>NC_064756.1:21592509-22192509 GCF_011397635.1 Epinephelus fuscoguttatus
GTGGAGTCCATTTCAGGCCCAAGAGACACGTCTTCTCCTTGTTGGTCTGCTGCCAGCTGATCTTCATGTTGAGTGTGCCCGATGCTGCCCTCTTCACCCATTGCATCATTCTTCTCTCGTACATCAGAATCAATCTGTCCTTCTTCAACAAGTTCATCTGCTTCTGAACTTCTCTCCTTTGATGTGACCTCTTTTTCTACCACTGTCTCCTCCAGCTGTGACTCTACAAGTGTTCTCTGACTCTCCTCGATCTCCCCTGATAGATGTTGTGCACTTGCCTCTAAAGTTTCACTCTCCGCCTCCGTCCTGGCAGTTGATATATTTGACTGGAAAACTTGCGATGAAGGATTATCCGCACCACCACCATCAATCTCTTGATCCTGCACTTTGCTATAACCTTTTGTGTGGATGTCCTTTTTGTCTTCTCCAGCCACGTCTGTTGTCTCATCTCCTTTAATGTCAGGATCGTTTGACTTTGCCTCTTTTTCAGGATCCTCACTCCGGTGAAATTCGCCTTCACTTATCTTCTCACTATCTTCATTTTTATGATCGGTTTCATCCTCTGGGTTTCCTTCGTCTGCCTCGGTGGTGGGCTGATGTGACGAGCCGATGGTTTTAACACCTTCATGCTTCTCATCATCATCACTATCATTTACATTAGAATCATTTGAATCCACCTTCTCCTTCATTTTATCAGACGCCTCTTGCTGAGTCTGCATTTCCTCCAATTCTTTTTCAACTCCCATCATTTCAGGTTCACTTTGGTCTTGTGTGCTAGATATATTTTGGTCTGTTGCCTCTTCGGACTCTTCCTCCAGTTGCGTTTCTAATATCGTAGACTGTAAGCCCTCTTCCTCTGGCTGTTTCTCCTCAACCTCTTCAATCTGCTGAGCCTCTGGAATGTCTTCAAAGCTAATCTCAACCAAGGAATCTTCCATTGGTATAGCATTGCTGTTAAAACCACCCTTTATATGAGCTAAACTTTCATGTATTCCTCCAGAAGAAGCCTCAATCTCTGTTCCTTCCTCCTCCTTTGTTTCTGCTTCATCTTCTGCTTCACGTTGATTGCCCTCTAGGGTTTTAGATTGAAACGATGAGCGTACAACTGCTTCCTCAGGTTTGGGTGTTGAGGTGTCCTCTTCAGTGAGCTGTGTATCATCTTCAGCAGTAGCTTCTTCCATTGTTACCTGTGTTCCTCCAAGCTCTGTAGCACACACATCCACATCTGCTAGTCCAGAATATGGAGGGACCTCCACTGGTTTGTCATTGTCAATGTTTTCCTCTCCTTCTGAATCTTCAATCTCCTCATCTACAACTGCAAACTCTTTTTTATCACCTCCTACATCTTGTGCCATCCCTAACTCCTGAGCACACACATCTACATTAGAAATCCCTCTGAATGATGATAAGTCAGTGGGCTCTAACTCAGATTGAGGTTTATCTCGGTCTGAAGCAGAGCTGCTATCATTTCCATTAGCTGCCCTGTCAACTTGATCAAGTTCAGTTATTATTGGGTCTCTCTCCTCCTCTGTCACGCTCAGATCATCTGGCTGCACATCTTGGAGCCTGTTGACTGATTCCTCTTCTGAAGGCCCCTTTTCCACAACCTGTTCCTCTGTAATATCGTGTTTTCTTTCTTCGCCCATGCTTTCGCTTAAATCAGCCTCTTCAGAGACATTGGGTTGTGTGGTGGAAGCATGTGAGGCCTCTGCTGAATGACTGTGTTCGTCGTCAGTTTGGGACTCGTCAGATTTTTCTCTAAAAAATACCAATCAAAGTGAAAGACTTGGTGAGAAATGAGTGATACTTCTTTAAAACATTACAGAGTCATATTGCCTCATCTGTGACTGTCACTGGTGGTCCCTTGTCTTCCACACCTGCCCCCTCTTCTCACTCTTGACACTTCAAACCTCAAAGCGCTTGCCATATTGAGCTGGTGTTTTGTACTAGTTCCAGGCTTCTACTGTACAATGTATTTTTGCTCTAGAGGTTATTATTATTATTATTACTACTAATAATAAAAATTATTATTGTTGTAGTTAAATTATAGTGCTTATATGAGTTGATTACTTTCATTATGTTTATTTTTTTATTATTATTATATCTTATTTATCTTATCTTATTTATTATTGTTATATTTCTATTATATTTATGATATATTTCAAATTATTTTTATTTATTTGTTTTATTTATATTTATTACATTTTTTATACTTTTTTCATGCCTTTATTATTTTTTTCTATTCTATATTATGCTTCTATAATTATGTTTCTTGTTTCTTTTGCAATACTTGCCTTTATTTCATTTCCTCTCACTATGTTTATGTTATGCACCAATACACCAGAGCAATAAACTGGATTCTGATGTCTGAAAAGCTGAAGCGGGACATACGGCTATCTCATTCAGGACAAAAAGCAAAAAAACATAACTACACAATACCTCACACAGCAACTTCAGAAAAATGAAAAATACAGTAGTTTATTCTCATTTCTACGTCACTTCTCACTTCACTTGTTACTATTCTGTCCTTCCATGTCCGTCCTCTCCCTCTCTGATCCTCCTGGCTGCTGATAGCACATAAAGTGAGACTCACTTGGAGCTGGTCTCCTCTGCAGCAGGCTCTTCTTTAACACTAACCTGTTAGGAGAAAAAACAAAACAACAACAAGGATTAAATGGTGAATAATTAGAGAGACATAGATAAACAGAGTTAAGATTTATAGGTATGCTGAGAGTGGTGTCTTTGGTGAAGTACCTCAGTTGCCTTAAACGCATGGTTGTTGTAGAATCTGTCTTCCAGTTTAGCAGCCCACTCAGCAGGGTCCATGCCACTCTCTACAGGAAAACACAGACTCAGTTATTTGTCAGCAGTTAATGGTACTTGTCTCACATATAAAGTTGGAGTTACCTTCTCTTTTTCTGAGAAGAGCCTCGAAGTACTGAGCCGCATATTTCGGGATGTCTTCAGGCTGGTCTCGCAGGATTTCCCTGGTAAGCCCCTCCAGGATGGTACCAAATCCTCGAGGGACCCGCAGGTGAGTGTTGGAGAAAGGCACCGACATGTTTAAGGATACACTGGGAGGGTAACTTCTGTGACACTGAGGGAAAACGGACTGCAGAAGAAGAAGGCGAAGTTCTCCTCTGTTATTTACTTTCTGCCGGGTGCTTACACTGGAAGTTTTCACGGAATATGAGTTAACGTTAACTTAACGTTTGTAGTTAGCTAACTATGCTAATTAGCCAGTCGTCACACACCACTTAAACTGCTTAAATATATATTTAGCATATTTCAAAATGTCCACACATTAGTATGTTACTTTAAATGTCTTGCAATTCGTGCCTACCTTTATGTTTCTTCTGAATGTTTTAGCTGTCAGCTACTCTGTTTTGTTGATAAACGTTTCTAGGCAACGGCTCTAACTACGGATACTGACAAGGCTCAAGTGTAACAAAACTCACAAGACAGACTGGCTTTATTGGATTTTTATTGCAAGTCCATTATAAACACAGAGTAAGTCACAAAACAACACAAGAAGTACACATAAAATAGCATTACTTAAAAAATATGACTTGTATTAGCATGAACATCAAATACCAGATGTGTGTACATATATATACATCTTCTTCCCCTCCTCTCCTCTCCTCTCCTCTCCCAGCAGCAGCTGTCCTCAGTCAGGCATATGTGATGACTGCATACTCAGAGTTGGTGCTCATCTTGCGGCTGACCTGCTGGGGGACATGCAGTCTGTCAGCTGAGCGGGAGGCCTGCAGGTGAGACCTTGAATCATCTCCCCACCACTGGAGGAGAAGCAGAGAAAAACTCATGGACTGGCTAAGACTCTTGGGGACCTTCACCTAGTTAGTTTTATACTAAAATATACCCCTTATGTGGTGACAGCATCACATTTATTCTACTCTGTGCAACCACTTGTTCTACTACAACACAATTTGTCATTAGGTGTACTTTTTAAACTTGTAATCAACAGACCAACAGTGAAATCAGTGATGATAATGTAAAATTCAAACAATATATCCATTCAGTTGCCATTTTATTATGCGCATTAAGCTATTTCAACACATTTGCAATAAATCTTAACTACACTTGCATTTTTGCCAAAACCTTAATATTTAAAATTGAACTAAAAGTGAAACTTATTTATGCTCTCTTCAAAGCCAGAATCCAATATTGTTGTTTTTTATCAAAGCGGAAAATGCATAGGCTTCGAGCATACGACTGCATAAATGACACTTGGATTATACTGCACTAGTTGTGTGAGAGTTTGTAGACATATATTTAGATATAGTTTTGCTGTTAAATGTGGTCCCGAGCAAGTATGTTTGCTTTTTCCGTGAAGGCATGCGAGAAATCAGTGTCTTCTTCATGAATTCCAGGTTAACACAGCGTGACTAACTGGTATACAAATTGGAATTTTTGTGCGTAAAATATTCCTTTAATTCTATGCATACTGATATAAATGCCTCATAAATGGGCAACCTGTATGGTTATTTATACAGCTCCATATTTAAACAACTAACATACACTTAGATAGTGTTAAAATTGCAATTGCAATAAAAAGTGAGCACACCACATTTAAAAGTTTCTTGCTTGGCAACCTCATAATAACTAACACTCAGTATGCACAGTAGCTCCTTACTTGAGCTGTCTATGAAGCCTAGCAAAGTAGCTGGTCATTTATATAAGCTGATATATTCTGGGTATGCACTGTGTTTCCTTGTGCACCAATTACAGTAAACTATAAGTGATCACCACAACATCATTTACTTACTTTACATAGATTTATGTACATCATTTAAGATTGCTTATAGAACAGAGAAGAATAAACACTCAGTAAGATAAATAGAGACAAACATATTGACCCTGAAGTGTCCTCTCTCACCTCATTTTGATCTCCAGGAGTCAAGTAGCCGACCTGAGTGAGCTCTGGTGTACTGACACCTCGGACCGTGATCATTATGTCGGCATATGGGACCTCAGTGTCACTCTCGTTGTCTGGGTGAAAGAAATTATTCACTACGTTAGTCTTTGTATTATAGAAAGTCACTTAGAAAACAACTGTGATGACACTGCTGATCCAGAGATCAACTTACCTGGTGTAGGGATCCTCAAAGTCACTCTTTCACTTTGTGTCACTGACCCTGGGGAATATGACGGGTATGAATGGCAGGGCTGCAGTTTTCAGAGGTTAAAGTGAATTTTATTTTTTATATTATAAAGTGTTTACCCTTCACTGGCAAGAGGACAGCGTGAGGAGATAGTGGTGAGCTGAAATTGTAAAGGATAAAGAAATAAACGAAGTTGCACAATCATATATTTTAAAAGGTAACTGAACACAGATTTACACAAATAGATAATAAATCTTAAATTGTACTCACCCAGACCTGGACACAACAGGCTCCCCTGAAATGTATGACATTATTAACACAATAATATAGAGATCAAAATGTGTGTATTTTCATATTCAGAAATGTATGTTCAAAATGTAATATTTAGTAATCACCTTTATCGTTCCAGCTCAGTCTGTTCCAGTTCAGACACAGGTAAACGGCCAATGCTGCAAGCACCATGGCCACAGCGACGGTAACTGTTGCTAAAACCTTTATTCCTGTAAATTCTTCTGTCAGCATGGACAAGCAACAGTGTTAACACGGATTGTATTGAACTGAAAGGGCAACTTTTGCCTTTCAGTTTCAAATATAGATGTACATAATTATATAAAGTGCAATCATACATTATCTACATCAGTAAACTTAATGCATTGCTTCAAAGAGCCGTCTTACCTCCACTTGAATCGTTCGGCTTAACAGGGAGAGACGCTGAGAAATGTAGATGTAATATTTATAAATACAAGCAATGTGTGAATAAATAATGTATAGTTACAATCATAGAATATTTTATATCAGACATTTGAATATAATTAATTCAACATTTTAAAGTCCTCACCATTTTTAGTCCCAGTCTTTGGGGTAACTGTCCAGTTTGGAGCACTTGTGTGAGCTGAAACAAAACAAACCATCAAAATGAATTTATTTCCGCTTTGTAATATTTATAATCATCCCTTTATTAAAGACTGACTGAAGATATATGTATAGCCTATATACCCTGAAGCTGCAGTAAAACAACCAGCTCTGTTTTTTGTGGAACGTGAGGGTCATCTGTATCTTGTGTGTAGCAAGTGTAGTTCTTCTTGAGATCTTCAGTGGACACATTTGATAAATGAAGGGACACTGTGCAAAAGTTGCTTTTGCTAAGTGTCCCGTGACAGCCAGAGTTGTCTGATGCTTTACTCCAACAGCCGCGAACAAATCCGATGGAGCAATTGTAGGTGCAGTTTAATGTGAGAGAGTCCCCTAATGCGACAGCCAAGACATCAAAAGGCGTCTTCAGATAAAAGGAGCTCACAAAATCTGCAAAAAGAGAGGACATATTATTGACTTTACAGAAAAAAACTATTGAATCAAATACCGAGCACATTTTTTTAGATGAAAAGTGAATACATGCACATATAGTTAACACACTTAATTGCTAAAGTAGATATACATACCCGGTGTCACCCAAACAAAGAGCAGAGTGAAGTACACTGAGATCATCATGGTTGTTCTGATTCCTGCTGCCTCAGAACAAAACATGCAATCAAATAGCTTGTGCTCACACAGTTTGGTGATGCTTGCACCTGCAGAACAATACCGAAATACCAACACATATGCTTCAACCCTCGGGTAAGGGTACAGGAAGTGGTAAACAACAGGATCCAGAGCTGTGTAAAAATAATTCATAATTTTCCATTTATTGCACCTGACTTCCTGCAAAGGAAAAAAAAACTAATCTTCAACATGATAAAACAAAAATCCCGCTCTAACATATGTAAATAAACAAAATTTCACTTTTGCATTAAAAGTGCAAAGAATGCATTTTAGCAGCTGTCTTAAAAAAGAAGAAAACACACATGATAATGTGGTTTGCACAGACTGTAGCTTATCTGCAGATGCACCATTGCAGCTGCAGTGCCTGACATTCATACTCCACCAACATTAAATAATTTATTTTCAAATCCTCACACTCTGAAGACAAAGGGGATCTTTTGTGATACGGCTTTTCAACATTGGCGTGTGAATCCATTTAATTGATTCCAGAAATCCATCTGCTTTTTCATATCAGCCCCATATTTTCCTCTCTTTATAACCCCTAAATTAATTACACAGGTGACATAAATAATTGAAGTGATCCACTAACAGAGACAATATCTAGGTTAGCCTTTGCACATGCTCATGCATTATGAAAGTGGAAGGTACAGTTACAGAACACCATCGCACACCATTATCAGCTAGAGCAATCACATGGGACTCACATTTCGTGCTCTTGTTTCACTTTCAGTGACTGAGGGCCTCTCACTTTCATGCCTTTAAACAATCAGTCCTGTAGACTCAGGCTAAACAGGCTTGAATGATAATACACAAAAAATGAAACAGTGGATTTGATTAGAGATTCAGTGATAATGTGCTTGTGGAAAATGATGCACCTGTTCTGTTTTTCGGCTTCATGGATTTTTCTGCTGCTGGCACAATGTGGACTCCCCTCAGGTAAGAGCAATAATTATTTTGTTTTTTTACACTATATTTAAAAAATGCTATTTTAACAAGGAAGGTTGACAAACATATTAACTAATAACAGACTTCTACATCCTTCCTGGTATTAATTTATGTGTATAAGAATCATCTGAAGGGAGTGCAGACCTCCCCCTCAGCGAAGAGACTGACTTTGATCAGTGTCCAGAGGGAAAATACTTCTCCCACCAGCTTTGTCTGGAGTGTCCATCTGGTCATTTGTAAGTCATCAACCACCTCTGAACCTGTATACTCGTACTATGTACACAACGAAATACACCAATAAGACCTTAACATAAGGAGACATTTTTGCTCCTCTTAAGGAGATTCAATATATGAAATATGTCACTACTACTGAGAGATTTAACTGTAACACATATATATAATAAATGGACATATTTCTGTTTTCTAGTTGTCCTGGCAGTGTATCTGCACCTCATAGATGTCCAGCAGGAACATTCAACCTCTACACAGGGAAAAGCAGCATCAGTGCCTGCAAGGTAAGAGACAGCTGTGGATTAAAACCCATCATCATATGTCAAAGTTTTTTTTTTCTGCCCTCCTTTGAAAGCCAAAAAAATTGCATCTTGCACTTGATAGTTTTTCTAGCAGTAGATATAAATTAAAGACCTTTTTTCACAGCAATCATTTTGACTTGTCATAGCAGGGAAAGCTAAGGAAGTATTTTATATATTTATTTGTTCAACTAGAAAAATCAGCAACTTAAGTTACAGACAGATAACACAGAAAACAAAACACAGAATAAAAATGTGCAGCTCTAAAACATGCAATATAATCACAAAATAAAATTACTACAAAGAAAAGCCAAAAAGTGTGTTAATGTATACTAGAAGTGAACCATAAAAACACAAGAAAGGGCACTACACATGCTTACAAAGACCAACTAAGACACACTATGACACTGACATATAGAAGATTGTGTACAAAAATGCTGCAACAGTGCTTTGAAACAGCCGAGAGGAACCAAAGACTGCAGCTCAGCTTGCAGAAAATCCCACATATAAGGAACTGCATACCGAAATGCACGCTTGCTAAACTTTGTAAGTACCAGCAGTTACTGAAATGAAATTGATAAATAGTTGAATCTGTGATTGACAAGTCAAAATGTTTGCTGTGTATATTGACTTTTTTCTCATCATGTGTTTCTAAATCCGAAATACTTCACATATTGTCTTTGTTCTGTATGTTGTAGCCTTGTTTTCCAGGTCTGATCAGCTCAGAGGACAGAGCGGACTGCAGGCTGTGTCCTGCAGGTTTCTCATGTGATCCACCCAATGGGACCCTGTCTTTATGCCCCCCAGGACAATATTCTCCCGAGGGTGCCCTACAGTGTCTCACCTGCCCTGTAGATTCTATCTGCACCTCTGGATTTCCTGTTAAAGTAACTATTACAGCATACTATTTCAATTCAAATCCTTCGTCCTGTTGTATCTGAGAGAGAAGAACCGGTAGTAAATGGTTTGTAAAGTGTGCTCTAAAAATTGGAATTAATCTAAGTCGTATGCTTTTTCTCCTTGCTCCTTTATTCATCTCTTATATGTGCTTAAAGTGTGGACCTGGCAAGGAGCCCAACGTAAATCACACTGTGTGTAATGACTGTCCCCCGGGCTCCTACTCCACCGTGTGTACTATTCAGTGTGTGCAGTGTCCAGCAGGTAGTGCACTAATATTGATCTAATCTTAATTTGTGATTTAAAAGGTTCCACAGCCTTAGAAATGTGTCTTCTGCCTGTTACAGGAAGTTACTGTCCAGATAGTGGGATGTCACAGCCGCTCCCCTGTCCTCCCAGTTGGTCTTCCACACCTGGGCAGACTCACTGCCGTAGCTGCAATGATACGTCTTTGCTGTGTGGGGGAGCTGCGGCCCCCCGCTGGAGCCAGCCAGTCCACAGGTCCAGTCCAATCACCTGTCGACCAGGAACTTACAAAGACACGAGGGACGAGTCAGCATGTGTGGTCTGTCCAACAGGTCAGTGTTTATCACTGCGTACTGACATTTATGTTACAGTTTCCATTCCTCCTAGAGGAAGCCTAAAATGTATTTGTACACGTTTTTCTTGGCTCCAGGTTATTACTGTGTGGGAGGTGTAGCTCTACCATGTCCTGCAGGGACTTTTGGTCTTAAAGAAGGTTTGCAGAGGCTGAGAGACTGCACAATCTGTCCTGCAGGTAAAGACTGATAGTGCCAAACCTTCTAAATGGATTCTTTTCACAGCGTTAACTTTGGCTTGTCGAGGCAGGACAAACAAGGGTGTAAATAATAACATTGACAATGACCTGATTTCAATAAGTGTTCCAGTGCACCATGTCAGCGAGTGAGTGAGCAAGAACAATATCAGCAGAACTGGCTCACCTAAATGGAACAGAGCCATCACTGATGTTATAAAATCCACCTGTGCATTTCCTGCTTTGACACATTAAAATGTCTGCCATGTGCGTATGTGTGTAACAGAAGGTATACTTATACACTTATTTACTCAGTAACAGTTTCCAGGCCAATTTTACTCAACTAGTTGTTTTGCATGACTTTACCATACATACATACATACATATCCTGTAAGAAAAACAAAAATCATTCTTATGAACTTGTCTATAAATACATTTCTCTAGGGTTTTACTGTCTGGAAGGCAGCTCACGAAGACCCACCTCCCAGTTCCTGTGTCCGCAAGGCTATTACTGTGAAGAGGGCACCGCCACCCCTCATGGGTCACCTTGCCCTGCTGGCACAGCGGGGGAACAACTGGGTCAGACAAGTAGGGCAGCCTGCAAGAGATGCAGAGAAGGACGCTTCTGTCCTGCAGGTAAGTCTTAGCACTAATACACTGACATCAATGGAGCAACAAAATACTGAAAAATAGGTGTCACAGTAGGTAACTATAGCTATACTTGAAGGCAGAACAAAGTATGTGATGCATATGTGTGTGCATGCGTGTGTGACAGGCTCATCTGGTCCTGGTTTGCCCTGTGCTCGTGGGAGATACTGTCCTGCTGGCAGCTTGGAAGAAGTCATATGCCCCCGAGGCACCTTCACCCCCCATCAAGGAGCAATAAGTGAATTTATAAGCCTCATAATGACTGTTTTATACTCACCACTTATTCAGTAATATTTCAGTCTCACAGTTATTGATTTCTCCCCCCTGCATACTGAGTACGAGGCTCTGTCTTGGGTGCTTTAGTGAAATTATTATCTGAGAAAAGCCCTGCAGTCCCTCAGCAGCTCAGCTTACACCAGTGTGGTGCTATAGCAGCCTATCATAGCAAAACTCTGTAATTATATAAAGATATAGGTGTTGTTTCACTCCCATGATGAACCAGGATATGTGGACGAGAAATTGCAACAGATGGATGCCAAGAGGGCAAAGAGAGAGAGTGTTTAATTTAGCAATGAAAAAACACAACTGTTGGTGGCAAGCTGAAGCTGTGAGTCCAGTAAAAAAATAAGGGATGACTGTTAAGGGAAATCCAACAATGTGCTACATTAACAGGGCCTATAAAATAAGGGGTTGATTGCAAATATATTAAAAGATATCCTAATAAAGTCGACCAGCAGCTTGTTGTAAACCTAAATTAATCTTGTAACTATTCCCTCCAGGTGTGAAGGACTGTCTCAAATGTCCGGCTGGTTTTTACTGTCCTGAGGGGACAAGCGACCCTGTGCCCTGTCCACCAGGCTCCTTTAACCCCTTAGAGGGTCAGGATGAGTTGGCCGATTGCAGGGAGTGCTATGCAGGGAAGGCCTGCACACAGGTGGCTCTGAGAGCCCCAGATGTGGACTGCATGCAAGGGTGAGTAACCTCTACAGATTCAAGATAAGGTTTCCTGTGAAGCATGTTCCAGTGATACAATAAACTTGTGTTCTTTAGTACTGCATGTCTGATTTGAAGGAGTAAAAACTTGCCACTTTGTTGCCTTTGCCTGAATCCGATAAGGTTTGTGTGTCCGCCTGGTTCCTCAAAACCCAACGCTCCGACCAGTGCCTGCCCACCGGGGACACTGAGCAATCGCACTGACCTCACTGACCGCTCACAGTGTCAGCGGTGCCCAGCTCGATACGCCTGTCTTCGAGGTGCCATTTGTCTTTCACACATATGCATGTTCACTTGGCCTTTAAAAGTACTATTTAATATTTTATAGTTTCAGAAGAAATGAATGTAGTCACCTATGCCAAATTGTGCTAGACTTAAAGTGTGCATTAAGAATAGAATATACAAACTTCTGAGCTTACTTAACTACTAGAAAAATTAAATTAACAACTGCCTCATCCATGATGATAAATTCTTTGCAAGTTTTCCCACATTAATGCTTCTATTATTTATCCTTTATCAGGCACTGGTGGTATCCAGAGACCTCCTCTCTCCTGCTTTGCGGGGCATTATTGCCCCCCCGGCACTATGTTCCCCACCCAGTATAAATGTCCTGTGGGGACATGGAGTGGTCACAGTGGATTGGAGGCTGAAAGTGAGTGCCGGCCATGCCCACAGGGCTGGTACTGTTTGGCTGGATCTGGAGCTCCGTCAGGTCGATGCAGCTCTGGACACTACTGTCCTGAAGGTACAGCTGAGCGTGACATAATATAGGTATAATCTAAATTAAATTAATAAATGTGTTTACTGCTGTAGTTTAAAGATCTAACACACAAAAGTATCTTTAAATGAATTATGTTTTGCTTTTAAAAATACAGCTTTCTGTATGAAATCGATTTCATAAAATAAGATGTGATTTCTCCTCTAGAGCTGTAATTGTGAGTCATTCATGTGGATATAACTATTTCGATGTTGCATCACCAGGGACTGCATATGGCACCCAGTTCCCTTGCCCTGCAGGCACCTTCAGCATCCAAATAGGTAACAGATACAGAGAAGACTGCCTGATTTGCCCTAAAGGCTCATTCTGTCAAAAAGGCACCTCCAAACCTTCACCCTGCCCACCGTAAGCAGCCTATGTGCTTTGGACGGATGCTATATGGGTTAAAATGAAGGATTAAGCTGATGTAATAAGTATGATTTAGTATATCCACTCTGTCCTGTCTTTCTCCAGCTCCACATTTCGCCATCTGAAAGGAGGTCGGAGGCTGGAGGACTGCTCCGCTTGCCCTGCTGGCTATTTTTGTCCCCACTCAGCCACTGTCAACCCCAGAGTGTGCGGAGCAGGCAGCTACTCTGTAAGGCCCTATCTATAACAGAGTCCACTGTGACTGGCCAAGTGACTGAACCAGTGGAAACCAGAGCTGGTCTATTAGTCTCGTCCCTCCATGAACTGTTCTGATTGTCCTATTTTTAGATTAGCATTTTCCGCCCACAGTGATCATCTTAGATTACTCACCACGTCTGTACATCTGTAAATGTCAGCAAGAGGAGCAGTTAAAGTCAAATTTTATTATAGTTCATCTTCTGCTCTCAATATTGAAGAAATATCAGTGTGCTATTCCAGCATCTTGCGAGTTCGATCGTACTCTCCCTTGTGTTTTCAGTCCGTATTTTGCTCTGTCCCTCCCCCATATGTGTTGATATCTTTAACTTCAACTCTGAATCTTTCTTCACGTTCTCTTGTGTGTAGGATGAGGGCTCTGTGGAGTGTTCTCCATGCCTGCAGGGCCACTACTGCAGTAATGAGACCACTAGCGAGGAAGCCATGTTAAGCATCATGGTGTGCCCCCCAGGCTTTCTCTGCTCCCAGGGTTTGGCTCGAGACCCCCAGCGCTCAGCCACCCTCTGTCCTCGAGGCTTCTACTGCCCTGGAGGAGGCATTGTGAGTGAAAGAGCGATGTCTACAGCAGGGGATTTATTGTTTTTTAATTAATATGTCTGATTTTCAAATGTCTGGAGCATTACACTACCTACAAATGTTATTCTCCTCATAGGATCCCAACCCTGTACCGTGCCCCAATGGTACGTACAGTGAAATTCCTGGTCTGCGTGATGCCAGTGAGTGTGTCCAGTGTCCGCAGGGGAAGTACTGTTACTCCCAGGAGCCTCATCTGCAGCCTATTACCAGGCCTGTAAGACACCGAATGAATTAGATATACAGTACTCAAGATTCAATAGAGTGTCCTATTACAATTTTCTCTCCCTAATCAATTTTATCATGGAGTTAGGATTGCACTTCCACCATAAATGACACAGTTATTATGTATGCTGTGATATTTCAGACAGGTGTGTGTCCTCATGGGCACTATTGCCCCGCAGGGACTGGCTACCCGTACACCTACCCCTGTCAGGCTGGCCAATACAGGAACAACACACTTGGTCACAGTGGAGAGGCATGTGTTTCATGTCCATCCAGGCATTTCTGCGACAGACTGGGAACTGACATGCCTTTAGTCTGCCCTCAGGTAGGAATATCCAGCATTTTGCATGTGTGAGACAGTGTAACCTGCCTCTAAATGTGCACTCTGCAACTCTAATCCAATATACTTTTTGTCAAATTGAGCAAATATATCCTCAAGGTCCCCTCGCTGTCTATTCTGTGCGTGCGCTGAAAAAAATCTGATCTTCATACACGGCTCTGGCTCTGTAAACAGCAAACAAAAGTGGCTTGGACAGAGTTACACAACACTATTTCTCTGTGCTCGTGCACAGGACAGGGGAAAGGCCGTGGATGTATAAAGAGAAAGGCAGTGGGATGAGAGGGATGGTGAAACAGAACTTCTGAAGGAGCACTGATCTGATGGGAGGGGTGTATTTGTTTTTTTGTTGAGTTCAGATATCAACAATCTTTCTCCAGAGTGGCTGACTCCACCTTGAAGTGCCAACGTGCTATGTCTCTCTGTCTGTCACTCTATTTTAGGGCTTTTACTGTCCGGACGGCACTTCTACTCCTGAGCCTTGTCCTGAAGGAACCTACAGCTCACGATCAGCTCTCAGTGATGGGTCTCAGTGCTCCCCTTGTGGCGGAGGCCGGTACTGCACCGGTGTGGGACTCTCAGAGCCCTCTGGAAGCTGCAAGGAGCGCTTCTACTGTCGAGAGGGAGCCAAGTCTGCAGTACGAAAATGCTGTTTAAATCATTTATGAAATAGTAGTTGCCAGTCTTTAATGCTTTATTCTTGTCTTTATACTTGACTATTTCTATAAATGACTTAACTACAGTTTTTTTCTCATTACATGTATGTACTATGACAATGTCCAGGCTCCTGCAGATGGGCCGACAGGAGGTTTGTGTCCAGTAGGAAGTTACTGTCCTCCAGCTTCGTCCTCTCCCCTCCCTTGCCCCCCTGGCACCTTCAGCAACAGCTCTGGCCTCAGCAGACATGAGGAGTGTGTCAGCTGTCCACCAGGGTAACGCCACCCATATTCACTTGCTTTACTATCTCATGACATGATTATGTGATATGCAGCCCCACACAGCAGTTGCACCCGTGGAGTTCTGACAACATCACTGCAGATTTGTAAAAGAAAATCTGCCGAATCCATTTGGGTCTGATGATGTGATCAATATGTTTCTCTTCTTGTCAGTTTGTATTGTTCAGGTTCCAACAACACCTCACCTTCAGGTCCTTGCTTTCCTGGTTTCTACTGTACCGGCGGCTCAGCTTCGCCTGTTCAGAATGAAGCAGAGGAGGGTTATTACACCCTGGAGGGGGCAGCCAGGCCACAGCCATGTCCTCTTGGCACTTTCCAGCCGGTAGGAAGTAATGCATACAGAACTCTGAGTGCTGTTACACTGAAAGTGTCCTGTTAAAGTTAGATAATGAGATAAAAAAAAAAAAAAAAGAAATCAAGGTTATTCCCTTGTCTGTAAATCCTCCACAGCATCGAGGTGCACAGTCATGTGTGGAGTGTCAGGGAGGCAGACTGTGTAACCGGACACGCTTGTCCCAGCCAGCGCTGTGTCCCACAGGACACTACTGTCCTCCGGGGTCCTCTGTTGCTCGACCCTGTCCTCCAGTCAGTATCTGTGTGTTAGCATGTGTTAAGTGTGGTGTTTGTGTGTGAATGTGGGTGCGTCTATTTTGCTCCTTACCCAGCTTTCTTCTCATCTCTGTCTTCTTAGTCAGTCATGTTTGCTGTATCTCGGTCTGCTGCACTTAAAGGAATGCTTCACCCACAAAATGATCATTTGCATATCAATTAGTCATGCATATTGATTCACTGATTGATTGGGGATCATGTTTAAGGAAGCAAAACTGTATCCACACATCTGTTAATAAACTCTCACACAACTTGTGCAGTATAATCCTGGTCTCATTTATCCAGTCATATAAATGACATGGATGCTTCACACACCTCAGCACAGAAGATCTATACAATCAGCACAGTTGCAAGTTGGGCGACTATTTCCCCTTCTGTTCCTGAGATATGACCCTGAGTAATGGCCAGGAAAGTGTTTTATGCGGAACATTATGATGTCACAGTGAAGCTGACCTTTGACCTTTTGTATATAAATGTCATCACTTCATTATTGTATTCTATTAAGCATTTGTGTGAAGTTTTGTCATAATTAGCATATGAATTTTTGAGTTATGGCCAAAAACACATTTTGTGAGGCGACACTGACCTTGACCTTTGACCCCAAAATTCTAATCAGTTTATTCTTTAGTGCAAGTGGATTTTCGCGTCAAGTTTAAAGAAATTCCATATGGACTATATGTACGTAGGCATAAAAAAAAACAAACAAATCTTGCTGGGATCTAGAGGGCATATATATCTTAGGTTACACATAATTCATATGCAAATGATCATTTTGTGAGTGAGGTATTCCTTTAAGCTTCATGCACCTTTCATTTCAACTGATATGACTGATATTGTAAAATTATACTGTCTAATTATTCAGGGCTCTTACTCTGACCAGCCTGGTGGCGACGCTGTGCAGCACTGTCGTCCATGCGAGGCTGGTTGGTACTGCAGCCGAGCCGGTCTCTCTAAGCCTCAGGGTCTCTGTGACCCGGGACACTACTGCACCTCTGGAGCCTCCACTGCCTCTCCAGTAAGACGTGATGATTAATGACTTTGATAACTTGGCTTCCAGCAGCTTATCTGAGGAAGAACTGCTGTCTTAGTAAGAAGTAGTAGTATGGAATTGGAAGAGAAATGTAATTACAGAAAGGCATTTTAAGAAGTAGTTTTAAACACTTGGTACACACAGTATTACAGAACATAACTACTCTTACTGCAGTCTCCTTTACTAGATGTAGAGTGCCTCTGCCTAAGTTGTGCATAGAGAGTGAGAGAATTAATAAAATTAAGTGTTAAAAGGAATTTAATTGACTACTATGTTTTCTATTTTGTCTTACCAAACTAATTTTCTGTTCACTCCATAGATGTTTCAAATAAATGTAACAAGAAACCAGACCTGCCTTTCATATTTACCATGTTGATCTCTGAGTGATATACAATGAGAGAAGTGTTTGACATCTTGTCTGCTATGTGCTTGTTGATTATTTTTGCTTATAAAATGGTTTAGCTCAAGTGAGAGCTTGAATAGAAAAGCTGGAAATAAGCTGGTCTTTAAAATGAATATTTCTCTTCCCTCTCTGAAATAAAGCTGTGCAGCTGATTTGATGGCAGCTATTAATTTCCCACACACTTTGACTGCTAAAGTGTTTTCTGTCATTTGATATGCATATGAATCTAGAGGCATGTGAAGTTCAGGTTTGCATTAGGCAAATAAATAATGTTTTTCAGCAGTGTTTTTTGGATAAGCTGCTGATAGTGCGTGGGAAATGAGTGACAGCTACCAAATCAAACTGCCCACAGCTTTTAACTTTTAAAGTTCTAACTATAACTGGAAGAGAAAAATGATCAAACTTTATCATATTCTGATGATTACGCCGATATTCCCACAGGTGGCTGTGGCCTCTGGCGGTGTATGTCCTGCAGGGTATGTCTGTCCACATGGGACTATGTACCCCCAGCAGCACCCGTGCCCTGTGGGGACCTGGAGCAGCACTGTGGGAGCCCAAAACCTTTCATCATGCTGGCCCTGCCCTCCAGGACTCTACTGCAACAGTACTGGACTCAGCCAGCCCTCAGGAATCTGTGATGCAGGTATGGAAATTAATTATCCAGTACAACAGGGTGTGAGAAGCAATTTGATGTTTCAAAACATACGTCACATGAAAAAAAAGTACAGAAGTCAGTGCTTAATAACATGTAGGCATTTGAGATGAAGTGTTTTTTATATTTGTCCTCTGACCATTTTATGGGTAGGTGAAGCTGCTTGTCCTTCTTTCTTACTTTATGTTCATAGTTTTTATATATATATATATTTTGATTTATAGGCTATTACTGTTCAGGAGGAGCTGCGTCTTCAGTGCCCTCAGATGGTGTGACTGGAGACATTTGTCCAGTTGGACAGTACTGTCCCATGGGCTCAGCTTCTCCTGTCCTCTGCCCTGATGGGACGTACTCGAACACTACAGGTATAGAAAATAGAACTGCACGACATATCAAGTACAGTGATACCCTCTTGTAGTGATCATGTGTGTACAGATCAAATTAATTACAATAGGTTTTTTTTATGTCAGAATTATCATGCATATGCTACCACTTAACATCTGTTATTCTCTTTGCATGGGAGGCGAACTGGTGAGGGTCTACTAAAATGTAAAGTTAAGATGTATCCACTGCACCTGACAGATTAGAGCACATGACTCTGACTAGGGTGCAGAGAGGCGGAGGAGGAAGGGCAGATAACAGCCATGCAGGGGGAGACTTTAAGATCACTGTGACAAAGCTCAGGAAGCTGATGGAGCTTCTGGGGGAACAATGCCCTCAGAAGCTCCATCAGCTACGCTGACACAGAAGGGCTCTACCAGAGACTACTGTCCAACACCACTGATGGTCTCAGTGGGGATCTGGCAGACCTGGAGTGTTGGCGCTAAATGTTCAGCCAAATCTTCATCACCCCTAAAGAAGCCTAAGACTCTCCTGGAGCTTGTGTGGGAGGCCCACCAGGATGTCACACTCTTGGAAACAAAAATCTCCCTCGGCCTCTCTTTCTGCCAACCTCTTGTAAAGGAAATTGAGTCATGTGGGAATGTGGTGGGGTCTGCAGAGGATGAGGGCAAGGACGGTGCTGGTTGGATCGAGGGTGCCGCTATCGTGCTGTCTGTTGTGTGTGTCGTCCTGGTGAGGGCGTTTAACGACTGGTCCAGAAAGAAGCAGTTCCAGGGTCTACGGAGTTGGATCGAACAATAATAGAAGTTCACTGTTGTGTGTAATGGGAATGTCATCCAGATCCCTGGAGCTGACATGGTGGTGGGGGACATGGCCCTGGTCAAATACAGGGACCTGCTGTCAGCTGATGGTATTTTGGTTCAAGGCAACAATCTCAAGATAGATGAGAGCTGTCTTACAGGAAAATCTGACCACGTACGCAAGTCTGTGGTTAAGGACCCTATGCTGCTGTCAGGTACCCATGTGGTGGAGTGCTCAGACAGGATGCTGGTGGCAGCTGTGGATGTCAACTCACAGATGGGCATCATCTTTACCCTGCTGTGTGCTGGAGAGGTGGTGGAAGATGGGGAGGAGTAGAAAGGAAAACAACCTGATGGAGCTGTGGGGAACAATCAGAACAAAGCCAAGAAGCAGAACGGGGGTGTTGCCCCTGACCAGTGCAGAAGGGGGTTATGTAAGGACAGAGAGAAGATGACCAACGTTTCAATGACAGAGAGGTGTTGCATTTGTTGTTGAAGGTCGCACGTGGTTGCCAAAGTGTGCTCCAGTCTACATCCAGTACTCAGAGTCAGTGTGCTGGTGGTATCTGTCCCAGAAGGTTTACCTCTTGCTGTCGCCATCTCTCTGGCTTACTCTGTCAAGAAACCAACAACCTTGTACACCACCTGGATGTGTGCGAGACCATTGGCAATGCCACGGCCATCTGCTCTGACAAGACTGGCACCCTCACCACCAACTGCATGACTGTGGTGCAGACTTACATCAGTGACATGCACCACAGTGTGATCCAAGACAAATGCCCATATGTAGCCCACCCACTCAAGTCCAATTATGTCACAGAGTCATCTTGCATACACTATCACTTTACATCTGTTAATCTCTTTGCATGGGAGGTGAATTGGCAAGAGGATAAATGTAAAATTAGGGCATATGACTCTGACTAACATGCAGAGAGGCCTAGTTAGCTTATTAGCAATACTGTTATTGTGAGCTCAAACCTTCCATGCATTTATATTTATATATAATCAACTACAACCAACTCATTTGCCACTTTACCACACATATTTCAACATATGAATAAGTATTAAACCAAAAGGATTACATGAAATAACAATCAAAGTGTTTATTACAAACCATGTGAGTCACACCAGAAAATAAACCCAAAATACCCAGGATTTTATAATCAAGGAAAACACTGTCTGTACTTGCTGTTCCTTTAATTAAGAAAGCTGTTGGTAGCCGTCTTTGCAAACCTCCCTGTCCAGACGTGATCTGTGCGTTGGAGATGCCTCGTCCTGAGTACCTCTACTGCAGCAGCATGTGTGGCAGCATCTGACACACACTACCCAAAAATTCATAAAAATAATGAACCTTCTGGCCTTTTATCATGAATGTCCGTATCAGAACAGTTCACATGATCCACACTCACGCAGGCACATGGTGACAAAGGATTTCCTGCACGCAGTCAGTTGGTGCGTCTCAAAATCAAGGCTGCGTCCTTGGTACGACAGGTCCTTCCATGTCGGGTACTACAGAGGCTAGGAAAGACTCCTTCCTAGCATTTGGTGAACGCACATTGGAACCGGCTAGTGAGTGCCCAGGTGTGTGCATCACTGAAGAGGCCCTGCCTTCAATTATGGTAAATCAGGCACAAAGAATTGTGGGCACTTCAGGCCTGCTGAGGATACACATGTGTCCCTGAAAATTCTCTCAAGGAAGGAGTTGGTCCTCGGTAGAATTCAAAGAATCCTTGACATTAGAACATTGGAGCAGTCCTTCGGCATTGGGGAAGTTCTTTGGCAGGATTTGATCACGCAGCCTCCTTGAAGCACACTTGCACAAATAGGAATGTACTGATTGGTTATCCAGAGCACCACACTCTCTGGGTACTAGTTGTGTAGAAACAGAATGCTTTGTTTCTTCGAACAACACTGCTGTAGTAGAACGTCAGATTGGATTTAGGTATGCACCCCTAGTCTCTCTCCTCCAAGCTAGCCAGGGAGATAGCCAATTAGCAACAGTCCACACTTGGCTAGGGTGTTTGTGCTAGTTTAAAAGAATTACTCACTGAAAACAACACACTCTTTCCTTCTCTTTAACAGGTTACATGCTGGTAAAAAAAAATCTTAACAGTCATATAGCAGATTGTACTGAACTTAGAACTAGCGCTTACATCTTTGTACTTCCACCAGCTCCTTCACCCTATGTTTGCGCTCCATCTAGTCCCACCTCCTCTCAGAACCCAGTAGGTTCATCTGTGATGGCACTGATTGGCTTATAACAAATTCACACCAGGCCACCCAATGCACCTGGTAACAAAAAGGATCTGAGGCGTTCAAGGTCTTCTCAAAATTGGACATCGGACATTAAACATCTTACCAAACTTTACCAAACTTACTTTTTTTTTTTTTGCAAAATCCTTTATTTGACTGGGGTGTTTATCTGACTAAACTACAAATCTCTAAATATTCAAGTTATTACACACCAGTCATAATTGAGCTGGAGCCTGTTTCAAGGTATAGGCCAGCTATGTTTTTGTAAACAGAAATACATATAAAAAAAACAATATGTAAACAAAGTTATATTGACTACATAAATATAAAGCAATGGGGGGCATTACCTGGGGGTTACGTGGTTGACAGCTTCAAACACAGGTGCTTTTCATGTGCACACTTGTTTTCTGTCTCCATTAGCAGCCATTTCTTGTTATTTGACTGGTTACAAGCGAGCCTGAACAGCAAGCTTCACATCTCATTGGCTCATTTTTGGCAGTTTGTCATAAGCTTCGAGGACACTATGTTTTTTATTTGGAGAAAATGACTTTTTCCGGGCAAAGTGTCATGGGAGTAAAATGTTGGGATAAAATGGGATAAAATGTTGTTGTTTTTTTTTTTTTCCCACATATATTGACATGTAGAAAAAGACTCAAAATGAACACTGTAAGTGAACTAATTGATTACTATAAGTAAATTATTTAAACAGCATTTGTATCAGAAGAAGTGGTTGTTTATAGTAACCTGTGCAGGTTCCACTGTATCACGTTTTGAAATACATGTGTTATTGTTCCTCCTTTGGATAAAGGAGCAGAGGTGTGCGATGACTGCCTGTCAGGGACCTACTGTCTGTCAGGAGAAGGTGTCCAGCTCTGTCCAGCAGGACACTACTGTCTCGGTGGCGGTGTTGAGGGTATCCTGCCCTGCCCTCCTGGCACATACAGTCCTCACTTTGGCCTCAGCCAAGTGGAGCAGTGCCTCATTTGTCCAGCAGGTGAGAGTATTGTCACATGGTTGTCTTCACTGCTCTGCAAGACACTGGTTAGTCTTTCATTTAATGTTAAGTGAGCTGAATTGGCTTTTAATGTACCAACACCTTCATTTGCTAGATGTGTTGGAACTAATTGATTCAGATAAAAGGCAATAATAGAATATTTTAGCACGTTAAATTATCTAGAGGAGGGATATTGTTTTATGAAGTGATGGGACACCTTGAGGATTTCCATGCTTTATTATTACTGCAGTGGTGTTTTTAATTCTTCATGCTGTGTTAACAGGGCTTTACTGTGAGGACTGGGGTCTGTTTGAGCCTACTGGACCCTGTCAAGCTGGTTATTACTGCATAGCAGGTACACTACATGCATGATGGACAATGGCAATATTACCATTTATCATTGCAACCTAACCTAAAGCCCTGCTGCTGTACCAGTGTGTGTGGCAAAACTGAATTGGACACTAAATCTGTCTTAAATGTGCAACTTCCCAAGGTGTGAACTTTCAGAACCCAGATGGTAACTTTAGCACTGGAGTGGGAGGAGCATGTCCAAAAGGGAACTACTGTCCTGAGGGCACCAGTCTCCCGCTGCCCTGTCCACCAGGAACCTACTCTAACAGGTTAGTGGACCCAGATGTCACACACACTTGTGCAGTTTTGTTTTGCCATTTAACTGTGTTTGTGTGTGCATGTGTTTACACGTGTGTGCTTGCAGTCTTTATCTGACAGACATCACTGGCTGTAGGCCATGTCAAGCGGGTCAGTTCTGCAGCACTGCAGGCCTCGCTCGTCCATCTGGACTGTGTCAGGCAGGATATTACTGTCCAGGGGAAGACACTACAGCTACAGGTAGAGCAGCAAAATTATGAGTTTTTATTTTATTCATGAGAATTTTGTTTGTGCTTGTTGAATAATTTCTACACCATTCCATCTTGTCTGCAGGATTAACCTAGCTGAACCAGCTTCAAACATCAATACAATGATCCCTCTGTTCGTTAATTAATATTTAATTATGTGTGTAGTTCATGCATGACATAAAATAGTGGAGAACAGAGCTAATATATAATGTGCAGAGACAAATCTTATGAATAAGCATCAGAGAGAAGAGAGACAAATGTTGATAAATGCAGGAAATCTGAATGTGCGAGGGTGTTTTGTTGAACGAATGATTACTGAATTAATAAGGGTTTATCACATGATTCATCACATTAAGGGCTCAGCAATCATAATCTCAGTAATTCAGCACATCTAATTGGTTTTTCCTCTGCAGGCTCAGGAGGAGGTCTTTGCCCACCAGCTCATTACTGCCCTGAGGGTAGTGCGAGCCCAGTGCCCTGCCCAGCTGGGGCCTACACCAACCTCACGGGCCAGTCAGTGTGTTTCCGCTGCCCTGCTGGCTACTACTGTCCAGAGAGGACTGGCAACTTCACCAAGTTCCCCTGCCCCCCTGGCTTCTACTGCCCTGATGGTAGACTCACCCAAAACACTATCAATCATATTTATTTTTGTTTTGTTTATTTGACAATTCATTTTAAAAAGACAGATACGTGGCTGCAAGACTAGAGTACATGCATGATTAAAAGAACATCAAGGATGACAAAAGAAAAGGCACATGACTTATTTTCATTGTGGTCCTTATTGTAGTTAGAGCTCAGAAAGGTGCGTGCGTGTACATGTGTGTCGAGATAGTGGTGCACACAAGGGCTTAGGTTTTGTTTAACAGCGGGGAGGTTCTCAGCCAGACAGTCTCTTTTCTGGCTGTCTTTTATGTATTAATTTTGCTGTGAATGTCTTTAATATTGTCAACATAAAAATCCTCTGCTACTTTTATGTTTTTATTGCGGGTGGAGAGGTGGGGAAACAATGCACACTTTCTAAATATTTGGGCAGACGTGCCTCCTGCCCCCCGCCCAGATTTACACTTACAGAAGTAGGGCATTCATGGCATATAATGGTACACAAAACATTAGTATAGATGTAATCAGCATGATGTCGCACGAACAAAAAAATGTAATCACTTCCTGGTTGAAAACTGGGGATTGATTTCAGTTGCGGACATATGTAATATTGGCAAACTTGTAGAAACCAAATCTATCGGCACAGAAGCCAAGCAATGCACTGCTATGTACAGGCACTGCAGCAAAACATGTTTTAGCCACCTAAAAAGACACATCTTAAAGTAGGTCAGGTAAAGTGCATGCTATATTTGGAATATTTTCACTGCTCCACCTTGCATACAAACTGATTAAGGCAGCAGTAGATCAGCAACTCTCATGTTCTGTGCAGTAAAATTACTATTTTGTTTCAATGGGGTCCGGTGGCTTTGAGATTAGAGCTTCATTCATTCATTCATTCATTCATCTTCTAACCGCTTCATCCTCTTGAGGGTCGCCCCCTATCGCAGCTGACATCGGGCGAGAGGCAGGGTACACCCTGGACAGGTCACCAGACTATTGCAGGGCTGACACATAGAGACAAACAACCATTCACGCTCACATTCACACCTACGGACAATTTAGAGTTACCAATTAACCTGCATGTCTTTGGACTGTGGGAGGAAGCCGGAGTGCCCGGAGAGAACCCACGCCGACACGGGGAGAACGTGCAAACTCCGCACAGAAGGGCTCCCACGCCCGGGATCGAACCGGCAACCCTCTTGCTGTGAGGCGAGAGTGCTAACCACCACACCACCGTGCCGCCCGATTAGAGTTTCAGTTCCATTCAATTTTTTTAGGTGGACCTTTTTTTAGGTGGTTAAAAACTAACTAATTGTGGCAGCGTTGCTTGGTGTGGTTACATTGTATGTACATGATACAGGGAATTTTCTTCCTGTAAGTCATTGTAAACAAACATTGTGATTAAGCCCATATGGAAAATAATCACAGTGGCATCAACAGGCATTATGTAAATAATAGGCTTAAGTGCACAATTGCTATTGTACTAGAACTGGTCTGTTACATGAGTTATATACGACTGCCTACACAAATGTCTTTGCAGGAGTAGGTTGCATTTCTTCATTAATTTATTGTCAGTAGTAACACTGTTTTAGAAGCTTCTTGTTATAATTAAAGGCTGTTTCTGCTTTGATCAATGGCTCCCCTTAGCTTTTACAATACAAGTAAAAATGCAGTGTACTTTAAACACCGACATTGCATGTAGCAATTTCTAATAATGTTGCATTATGTGCATAGGTACAAGGCATGCCACCCAGTTCCCCTGTCCTCGTGGATACTACAACCCCGAGCCCATGACTCAGAGTCTGGACAGCTGCCTGCCTTGTCCTCCAGGACACTACTGTGAGAAGGAGAGGCTGACAAAAGTGTCTGGAAAGTGCAAGGCTGGTCAGTAATGGCGTCTTTGTTTTTTTTCTTCCCAAGACACAATCACAGCCACACAGCGTGGCTTCTCAGTGTCAGGACTTTGTCCTCTGTGCCAGCCTTTTTGTCTCTAGGGGTCGGCGAGCCAGTCTAAAGCAGTCTGAAAGACTTGAGGGCAGGGAAGGAAGAGTGCACATAAAGCACGAAACATCACAACTCGACAGCAGCCACATCAGTCATTATTTTACTTCTCCCCTCTTTACAGTTTCACTCTTGCGTTCTGGCAGTAGCAGCAGCTTTTAGATAATTCCCTGTATATTATTTATTTATATACAAACAGCCTGGCTCCATATGCCAGCCAGCTAATGCACACAAGTCTCAGGCAGATATTAGAACAGTGGCTCCCTGGTTTATTAAGCCTGCTTTTTTTCACATTAATGACTCATCTCTTTCACCTTGCTCTTCGCTGCTCTTGTCTCTTTTCACCTTGTGCTGAGAAAGTCATCATGTGAGTGTGTCTCACTGATTCTATTTTGTGTCAGCAGCAGCAGAGTTTGTGTGTCACAGGGACAGATAGCAGTCACAACATCAGTACATCATCTTCATTGTCTCCCACTCTGTCTCTTGCTGCGTCTGTTCCTTTCAGGTTGGTTCTGTGTGTCAGCAGCATGGAACTCCCAGCCTTTTGACCTGGACAATTACACAAATGCCAACTGTCTTTGTCCAGCTACGTCCACAGGGGGGCGCTGCCAGGTGGGCTTTTACTGTCCCTTAGGTAGCTCAGAGCCGGTGCCATGTCCACCTGGAGCCTTCTGCAATATCTCAGGTATCATAAAACACACAGTAAGATAAACTAAAATGTCATTAAATGTCATCCATCAAGAGAAAAGTTTGATTAAATACCAAAGTGAATGATAAAATAACAATCTGATAACAAACAACAAATTAAAAATCAAAAAGATGGTAGTAATATACACAGACAGCTCAGATAAAATCAGGGCATGCTTTCCAATAAAAGTACCTCAAAGAAAACACTGACTTTAACAGCCTCATTTCCTCGAGCAGGTCGTTCCAGGACATCAGGGTCCTGATTGCAAAAGCTCCGTCCCCCGTTAATCAAAAGGCAGCCTGCAAAAAGTGCTATTTGACATTTACAGATCTATTATGATGAAACATACACTAACTTACGTATGTTGAAAAATGTCCTGCAATATGTGCAACATGTAATTGAAAGACAGAAAGGCACATTTTCTGTGATGAATTACATTACATTGTCTTACCCATCAACAAAAATATTGGTATATTTTACAATATATTTTGAACACATTTTTCCAAATTTTACACCAACTATTACAAACAGATTAAAATATACATGTATTTCTGTGATGTGATGATAGAGATCGAAGTGTTTTTTGAGGTGGAACTATGGGTTTGGATTTCCTTTTTGTTAGTACAGATATTGCTCACACATTGGGTTCACACATTGTTTTCAAGGGGGACAGAAAGAGTTATTTGTTGCCTTATTTTAGCAGTGACATTACTTTTTCCTGTAGTGTTTAACAACCAATCAAAGTGCTTGATGCAAAGAAAACAAAGACCAACTGATTTTATTAAGTTATTTTGAGAAAAGATGGGTAAAAGGCAACTTAGACGTCAAATTTTAAGGTATATAAAATACACATAACAAGTGTACTTATGTTGCTCCACAGGTTTAGCTCTGCCAATGGGCCCCTGCCTCCCTGGGTATTACTGTACAGGAGGAGCCACTGAGGCCAGACCAACAGATGGAGCAACAGGCAGCATCTGTCCACCTGGGACATACTGTGGTAAGCCCTGCTTTACTGCATTAGAACAGTCTTATCACTAACTTGCCAACAAAGTTTTTAAGCCTATGAATAAAGGAACGTCAAGTGCTTGGTGAAATGGACAGTGCATGGTGTCCACAGATGTTTGGCATAATGCTTAATTTTGATATTTATATTTATGAAGAAAAAACGTACTTATCCATAACATGCACCATATATGAGCTGTTGGTGTCATGGTGCATCATAGATGAATAATAATCAGAAAAGTCTTTGGCATTGATTGAAATTGGGTTTTTTTTATAGCAAAAAGGTCCCAGCCTTTAACATTGGGGTTTTGTTATGCTTCTCCAATCTCTTCCCACAGCCCAAAGACATGCAAATTAGGTGGACTAGAGACTCTAAAGTAGCTGTGGCGATGACTCAGGTAGACAGGACACACTAAATTAGCCATGGATATAAGTGTGAGTCATCTTGTGTCTATTTTTGTTATCTTGCCGATAAACTGTTGACCTGTGTAGGGTGTCTCCACACTTTCTGCTTGATGTGTCCTGGGAGAAAGCTTTTGTGCCCTACAGCCCAGTATAGGTATTGGCATGTAAATGTAATAAGTGAATGGCTGAATGAATGACTGCTTTCTCTCTACAGTTGAGGGCTCAGGAGAGCCAGAGTTGTGTCCAGCGGGTACTTTCTCCAAAGTGCCAGGTCTGACTAGTGAAGCTGGCTGTCAGCCTTGTACTGCAGGTTTCTACTGCAAAGAAGCAGGTCTCAAGGCACCGACTGGACCCTGCAGCCAAGGTCAGTCCATAAAGTTAGAGGTTCAGTGTGCAGGATTTAGGAAGATATATTGGCAGAAATTAAATATAATAAGTATGTTTTATTTAATGTATAATCGCTTGAAATAAGAATTGTTGTGTTTTCGTTACCTTGGAATGACACGTTTATATCTACATTGGAAGTGGGTCTTTGTCCACGGAGATCACCGTGTTGCAGCACTATGTTTCTACGGTAGTCCAGAACAGACAAACCAAACACTGGCTCTAGATGGGCCCTTTAGCTGTCAGCCACTATAGTTCATTTGAAGCTGCTTTATTCAGTGCTTTTACCAGTTTAAGTCACAGTGTCTGTTTGTTTTGGAGAGGAAGAGACCTCTGTGGATAACTCAGCTCCTAGTAAAAACCCCCTGAACATCTGGGTCAGAAATAAGGTGAGCACATATTAGCAGATACTGGGCAAGCAGCCCACCTGCGATGTGCCAGACAGAGTAGGACAAACACTGATTTGTAACTTGTTTGTAACCACGTGGTCTGTTTGTTTTGGAGAAGAAGACACCTCTGCAGGTACTTCACCGCCCCTAGAGAAGTTTCAGCAGGTTGCAGTCTGTAATCCTCCCCACTAGATGCCACTAATTCCCCCTAAATCCTACACACTGTTCCTGCCAGTACATTTTTGGTAGTTGCCTGTTTCATCAAGACATGTGTATTTGACACATTCTTTGTTCTGCTCCAACCCAGTTTCCATTCTTTCACACTGTACTGGTGTCTCTTGTCACCTTGACAGGCTATTGGTGCCCGCCTGGTCAGACTGTGCCTACAGCTCTGCCATGTCCTCAAGGTCACTTTTGCCCACAGGGTAGTGCAGCTCCAGAACCCTGTCCATCAGGAACCTATCAGGACAGAGAGAAACAGGCAGCTTGCACTGTCTGTGAGGCAGGTAGGAGCCCCGTTTACTCTAGCATAGCATATTTAGTCCTTTTCTTTTTTAAACACTTGTTCAGCCTTGTGCCATTTCTGTGTTGCTAAACAGGATGTAATGAAAACAGCTCTTAACCCCCCCCCCCCCAGCAAGTGTTTTATTTATCAAGGTTGACAGCTTGTTCACATGCATCTGTTCCATTTATTATACTGCTATTTGTAAGCTGGTCAAAAGAACTATTCTATAAATATATCAAGTCCTCAGTTCTTTCACACACTGGCAGTGCTAATTTAAAGCTATGCATTTCTCTTCTTCCAAGGTTACTACTGTGATTCGACACCAACCAATGTCTCTTTTCTGAGGCCTTGCCCTAAAGGACACTACTGCCCTGCAGGTACAGCCCTGCCCAACCAACATCCCTGCCCCATAGGCTCCTTCAACCCGAGACAGCGCACTACCAGCCTCACAGGCTGCATGCCATGTGTTGCTGGACGGTACTGTCCTTCTGTGGGACTGTCAGAGCCAGCAGGTGGGAGAGAGTATTCTTCATTTGTTTTCCTTTTCTTTTTCCAAACACACTTTTTTGGACAGTAATTTTGTCATGAATCAGTTCAGGAAGGACCCAAATGCAGAGCAATAGGCAGGTTTGAGGTTTAATAAAAGCAAGCTCTAATAAAGCTGATAAAAAACATCCAAAACAGGCAGGTAACTGAAAGTCCAAATGGAAGAAGAACCAAAACTAAAACAGAACACCAACCAGGATAATACAATGAACTGGGGTTAAAAAAAAATCCAAACTGAATAAGCATGAAACAGAGCAGGAAACAACAGCAAGAACATGGGGATGAATGCAGACAAACTGACAAGGAACAAAGGGAAACACACGGGTATATATATATATATATATATATATACACACACACACACAGAAAACTAATCACAAGAACGAGATACAGCTGGAGTCGGAGGACAGAGTCTTAAGGAGGGAAATGGGGATTGGCTGACAACAGGGGTGTGGTGGGGAACACCAGGGTGGAGCAAACAAGACTAATACAGAACAGGTGTGAAGGGAAGACTCTGGGAACAGGGAGGGACTCACAAGATTGGTGGAAGATTGGTGTGACAGAAAACAGGCGGGAAAACACACAATGACTGGAAGTAAAACCAGACATGACACGTGAGGAGAGAATCTACAAAATTAAACAGGAAACAGATGAATGAATAACATAAAAGAAGGAAAAACACAAACAGAAACCTCAAAACAAAGTCCACACGATACTGGAATATAAACAAAAACCCAGCATCATGACAAATTTGTGTCTCTGTCCCTTACGGTTTTCTGCTTCTTTCTGTACCTTTGCTTTTCTTTTTTGAGCCCCTTATTTTTGATGAGGCATTTTGTCATAACTAGTGAGGCTGCAGTTTGCTTTACATCTTTACATTAGTGGCACATGTGTGTTCTTCCCATCTGACTCCTGCTGATGAGAAAATGGTGTGAATTTCGATAGCACCATTTTCACAATAGCAGCACTTCATCACATATTGACGTTTGGGTCATGGACTTTCCACGTCCACATACGATGTGCAAGGTACCCTGGGTGAGTTGGTTGTTGACGTTCTTGGACACTGTGTCAATTTCTGCCTGTTACATGCATTGTCTTCTTTCAAGATACACTTCTGTTTTCACAGGAAATTTAACGTTTACATACAGTCTCTTTCAAAATAAACACACTACATCGGTACAGCACCGCAAATTGATTTTTTTTCCTTCAACAACAAACACACGTGGTTAGATTTAGGAAAAAAGAACAGGGTTTGGCTTTAGAATCTTATGGGACACAAATGCAGCTCTCTCAGGTGAAAGACGAGGTTTGTTGGACCCATACACCACTCCTCCCTCTGCCCAACTCGGACTTTTGCCACCTTAACTTTCATCCTTGTCTCGCTTTGACAGTGATATAGATCAGTAAGTAAATTGTTTTACCCATTTAAGGGTCAACCATAGACCTCTGTAGCCTCCCCCCAGGACTTGGGCCAGAGTCTGGGCCAGAGTTTGTACACCCCTGACAGAGGCCTGGGCAGCTGGTATTGCTGCATATATGATGATGGAAAAACCATTAATTAAAAAGAAAATATTCAATGATTGTGCCTGATGTGGAAATTAATATTCAAAATTTTTCATGTATGTCCAAACTGTACTTGAAACAATTTATTGTATTTCCAACAAATGATCTTCCTGGGTCACCTTTTGTTATTCATTATGTGTTGTTATAAGCTATTTCAGGGGTTTCTGTATGGTTTGCAATGGGCTTCCCCAGTTTTGAATATTTAAATGTGCAGTTTTTAACACTGGAGCTGGTAGGTTTGGATTTAATTGTATTTGCCAAGGTTTGAGATATTGCTGTTAAAACCAGATATTGTACTCTTTAGCTTGTGCTGTGGAGCCGAAGCTGTATCTGATTACTTTGACCCTTTATGTATTGTGATATTTGTCTTTCTACAGGACCATGCAACGCTGGTTATTGGTGCAGAGAGGGAGCATCCTCTCCCAGCCCACTTGACGGATTCTCTGGTTCCCTGTGTCCACCTGGTCAATACTGCCCCTCAGGTTACTGGCTCGTCCTCCTTAAATAAACAATCAGCCAGCAGCTGCTTCAGTGCCACTATAGTTTTAATGCCTGAAATGTATCAAGTTGCAGGGGGTCCACATTTTCCACAAATAGTGGTTTTAATAATAATCATAATCCAACGCTGATGCAGCTTGTTTTATAGGCTAATGTAACCAAATTTATACTGTGTGAGGCTATTAACATTCTACCCCATTATATTCCAGGGCTACAATGTTTTATTCATGCTAATTACCATTTGGTGGCCTATGGGGAGTGCTGACAACATTTATCTCGTAACTTCTGATACAGTTTTCTTCAAATTAATTTGTACACTTGTTCTCTCTGACCTGGGGCACTGACCCATGCTTTAAAATTGCTACTGTAGGGTAAACTCTGCCTTTCTTTTGGGTAGCTTGATTGTCTCACTTATTTAGTTGCGCTAAACTTCTGCTTACAGTGGTCACAGTATATTGCATCGATGAACCCAATAACTGCATTGTTCCTGCTATTTTTAGTAGTTTTCTGCATACTCCTCTGTTTACCAGAGTTGAATTGTGAGTTGGTGTTTGTGATGTCTTCACAGGCACCACAGCTCCCATGGCATGCCCTGAAGGAAGCTGGTCAAACAGCTCAGGCTTGCGTAACCAGGAGGACTGCAAACCCTGTCTGGGGGGATTTTACTGCGACTCTGCCGGCCTTACTAAACCTAGTGGACCCTGCAGTGGGGGGTACACCAGACTCCAATGACCTTAATAAATATTGTCCTTTGTTGTTATATAAAATGTACACAAAATTGTGGTTTCAACCTGCTTTAGCGTTTTCCTGCTCTGATATTTTGTATGCAGATATTACTGTGTGAAGGGAGCCATCACTTCCACCCCTACTAATGGAATTACAGGGGGACCTTGTCCTGAGGGTTACTACTGCCCAGAGGGAGCTGTTCAACCTGTGCCCTGTGATCCGGGGACATATGTTGCTGTTACACATGCTACTCAGTGTGAGCCCTGTGTGCCAGGCTGGTACTGTGTGTCTGGCTCGCTGTACTTATGTCCTGCAGGTGTGTGGCTTGCTGTTTTGTGTGCCCTTAAAACCTTAAAAGTATATTGTCAGTTTTATGCTAATGAATTAAATATAAATGATCAAGCAAAATATTCACCAAAGAACTGAAACAAACAATGACTCGTGATAAAAGCTTATATATTTTTGAATCCTTCATATTTATGCATTTCCTTGTGTCTGCTCTGCGGCCTGCAGGCTTTTACTGCCCTGAAGGGACTGGATTCAACTTGAGAGGCTGTCCAGAGGGAACTTACGGTCCTGATCCTGGCTACTGGTCTGTCACTCAGTGCAAGCAGTGTGACGGCGGTCATTACTGCTCTTCCAGAAATGGCACAGCTGTCACTGGACCATGTCAGGAAGGATATTACTGCTCATACGGAAACACTTCTCCACAACCTTTCTCAGAGGCTGCAGGTAAACAAACATCTTTATCATGTACTTTAGGAAATGCAGTATAATATAGTCAGTTAATACCACATTTAGTTAAGTTGTCAGCCTTGTAATTATCTGAGGCAGTGGTTCTCCATCAGTATTTCTATTTTGAGACGGTTGACAAACAGCAGCGTTGTTCTCTGTGTCTCTCACCAGAAGAGGGAGGGCCATGTCCTGCTGGTCATTACTGCCCCCAGGCCACCGTCCATCCTCTGCCCTGTCCACGTGGAATGTTCTCTAATCTCACCAAATTAGTCTCCAAGGTCGCTTTGACTCAGTATCACACTCAAATGTCTCCTTGACCGATGACTGAACGAGTCTTTCTCCTCAAAGTTACAGCACGATGTCATTTTGCTTGGAAATGTCAAATTTTGTTTAGTAATTTTCCAAACATCCAACCACTAAATATTCTTATAACATTTTGTGATTCATGAGACTCAAATTATATAATCATATGAATATAAATGCAGACAAAATATGGTATATATTCATTCAGATCGAAGCAACAGCCGGTCATATAACTGGCTTGGCCCTGTTTGTCTTGATTGACCGACCAAGATTTAATGAAAAGCAACTTCATGAAATAAAATGTTTCACAGTCCTGCTACAGTACACCATCCCTTTACAGTATATCCAGTAACTTACATTGCTTTCTCTGTCTTTCATTGTGACAGCCAATCGATATCTAATCCCAAATCAATGCTGCAATGGGGCACTCTCTCTTTTTCCATTTTCTCACAGCTCCCCCTCCTCCTCTCTGTTTCTCACTCTTCCTCCGTCTCTTTTTGTCTCTCTTATTTCCTCTCTTAGGAGGATTGCCAGCCGTGTCTCCCTGGTTACTACTGTGATGCTGCGGGGCTCTCAGCACCTTCAGGACAATGCTGGGAGGGTTTCTTCTGTCTTGGTGGTTCAGACCGCCCTGACCCTCCTTTGAGAGACAGCCAGGGAGGACCGTGCCCGAAAGGTGATGAGATCTCTCAGAATCTTTATCTCGTTTATAAAGCATCAAAAGAAGATGCATGAAAAAAAAAAAAAAAACACGGGGATAGTGTAATCACGTTGCTACTTTTTATACAGGAAACGGCAGCAAAAAGGTTTGCAAAGCATTATATGGAATACAAAAGAAAATGTGAAGCACACACTTAAATTGAATATTCACATAAGCCCAGAGCTAGCTTGGTGGAAAGGTAAATAAAACCTTCTTTCTATTTAATAGGGCTAAACATAAGTAGCTGCTCTGTTGACACTGGAAATCGAGCTCTGTTCCCTGTGGATGTCTCTGTGTGCATTTGAGTGTGCGTCTCTTCCATGACTCTTGCCTTCACACAACCAGGTTATTACTGTTCTGAGGGCTCTGTGGCTCCTCAGCAGTGCCCCGCGGGAACCATCAGTACAGAAGATGGCAGAGCCAGTTGCAGCACCTGTCCCCAGGGGTAAACTCGCTTATCAACCGCACACAGTCACTTTACACCGTAAACATGTAGACACATATAAGCAAAGTAAGTGAATATACATACAGCACATGTTGAAATTTGCCCCCTGGCTTTGCATACATAAAGTATATACACACACAGACATGCATATTGATGCCTCATGGCCACCATCAGCAGCCAAGCACTAAATTATTCCATCCTTGTTTTGTCTGGATAGTTTTTATTGTCCTGGCAGACGTAATGGCTCCCTGTCGAGGACTTATGAGTGTCCAGTGGGTCATTACTGCCCGTCTGGGACCTGGTCCAAACATCAGTACCCGTGTCCAGCTGGATCTCTCAACCCCCACACTCGCATGGCACAACCCAAGGACTGCATGCCCTGCCCTCCAGGTCACACTCCATTTACTGCTAATAATCATGAGTTTCCTTAAGGTCACTTACTTAACTCAGAGTTTAGTGCGACCTTGATTGTAAATGGTAATTAAACACTACATTAACAAAATAAGTGAACTTCAAACAGCAGCTGTAATCACAAGCAGCAAAATCATCAAACAAATGCAACACCACAGCTGGGATTAATATAATATGCAGTGCTTGTTCTACATTTTCTGTTTTGCAGGGTAATTCAGGGTAATTAACCATTCCACTCAGTTTCACTCTTTATTTCCATCAAACTAGGCTCCTTCTGTGCGTCCCCTGGGAAGGGTGTTGCGTCAGGCCAGTGTGGTGCAGGGTACTACTGCCTCTCTGGGGCCTGGTCGCCCACACCAGAGGATGGAGGGATGACAGGTGACAGATGTCCTGAAGGTCATTACTGTCCCGAGGGCTCCTCAGCACCACTGCCCTGTCCCGTTGGACACTACAGCAACAAAACCAGAAACAGTTATTTCTCTGACTGCCTGCCTTGTCCTCCAGGTTGGAATGAATTTACGTTGCGCACATTATAGTTTAATTGTGTCTTTTATCTGCCGGAAGATAAAGCTTTCATTACATAACTTGATTTATTGGGGGATAATCCCTTCACACAGTGTGCGCAGCTGCTCAGCAGTGTTCCCTTTTGTTTTGTAGGTTTCCTGTGTGTCACCAGAGGGCTCTCTTTCCCTTCTCATATATGTCCAGCTGGCTCTTACTGCCCAGGCAGAGGAAACAGCAGCCTGCAGGCCTCTATACCCTGCTCACCTGGAAACATGTGCCCACCTGGGTCTGATAGACAGGTGCCCTGCATGCCGGGGACCTACCAGGATTTACCTGGGCAGGTAATGGGGATGATATGATGATATATCCCACAGTCCCACAGGCAACATGCAGAATGAATGCAATTAGAATAACCTGCAGTAACTGGACTGCAAAATATGTTTAACTATAAAACTGTATCTAAAAGAGCACTATTGACTCACTGTATTAGACCTGTAAATCATGGGTTAGTTAAGCCTCTCCTGAAAGCATTGTCAACATCTGTGTGCACTGAATATTGTTCATAGTTTCGCTTTTATCATCTCCGACACAAGGATTGAAATGTCTGTTGATATTCATGAACATCTGTAGTCATAATTTTGTATTTGTACTGTGCAGAAAAGAATTATGTGCGTAATGTACCCCTCCACAGGCAGAGTGTGTTAAATGTCCAGCAGGATTTTATTGTGCTGGCTCGGTGGATGCTGACACAGGGCATGTGTCTGGTACTCACACTCCCACGCTGTGTCCTAAAGGACACTACTGCCCACCAGGTAGGATACGATAGTGCAGCTTTTCTAACACATTCATGACAAATGAAAACTGTTACTAGATCGTGTTATCAGATATATGGGACACAAGTGATGCTGCAGGCTCAGTGAGGTTGATTAACTGGCTAAAAATGTGTTGTGTTACACACACAACATTGTTGAAAATTGCTCTTGTTTTGTGTGTACTCCTGATTAAGTGGCTGTAACAGTAAATGGCTTCCCAATTATGCAAATGGCCATTATAGAGCATAATCAAGATAAGGACGGCCTTCACAAACTGTTCTGTGATGTTTAGTCCGGGACCATCTGTAGATATTATACGCTATTTATCTACAGGAACGCAGGCTGGTGTAGCATTCCCATGCCCAGCTGGTGCCTTCAGCAGGCAGATGGGGTTGTCCAATAAGTCGGGCTGTGAGCTCTGCCCTCCAGGGAGATATTGCAGTTCCTCTGGACTGGCTGCTCCCACTGGGGCCTGCGCTCCTGGGTAAACATGAGCAAGCTGAACACATACTTCATCATGTTCACAGATAGACTATAAAAGACATGACACCCTGTTTCTGTTTAATTCTGCCTCTCTGGTCTATAATTAAACCTCCCTTATGCTCTGTCCTCCTCTGTTTTTCTCATCTATCACTTTCTGCATCCCATATCCCCGTCCTCATTGTCTCTGTCTTCATCATCTTGCTGCCCCTAGTTACCTCTGTATCCAAGGTTCTGTTTCTGCCCAGCCAGAGGAGGGCCCAACAGGAGGCCGCTGCTCTGCAGGGTCCTATTGCCCTGAGGGTACCAGTTATATGGTTCCCTGCCCTGCAGGCACCTTCAGCTCCATAGACGGTGACAGAAAACACTATATAATTACGCATTGTTGGTGACATTTGAACATAATGGACTTTAGTGTGAAGTATAGTGTGACATTTTGTAATCAGTGAAAGAATTTCCCACCCTCCTTCATCAGAAGACAATTACTGAAAACACTTCAAGTGGAATTATTTCACTTGACCCAAACTGTCATTTTCATCATTCAGACAAAACATATGAACTGTATTATTGTTGTTCCAGGTGCAGTTTCTGTAGAAGTATGTCAGTCCTGTTTGCCCGGCCATTACTGCGCTGAGGTTGGCATCTCCTCCCCATCTGGGCTCTGCAACCCAGGCTTCTACTGCCGAGAGGGATCCAGAATGGCCACACCTTTGGGAAACACCACAGGTAACAGGCTGATTCTTGTCATGCTTTATGTAGTGTTAAATAAATGCAGGGCAGTATGCACAACTGGTTATTCTGGAAATAGTATTCGTAATATAAAAAAGGGTCATCTTCAATGAACTTGAAAAATACTGTGCCGTGCAGCATTTCCTCTCAATGCTCTTCTATTTTTATTTAACATTTCCATGACCTTTGACTCCACAGTGCGGCAGAGGTCTCCACAGAACATTTACCAATGCCCACTGCTTCATCTCAGTAGTATTTCTCTCCCTGGGATTGAGGAAAATGGCCCTGGCCTTTTGGTTCACTCACTAACCTAATGAGTAATGACATCCAATAAAGGTCTATTGTTTCAGTTACAGGAGATACCACATCACCATCCCCACTTCCTGGCGATTCAACCCTGGGTCAGTTCCATGGTGGTGTGTGTCCTGCAGGCCACTATTGTCCTAAAGGGAGTGCAAAGCCAAGGCCCTGTCCTCCAGGTAGAAAACCAACACATCCATATAAGTTTCCTTCCATTTCACTGAGTGAGCCATGTGTCGGACCTCTTTCTTTTTATAGCACTGCCTCCAAAGGTAGAATACAGTGCCACTAAGCCCCCAGAGATATAATGTAATGGCTCAATGTATCCAGAACTTTAGAGGAGGTTGTAAAACCTAATGGGAGCCCAATAAAACTGTCATAATGGTCAGCTAGCTACTTAACCAAGTGAAAAAATGGAGCCATCTACAGTGTGCATATATGACACTATTATGCCATGCTATTTCCCTTTCTCCCTTTATATGTGCGTGTAAGAGAGAGAGAGAGAGAGAGAGAGAGAGAGAGAGAGAGAGAGAGATAAAAGAAGTAGAGTGGAAGTTATTTTTACCCACATGATAATTTGTCTCCTCCATGTTAGGCACTTTCTTGGGGAGGTCTGCGGCGGAGTCGGAGGCTGACTGTGAAGCTTGTTACCCAGGTTTTTACTGCCCCTCGTGGGCTCAGACCTCTGCTGACCTTCTCTGTCCCCTGGGGTGGTACTGTCCAACAGGATCAGTGTCTGGACATCAGCCAGGTACAGTGCACATCATCAGGGGTCAGCTCAGGTTTAAACATGGTAGTCTTTGCACCTCATAGTTTTCTTGTATTTTATTATTAACACAATGCCTGATCACGTACAGTAAGTGTGGTTTACGAATAGTTATGCTCACATGAAAAGGTTGGCTCAGGGGACCAAGCTTTTCTGACTTTACTCACTGTAAAAAGTAGTGTCACATATGAATGATGGATGGACAAAATACTGTACGCAAAAATGATTGTACTTTGAAGTAACATGAATCAAATCACAACTGTGATATCAGGTTACATTTTATCCTGTGAAATCCATGTATCTCAGAAACATTGGCCTGGAAAAAACACTTGTGACAAAGCATTTTCTGTTAATCCGTTAGTCTTACTATATAATGACGAAAACTCTGTCTGTCTGTGGGTGTGTGTGTGTGTGTGGGCGTGTCTGTTCCATGTTTTTCTCCTCACTGACAATGGGAGGATGCGAATGAGGCAATATTACATCAATGGGCCAAAGGTGGGACGCTATAGCAACCAATTGAAATTGCAAACTTTGAATGGGCATATCTCTTGCCCCGTATTTCGTAGAGACATGAATCTTTGCACAGAGCTGCCTCTCCTCATGAGGAACAAATTTGCCTCACAAACCCATGACTTCCGGTTATATAGATTTTCCGCCATTTTGATTTTTTTGAAAAACACTTAAAATCGATCTCTTCCTAGAAATTTTGACCGATCAGCATGAAACTCGGTGAACATAATCTAGGGACCAATATCTAAAGTTCCCTCTTGGCAAAAGTTGGAAAACTTACTAAAACTGAGCTTCTATAAGGCAATGAATATTGCGGAGGGCGTGGCTCATCACATAAAGGTGTATAACCTCTCAAGGGTTTCACTGATCACCTCGCAACTTTGTAGGCATATAACCACACATAATCTGAGGGGACCCCTCCATTATTGACCCCATCAAACAAAATGGGGGCGCCAGAGAGCTAATTTCTTATCTAGCCCTAACCGCCATATCGATTTTTACTAAACTTGGTAGATATGTAGAACAGGACGCCTCAAGGAAACTGGAGAAATTTAACTCTAATTGGCAACTGGGTGGCGCTATAACAACAGAAAAATGCTTAAAAATGGCTAAAATGCGACTGATTGCTGTGGCTCCCCCTGTGGCTGGATGTTGTTTTTTTCCCCTAATTTTTGGTATGACTAAGTCATGGTATGGTATGCTGTACATAATCATGGGAACTGTCAGTGTGTGATTCTGTCAGTCAGTCAGTCAGTCATTCTACCAGTGTGCCCCACTTTTAAGTCAGTACAACACATAAACACTTTAATTGTCTGCCTTTCAACGTGCTACCTCAACTACTAATGTACAGTTTTAGCCCACTAACTATCCCACTATTGGCAATGGTACTGCTGTTCTTTCAATAAAGCAATCGTACTATCAAATTCACAAAAACTCTGTCTGAATACATTGCTCTTCTTAATGGGTTCAGTTGACTATTTAATCTGCAGTTTCCTATGACCTGCATCCCAAACACACACCATGTGAAACTGTACGTGGGCAACTGTGCAGTCAATGGGTATGGACTGTTGAAGTTGGACAGTTGAAAAATAAAAATGACAAACATTGAAGATGCATGGTTTCCATTGGATAGCAACTATCCTCTCTTCTCGTTTGTCCTTTTGTACCTGTTTGATTTCTTTCCTCACCTCCTTTCCTTGTGTCTTAGTCCCTCTCACCTAAGATGCAAGGGGAGGAGGCAAGGAAAAGACACGAGGAGAGAGGAGCTGAAGCAACAGGCATTTCACAAAATGAAACATCCTGTTTTCAGAGCTGTCATTTTAAAGCAACGTCAATTGAATATGACGTGTGGCACAGCTGCATCATCTGCCAATTGTTTTGTTATAGCTGTATTTTCATATCTCTGTAAGATGAGTAGAACACTGAACACTTAAATATTTACTTTGAATTCAGTTAACAACATGGCAGCTGTTTGTCACGCCTCTTTTATACGTCACGGGTGCCAAAAAGACTTACGCAAAGGACACAGCTGTGTATCCTTGTTCATAGCTCCTCTGGCAAGCCTCCCCTTCCCTCCCCTCGCTCCTCTCTCTTCAAGGTGCATGTTAAGATTTTAGACATCCATCAAGGTGGCACGCTGAGATTGATATCCAGATCGCAGGCAGGAGGACGCAGCTATGAGGAGACAAGCAGGCACAAAGTAGAGAAATGAGAGGAGCCCTATGTCCTATCTCTGTTGTCATCTTGTCACTGCCCTTCCTTTGTGATGATGCAGTTAGTTTGAACATAACTTACAAGAAAGTTGTCTTTGACATATTACTCTAACTGTAATAGGTTACTTTAAAGTGTCTTCCATGAGGTGTTTGCATTGTTTATGTCTGCTCTCTAAACGTAGCCGTTCTGTAGCAGGTTTAGTAACTGATTCTGTGGCTATGTAGCAGAACTCATCAATTACCTAACATGTCGTACTCTATATTTACCATGGAGGTGATTCTATGTCTCCGATGTGCTATCCTTCACCTCTTATGTTACTCGCACACCGAGATATTCTTTGAAAGGCATCCTCGACCCCCTTTTTCCTTTCATTGAGAAGAGGTTTCGCTAATTTGAGCATGAAATGGCCCAGAACCTATAAAGAGTCTTCAGCTCGTTGCTGTCAGAGTCAGGGCACCTGCTGCTGCTAAGCCTGCTTTCGCTTCTCTTTGCTTCCCACGGGATTTTCATACAGGACGAACACTGCTAAGAGTCACTCTGTTCTTCATTACTTTGTTTCCATGGTACCGCACTGGGCATGATGAAATACAGCAACCATGCTTTCTTTCATGGACAATTGCCACATAAATGTATTTTAAAAGGGACAGTTCACCCAAAATAAAAAATGCATATTTTTCCTTATCCTGGGTTTATACTACACGTTATTAGCCTGATTATAGCCTGACACAGTGTCGTATGGTATTGGCTTGGATCGCGAACGATGCACGATAATACATTGTTACATCTAGTGTAGCATGTCATAGTAGACAACAACTGACGCTATGTCTGGGATGCCTCGCGACATCCTGACAGAGAGTTTAGCATGTTTGACTTTCTTTCTGTCATTCACGACTTCTCTCATCACGGCTGTCATTTTCACCAATAGAAACGAGCGATCTGCTGTGGTGGACAACTGTATGACGCAGCGTTTTTGATATATCCTCCAGGGATGTTCTCACGAGAGAGTAAAAAGGAAAACTGATGGCATTAAACAGCAGAGGCACTTAAGCAACTACTGCCATTAGCATCAGGCTAGCAAAGAATTTAATTTCTTCAAAATGAAGAGGGATGTTAAATAATGAAATTAAAAAATAGTGGCAGGGCTTTTACTTACCACAACTGCAGAGGCTACCAGCTTCATGTGAAACGGGCCTTTATTCATTATTCTCTCTGTATTTTTATGTTTTTACTTTTGATGTGCTCCCGTTTGCCCTGTTAGCGTTAATGTACCGCACCGTCATTTCAAACTCAACACTTCCTGTACCAATTTAAAATTAAAAGCCCCTTATAATTTCAGCTGGGAGATTCCCTTTATTTTCTAAACAGGCTTTTATTGTGAAACATTTACAGGAACTTGTTGTGGAGGATTCAGTGACTTGTATGTTTGCATGAGGTAATTCAAATGTAGCTCCTGCCATCTGGTGGCACTTTTTTACGTTACTACTATAGGAGCCAAATATGTTATTGGGAGGTTTTGCGTTTAACTGTGTAATTCACTGTGTGGGCATTGGGGGGCACTGTACTGTACCTGGTGAGTTCAGGTATTTAGGATGTGACCTCACTATGGTCAGCAGGTGTAATAAAAGACACAGGTGTTTGGCCCGGAAGGGCAAATGGTTTTTGACCGCAATGGCGTGGAACGCTACAGTTTTGTTTGTTTTGTACTGAATGATAAATGTGGATGTCTTAGATGGACTTTGCCATACACACGTGGAATAAATATTACGGTGATGCAACCCAAGAAGCTTCATGGACTCTGATTTAGCATTTGGATGGGAAGGTAGCGTAGCGTGTCCAGCAACAGGCGCGTCAACCAAGGTCAAATACCTCAGTAGCTAGTAGTAGACTTAGCTCCTTTAACAACTACAACAACATTTCGGCTGGCACGTGAACAGACACAGTCACTGAAATAATAGAGATAGTAATAGAAATAGGACAAGAATAACCTGATGACATCACACACGTCGTGAAAGACGACCAGGGATGATTGGTCGTGGACCATCGTGTAGTCTGTCATGCCTGTTGGCACAATTTTATGGCCCCACAATCGACATAGTGACTGCCGAAAAAGACAAAAATGTCGTCTAGTGTGAACCTATCATTACCTGTACCTTACCTGTAGTGCTATTTTTCAGTTTAGATTGTTTTGGTGTGAGTTGCTGAGTGTTGGAGATATCAGCCGTAGAGGTGTCTGCCTCCTCTCCAATATAATGGAAGTACTCGAACTAAACCAGTGTGACCCGGCAGAAGGAAGTGTGCATCTACTCACAGATGGGAGCGCGAGATGTAAACATTACTGGCATACTCCTTGGCTGAGCTGTAAGATTAGTTAGCTTAGTGGTGCGAGGTGAGGTAGCAGTAGATGCTTCCCTCTGCCCAGTGGGTGATACGATTGGCTGGTGTAGTTTGGTAGAGAGAGAAAAAAAATAGATGGTGCATGAAACTGCTCACAACAAAGTTTGTAGATTATTTTGAGTAACTGGGTCATGGTTATTGTTTTTTTTTTTGTTTATTTTTTTTTGGCTCCACGAGCACCACAAGCTGAATGCCATCTAATTACATTATGTTGGAGAGCAGGCAGACAGCTCTATGGCCAGCACCTCCAACACTCAACTTACACCAGAACAATCTAGACTGATTAATAGCACTACAGGTAAGAGGAAAAATATGTGTTTTTGATATTTGGGTGATCTGTCACTTTAAATTATATATCATATTAGTACAATATTCTTTATTCACATCACTCTTGTTCTCGTTGTAAACAGGGAGGGATCAGATGACAGTTTGATCTTTTCTTTATCTGATTGTGTTGCAGAATATCAGTGCCCACCTGGCCATATGTGCCCAGGTGGTAGTGCTGAGCCGGCCATCTGCAGCCCTGGCACTTTTCAGTCTTCATCTGGGCAGTCCACTTGTACCACCTGCGCACCAGGTAATTAAAAAAACTTACAGATGCACTCAGATGGAAAAACTGTACACAAAGAACCAAAGGTGAACCGGAGCTAACAATGATATGCACCACCATGGCCAGGTTTCTACTGTTTGGAGGGTTCATCTGTGCCATCTCCATGTCCGATGGGCAGTGTCAGTCCGTCAGCTGGCAGGATGTCCCTGACTGACTGCTCCCCCTGCCCCTCTGGCTCTTTCTGTAACAGCAGTGCCCTGACAGAGCCGTCTGGACCCTGCAGCCCAGGTCTGACAGTCCAGCGTCACCATGGCAAATGGTGTCAGAGAACTGAGGGTCTTTTCCTGTATTTCCTGTATTTCTGCACAGTATCAAGCCACAGTTTCTCCGTGAATGCTGCAGTGTTTTCAGTGAGGTGTCTAAATGCATTGTCTACCACAGGACATTTTTGCTCCCTGGGGTCCAATGAGCCTTCCCCTGTCTCCCAGCCTTACGGAGATGTTTGTCCCATGGGACACTTCTGTCCTCAGGGTAGTGGTTCACCCAAAGCCTGTCCTGTTGGCAGCTTCCTCCCAGAGCCTGGAGCCCCCTCCCTCTCTCACTGCCGCCGTTGCCCCCCAGGGAAATACTGCCTCAGTCCTGGAGGGTCACAGCCCACAGGTAGGGGATTTCACTACATTTCCCTTAAGTCAAGACCCCCACATCACTGATGTGGACAGTGATTTGGGGGAAACAAAATGATAATTGTGGTTACCAGCTAAGATCACATGTAATAGGATAGATAATCATTCGATGGTTGTTTTCTGTTACCTCCTTGTGTTAGGCCTGTGCTTTGCAGGTTTTTTCTGTTCAGGAGGTGCGGAGAGCCCCACACCTCGAGCGAACTCCTCTTTGTTCAGCTGTCTTTGTGAAATACTGGAGGTTTATACAACAAAGACAGACGCCGGCCTCTGGATTCACTATCTGTCCTGCTTCAATAATTCCAGTAATTCTGGTAAAATATGGGTTTCTTCAGTTTGTAATAGCACAATAAATGCTGCCTTTGAAAGGGCATTACATCAATTTCTTTAAACTATTCAACAAGAGTGCAAAGCCGTATGTGTTGTGATAAATGTCCCACAAGGCAGCAGCTTTTCAGCTTGACCTTCCCCTCAAGTATTCTACAATTAATCATTGCCTTAGAGTGTAACGTTGTGAAAAGATGTTGTTCTCTTTGCAGTCTAAACTGTTAAATCACCATTCAAAAAGAGTGGCTCCTCTTTGGTTTGCTCCCTGTGAGACAGAGATATTAACTCCGACATCGTTCATGCTTTATCTGCCATGTTCTATTACAGGGAGGGACGCTGGCTGGATCGAAGGGGTAACACCGCCACGGGCAGATTCAAACCATATTGTGACTCACTCACCGCCACATCTCAAGAGTCCACATTTTGACTGCTCCACCTACAGAGGAGATATATGCCCTAAGGGTGGGTAAATCCTGACAGTGAACTTGCGTGAGCTGGATGTGATACTTTGTTCATTCCCTCAGGCACACATGTTATCTTCCAGTCCCACTGACTGAAACTGCTGTGACATATGACTGATGTCATCTGATCTGTCCAGTCTGTGCAGCACATCCCATCTTTAATGCCATTTTATCTTGGTTTTCTTTGAACACTCTGTAATGTTAAATCACAACAAGGTGGTTTGAAGGATGAATGCCCACTTTTTTTGTCATGCATAATTCTATTTAAAAAGCCAAGAATTAGGAAGAGGCTTTGTCAGGTACGCCCAATTGCATAATTATCTTTGCAGTACAGTAACTCACTACAGTACCTCCTGCAAATGAACCTCATTCCTTTATCACTGTAAAATCTGACAAGCTGATCTTACATTAATGTACTTGAATTAAAAGCCTCGTCCCAAATAAACACCCAGTCCCTTTTACCAGGCCAGTGTGGCTACACATTTAGACTAATAAAGGCCTGTCTCACATAGACACCTGGTCTGGTTGCCAAGCAGTTCATTTTCATAGAAGTTCTTTAAGTGTACAAAACAGGTTGTTGGCTACCCACTTGAGCTAACCTTAGTTAGCTGTTTAGATCGTGTATGCAAATATACATTTTTTAAACTTTTGTCAATATGCAGATGCTACACATTGTTAGCTCAGTTAGATTCTCCACATTCCTCCATCATTCAGTTAATTTTACTGAAGTCATGAGCACTAGAGAAGACTACCAGCATGATGAAAAAAGTAATGGTGACTCCCTTCCTCAGAAGCTGTCATAAAGTCAGAATATATGTCCAGTCCTCCATTACCTTGTTAGTTGTTCATGTTCCTTTAGTCTGTAAGGGTCCTCAGATCAAATCAAAAGAAGGTTTTTCATAAAAATGAATCCAAGCTGTGATTATTGTTTTAACAGGACAAAGTGTTGTTGTGTCAGAGTGCCAGGTGCTGTAATCCTCCAGTGTCATAATGCTCTCTCTGTGATGCCCTGTCTGTTGGAGTGAGATCAAATGAATGATTTGTTATTGAAATATTATTCAAAGTCTTATTTTAAGTAATATCCATGCTGATTCAAATAAACAGTTTGATTATATTTCCCATCTTTGCTGAGCAACAGTTTTGTGTGAAAGGAATTAAAGGCCTGTCCCATATACAGTAGGCGCCTGTCCCAAATATAGACCTGTTGAGTTCAGTGATTTAAGCAAATAAAAGCCTGGGAAACTTAAAAATGACAGCAGAATTAACTTGGTCTTTCTAATTGTTAGCAACGTAAGTAAACCATGTTAGTCTGACTTAACATACACATTTAATTGACTAGTTTACAACCAGTAGATATAATGCACAATGTTACCACCTACAGTGCTGCTTTGTTATTCACAGTTCAAAGCATAATAATAATATGCAGATTTTGATGAAATTCTTCATACAGCTTGTACGTTGGCTAAAGCTTGATTAAATATGGGTATTTGTGATAAAACTGTGCCATGGAGCCCTGATGAAATCTTAAGTAAAGTCAGGGAGAAAGATTTAGTCTGCATTACTTAGTTCGAAGATTATTTTAAAAGGTTAGATGCGTACTTAAATGCTAAGAATGGCATTTTGTTAAGATAAAAACTAATCCTTCAAAGTAACCATTTTTTGCTGTGCTTACTTTATCTAAGGCAATCAGTATACTAAATTTTACTGAGCAAACACAACTTTTCAGTGACGTCAGACTAATTTGGTCTACTTAAAGAGGCAACAGATAGGATTTTTTTTTTTTTTTTTTTTTTTTAGCTTGGCGTCACCAAGCGTCAGCGGTGTTGCTCGCACTGACGCAACGACCACACTGACCGTGGGGATCAGAGATAATCAATAATATGACTCTATTAGACTCTCTAAATTAAATAAAATGTAGGCTGTAAAGCCACCAGTATACCTCTATGTATATGTAGAATGAGAAGGTGTGTGGGCACTAAAGAGACCGAGCAACAATTATCAGATTTATCTGAAGAAAAAACAAATAGTAATGCAAATAATTATACCAGAACGCAAAGTACCAGCACAGCTCACAGTAAATTATACCAATATGTACAGTACCAGTATAAACAACTCACAGTAAATTAAATGAATATGCACAGTATCAGTACAAACAACAGTAGACACAGTGGAATTATGCCAATATGCACATGTAAACAGTCCCGATTCTAGAATAAACGGTACCATATGGAAACGATGCCGCCGGTTGGAGCTCAAATTGAATGGGAAACAAAGTTCAGTGTTCACAGCTGGGCGTAACTTAGCTGGGCGATGTCCATCGATAGCTGCCTCCATGAGAAGAGAACAGGAGGAAGGGAGGGGGGTATCACTGTCTGAGGGCTGCCGTAGAATGGCAACATGGATGTCAGCCAACCAACACTCGCTACCCGGTCCCTGGTTGCGGCGATTTGTGATGCTGGCCAGCTAGGAGTTAACTAGCAGCCAGTACAGTACAGTCCTCTCTGGTCTAGCTAACATTTAGCCTTATGTCGAATCAAAAACTAAAAGTTCGGGAGCTGGGCCAGAAAGCTCGCGACCTCATTCCTTTCTTCTCGAATGGACTTTCGTTGTTTTCTATTAGATATCAAAAAACTCAAATACTCAGAGGTAAAAAAAAAATCACTGGAGACACGTAGAATCAGATCCAACCGAGTTTTATTGTGCACGCAGGCATCAGCACAACACAACTCAGAGAGTCAAACTCCGGAGCAAGACTGAAATTTCTTTGTTTGCGCACTCGTTTTTATTGTGAAGATTTTCTGCTGAGTCGTCTCTTTCTTAATCCTTCCCACTTGGCTCTGATCGTAACGATGTCACATTTCTGCTGAGTTTCCACTTTTTTCCTTTCATCCTACCACCATAACGGTGTCTTATTTCTGCTGAGTCTTCACTTTTTCTCCTTTCATCCTAAATCCCGCCTCTTTACTTGTACTCATAATGTTTTCCTGGACAATCTAAGACCGCCTCCTCTTACCAGGGTCATATCATGACAAGCTGTAATTCCCCAACTTTCCACCAGTGTTTCTGAGCCCATCCTCATGCTATTTTTAGAAATGATGCCTAGGTACTTCTCCACCACAATACTTAAGTGCTCAGTGAGTGTATGTGTGTCATAAGAATACATGAAATAATAAACCAGTGTGTGATTTGTCAGTTGCACAGAGTACATTGCTTCAACACGTATCTTTAAAGGTCATCTTAAAGGTACAGTATAAACACTTCAGTAAACATTACACTACACTTACTTAGACTTACTGATCCATTAGAAAGAAAGCTAGCTGGACATCGGTTTTTAAGCCTCTTTGGTCACGGAGCTCCCTCCATCTCTTGAACGCCTGACTGAGGTTTACTCTTGTTTTTCCTCTTCTTTTATCACTCCACTTTTTGCTCTTCTTCGCCTCCTCACACAACAGAGGAGCTCGTTCTCTTTTGCCGTTTTTCATTTGACTCCAAACTTTGTCCGTCTGCCATTGTGCTTGTGACTCAACTATCTCATGCCCAACTCCTCATAAGGACCAGCTCCAGTCTCTGATTGGCTGCCCAACCAGTTTCGCAATACATGATGCGTTTCCTGCCGTAAAATTCTCCGCGAAATTTCAGCACCGGTGGCAGAAGCTTATTACAAAGATTGCAAAGCCACTAAGTAACCTATGTAAACGCTGATAGTCTTATTTTACTGTGGCCACTACCCTGTGCAACCCACATTATTTTCATAATGATATATTTAGGAAAAGATGCTATCTGTTCCCTCTTTAAGTTGCCAATACCTAAAAAGAGCAAATTAATTTCACCTATCATTTTCAGGTTCCAACAACTTCACAAAATTGAGTATATACAACTAAATTTGAAATATACTTAAAAGTTCGCTGACGAAGAAAAAGATACATTCTACTAATCACCAAGGGGGGATTATTTATATACACACAGGCCCAAAATACATACACATGCACAAAGAGGACTTATACATGTTTTAATTGGCGAGATGTCAGAGCGGGGGGTGAGGGGGCTGCCTTGCAGGTGCCCCAAGGTGTTGGGGGTTCCCTATTGTTTGGAGCACCTCTGGTGTGCAGGAGGCAAACTGGCACCTCTTCAGCTGCCAGTCCACGCTCCTTACTTGGTCCGTACGAGGACTTGAAGTGATGACCCTCCGGTTCCCAAGCCAAATACTTATGGCCTGAGCTACTGCCGCTCAAACGTTAGATAGAAAATAAACATAACTTAAGACTAATGGTCATATTTACTAACCTTTTTCAAGGCAAACAGTGCCCCAGATTTTTTTTAATTGAGTTCAGCCAGATTTTACAGTGATATGAAGACCTTAAAGTTGACATGCTGGAATGTGACTTTCTTCTTGAGGAGATAGTTATATAGTGGTTTGCAAGAAAAACAGCTGCACTGAAATAACAGCTAATGTCAGACCAGCAAGGAACAGATTAAATCCTTGGAGCAAAGTAATTACTCCCCCCTGGAACATTTAAAAATGTGTTGGGTTAACTGTAAATAGGAGAGGCAGAATATATGGGTGTGGGAATGATGGAATTTGAGAAAATCCTCATTCTCCAGAGGGAGTGTTGCACAAAAACAGTAATCCTCCTGATTGGACTTTTGGTCTTGCTGAAGTTGATTTATATCAGTAATGTTTTCGTGGCTATTTTTCAGGTTTTTATTGCCCATTAGGCTCTGCCTACCCTCAGCCCTGTGAGGCTGGCTCTTACTGTAACCAGACTGGTCTAGATGCCCCGGCAGGACCCTGTGCTGCAGGGTATCACTGCCCCTCAGGCTCTTTAAACCCACACGCCACCCCTTGCCCCAAAGGACACTACTGCCCCCCTGGAACTCCTCTTCCTCTACCCTGCCCTGTTGGAACCATAAAAAGTGAGCTTTTGCTTTTTTGTTAAATAGCTTTAATTGTTAGATTACTTGATTTAATTGTCAAAAGAAAACTGTTTGCTAGATTTCATATTTATTTATGAAAAGAGAGACACTTCATGATAAGTCAGTTATCCCCTGCCCTTTTTCGGTCATGAATTAATGACGGATGAGTAACGAGACATAATACTAAACTGAGAAATACAACACCTAATCCTCTTTGTTGCACACGTCAGTTTTTCTTGCTAATGTCCTTACATGAACCGGTGTCTATCTTTGCAGCTCAGTGGTGCAGAAGAATATCTTGCATAGAAGCCTTTTTTCTCCCCCATGGGTGCCTATGAATAATTTCAGTCAAAGTGGTTTAATCGTGTAATTGTATTGTTGTCTCGCGGCGGACAATTCGAATCCTATTAAAATGTGCTGTAGCTCCTTTGTATGGTTATGAATTAGAAACTGATGAGGGAATAGGTACTGTACTTTGCATTGAATTAACAGTCTTATCTATTTTAATGCGTTCATTACGTCACTTTTGTGTGCAAGTAAACACGGATGCATAGATGAAACACCAGTTAATTTAAGACGTTTTTAAGAAGTCAATTTATGACCTAATCTCCAGTTTATATGTATGTTGTGTGATATCCATCAGGGTCCCTCGGTGGGTCAGCAGTCGAAACTTGCCAGCAGTGTCCTCCAGGTCACTACTGCCACCAAAGAGGAAAAGCCGAGCCAAGTGGCCACTGCGCAGAAGGCTACTACTGTCCTAAGGGACAGAGCTCTGAGAGACCACAACAACATGTCTGCTCAGTGGGACATTATTGTGAGAAGGTCATCCATCCAGTATTAGTCTTCAAGCTATTGTCTGTCATCATCGCTGAATGTTGTATGTGATGTCTCTGCATGAGTCTTCCCCCTCAGCTGAGGTTTTCATTCTGTCTTGACAAGTGAATTACTGCATATTTAAAGTCAATTGATGTTTCCTCTCTGTTTTTTCCTGTCTGTCTCACTCCTCTTCCTGTGCTGTCTGTCTCAGTCCTCACTGTTATTGTTGCGCTATAATTATGCCCGATGATGCCTGTTATTCCCCAGATATAAATTCTAATAAAATCAATGTAATGGTTGCTCCAGGGTAGTGCCAGACAGACTGCCTGCCTCCCAGGCAGCTACCAGCACAGACAAGGCCAAGGCAGCTGTCAGACATGTCCTGCTGGTTTCTATTGTCGAGATCAAGGTGACGTTGAAGGGTCGACAAATTGTTGGATGACATAAGCATTTTTAGCAGCTGAGAACTTAAGTGTAGTTAACATTAACATTTAGATTTAACCAGAGAATTCTTTGTCATTTTGTTGTACTTTAGGAATGACTCTCCCACTCCCATGTGAGAAAGGATCTTATTGTCCCAGTGGATCAGCAGATCCACATCCCTGTCCAGCAGGCACCTATGGAAACATATCAGGACTGGTTGAAGAACGGCAGTGCTCACTGTGTGACCCTGGGATGTACTGCAAAGGAACAGGTACATTGCATTCACCTCTCATGTCCTTTATTTGTTGTGTATCTTGCAGACAGCTCCAGTGTAAATTTAGTGATGCTTTAAAAAACAATTATAGGTAAATGGCTGCTCTGATATTAGGGTGATAAAAACCTTGCTTGAATGATATTTATATACAGGAAGGACGTTCCCCAGTGGGCTGTGTGCTGCAGGCTTTGTTTGTGTTGGCGGAGCATCTGAACCTTCAGCACAAGACAGTCTGACTGGGTTTCCATGCCCTCCTGGCTTCTTCTGCTCTGTGGGGACTTCTGTACCAAAACCATGCCCAAAAGGAACATTCAGGTGCAATATGTCTACATACTTAATAATCTACCCATATGGGAGGGATATTTATGATATCCATGATGATATTTAGGATGATGAACTCTGAAACTACACTAATACTACAGTATTACAGTATATGGTGACTAAACATTCCTCTGTATGTATTTAGTAGCTTACTTTAGTAAAATGAATAAATGCTGAGAATAAAATGTTGGCAGTGTATGTTCCTGCAAACTGAGAATATGTTAAACGTGTACATTTCATATGAATGATGGAGCTCAGATTACATGTGTATGAGCTGAGCTTCTCATCAGGAGGGGCAGGGAAAAGTGACACACACATGAGAAGGGTGCCAAGCAGCAGAGAGCAGCCGACCACTGTTTGAGACAAACAAAAGCAGGTCTTTTTTAACAATGGTTTAGGACATGTTCAGCTGTGTTTGTCCCAACAAGGGCAACTATTTTTTGACCAGAGTTTAGGACATTTCTAGGCATGTCTTTAGTGCCTAAAGCGGGTATATTTTATGACAGTTTTGGACACATCCAGCCATGATTAAAGCAACGACAGCAGGTATTTTTTAACAAGAGTTAGGGACATATTCAGGTGTGTTTCTAGTGACCAAAGTGAGTATCTTTAATGACAGTTATGGACATGTCCAGCAATATTTGTAGTGAAGACAGTGGGTATTTTTAACATAAGTTGGGGACATATTCAGGTGTTTTTGTAGTGACCAAAGAGGGTATATTTTATGACAGTTTTGGACATGTCCAGCATTTGTAGTGAAGACAGTGGGTATTTTTTAATAAGAGTTATGGACATTTCCAAGTGTGTTTGTAGTGACCAAAGCAGATATATTTTATGACAGTTTTGGACATGTACAGCTATGATTGTAGTGACAACAGCAGGTATTTTTAATATAAGTTGGGGACATATTCAGGTGTGTTTGTAGTGATCAAAGAAGGTATATTTTATGACAGTGTTGGACATGACCAACCACGTTTGTAGTGACAGAAGTGGGTATTTTTTTAACAAGAGTTCAGGACATTTCCAGGTGTTTGTAGTGGCCATTACAGGTATTTTTAGCCAAAACATGATGTTTTCCTAACCCCTAACATGGTGAGTTTTTTTGAAACGTACAGTGCTGACCTTTATTCTGGCAGCTGGGTTGTATCTAGTAGTAATATGTGAAATTTTGGAGATGTAATCAAATCCACTGACACTGAAGATGAATAGGAAATGTTATCTGAAGTGTTATCCTTGAAAATTGTTTGAGGTGCTGGCATAGAGAGCTGTGCTTTCTGTGATATGTTACTGAGCATTTTTTATCCAATTGCATGAAATCACTTGACTACTGCTGTGGTTGATAATTAGCATGCATCCTCTGACAGTGAGCACAGTGGGCTCGTGGATGAGTCTCAGTGCCGTAGCTGCAGTCCTGGCTTCTACTGTTCAGAGACCGGCCTCTCTGCAGTCTCTGGACCCTGCCTGCCAGGTCAGAAATAAGACGGAAAATGTTGGTGTGATGCAATTTCTTGCTTGATATCAAAGTGTAGCATTTCACTGAAGTGTTTCTCCCCAGGTTTCTACTGTTTAGAGGGATCCCAGACTGCTACTCCAATGTCAAGTATATCTGGAGGTGTTTGCCCAGCAGGCCACTACTGTGTCGAGGGCAGCAGTGTACCCTCACCCTGCCCAGCGGGCTCTTACCAGAATGAGACTGGAGGAAAAGGCAAAGACTACTGCAAAACATGCCCTCTTGGTAAACAAGGAGTTACACTGTTTGAACATACCTCTGCAAAACTGACTTTTATTTGTACTGTACAAAGCCCCTCACCCTCTCTGAAGATGTCATTGTTTGAATGTCTTTGCCAGGCTGGTTCCAGGATTTATCAGGCCAGAAAGAGTGTAATCCCTGTCCTCCTGGGTTCCACTGCCAGTCCCTGAGTCCTAGCTCCTCCAGGGGAAGCTCCACTGGAGTCTCCAGCCCTCTGCCATGCCCAGCTGGCTACATCTGCCCCAGGGAGAGTCCAGACAGTCAGCCTCTTCCCTGCCCCAAAGGCACCTACAGTCCCAGCAACGGCCTCACCACCACAGGTAGAAACCCAGAACCTTTGTGGGTCAATGACTTGTTAAGGCAGATGTTGTGGCATAATTCTTGAGGGCTTCAGTCAAATCTGAATTTTCTTTAGACAGAAAAAAATTTCAGGCAAGGTAATTAGACCAGTCAGCCCGTTGTCATGCAAGAGTCGTCGAATACCCCCCTTTGTCAATGATTTTGGGGTCAGACACTCGACACCAAAAGCCACCTTTCTTGGCAGTATGATCAACGGTTGGGCGGTATCAGTATCTAACATGGCTGGACGTAATCTTCCGCGTTGGTATGATATGCTGCCGGTCGGCCGGGATGGCACCTGTTGCATTGGTAGAGGATGTCAGGTTGCCGGTAACAATGAAATTTAAGGAGCTGGATAGTCCCTCTATAGAGTGGATGGATCCAACATGCCCCAGACTTTCACACAGGAGCCTGGTGTTTACTTCCTGAATGCTAAACCAAGAATCTGTTTTTTCTAAACCCAACCATGTGCTTTTGTTGACGTCAACAGCAGACGCAGAAGGGTATCCAAACCACAGGATGAGATGTAAACAGTCCTTTAAGTGCGAGCGCGTACCTAGAGAATACACTTGCCGATGTTGATCCAGTGGAGTTTTCTGGTGGGCTCTCTCCTTTGGAGGGTGATCCAGGGTACACATCTTCAGTAGTATATCCCAGATCTCATCGGGTGTTTACTAGACACCCTCGACTGAGGAAGGCCCTACATGGGGGGGGGGGGGTGGTGATCAAGTCCCCGCAATGTGTCTCCCAGATAACCCTCTCAAACGGGGGCCCAGCAGGAGTCTTGCCTCTTCATCCACAGCCACTGGCTGCTTCTCTCAGCTGCCTCTGACACTGCCTTAATAGCTTGGCGCAAGCTCTGGCCTTGAAGGGCCACTGACAAAGCGGTCATTTGTGATGACTTGGGATGAGAACGTGTCGGACTAGTCTACAATGAAATAAAACTTTTCAACATTTCAAGTCTTGCAAAACAATTTCTTTATTTCTTGAAATGCACTTTTAACAGCCGTCTCAGAGACATACCCTGTAGGTAGCTTGTTTTGCTGTTTGGACTGAAGTCAAAGCTGTCAATCTTTATTGGCAGGTGAGTGCCTTGTCTGTCCAGTGGGTCAGTTTTGTGGGTCTGAAGGTTTGGTGAGGCCTTCAGGATCGTGTGCTGCTGGGTTTCTTTGTCTGATGGGTGCCACAGTGCCGAACCCAACTGACAACAGAACTGGCTCTCTCTGTCCACCTGGGATGTTCTGCCAACAGGGACTGACAGCAGGTAGGTGGGATAAAAGACACCTAAAATAACAGTTTGCATTTCTCAGTACGTTTTTATATTTAATGCAAATTTCTCCTGAATCTTGGAATTTTAATGACAATATCCTCCATTTGAATGTGTTGCTTCAAATTATGTGCCCTAGGGGAATGCTGGGCAGGGTTTTACTGTGACCGGGGCTCGAGCAGAGCCGATGATGCTTTGTGCCCAGCTGGTTTCTTCTGCCCCAGAGGCACAACAGTCCCAGTTCCTTGTCCTGCGGGGACATATAGCTCTGAAACAGGCAACACACATCAAGACAACTGCACCACCTGTACGCCTGGGTACTACTGTCAAGGTGGGAAACATGGATTGTCTTAGAGGAGCAATATTCATACAGAGAAGAATCCACGCACTGGGGGCTAGAGATTGTAATTCATTTTCCAGCAGTAGTCACAATAGATTAGCATGCAGTGCAGCCATGTTTTAACAAGGGCCACAGCTAAGATCAGAGACGTGTTTAAAGGACACAAATCATTGGCTAGCCAGCTGCCAAATGAGCCCATATGTTCACTTTTTAATGAAAGTGACAAATTCTCACCCAGTCTATGGGGATTGTCCACAGCCACTCTGTGAGACACATTAAGTAGTTTTACTTTTCGGAGCAGAGCTAATGCATCTTGAGGACAGCTAATGGATGTTACACCTTAATTTATCTCAGCTAATCTACGTAAATGTTGACTGATTGTCAGCGTCAGAGTCTGTTTCTTTAATTGTCCAGCTGTATCTTCAAAGTCAATAATGTTCGACATTCCAAGTTTCAAAACACTGTTTATTTTATTGGTCTCATCTGATAATATCTGTGTTCATTAATTCTTCTTGGTGTGGCTCAGTTGAAGGAACTGTACAGCCTGCACTGTGTCCCGTTGGATACTACTGTCCTCCAGGATTGACTCTGGGACTGGAGTTCCCTTGTCCAACTGGCACTGTGCAGAGCCAGCTGGGAGCCTCCAATCCTGATGCCTGCCTGCTCTGTCCTGCTGGTGTGGAAAGGATTAGTATTTTGTTCTAGATCATAACCTGACCCCTCATTCATTTAATATAATTTTACGTCACTCTCTTTCAAATCTTTATGATGATTCATGTATTCCGTCGGTGTTTCCTGCAGGAATGTTCTGCTCTCAGCCTGGTCTGTCCCAGCCATCAGGACTCTGTGAGGCAGGATACTACTGTCCTGCTGGATCAACCAGCCCCAACTCTACCGAGTATCAGGTGTTGTTCTTGTTCTCTGTTGCTTTAGTTGGTCTGTAACCTGGTAATGCTGGTCAGTGATGATTCTGGTGACATTGTGACTTTCATCCAACGAAACTTCGTATGAAAGTTTCCACGTCCAGAAGGAATAAAATCAAAATCTGATCAGTAGTTTGACTGAGCACATTAATCCTCCCTGTTTCCCCTGTTTTACCCATTTTTCTGTCATTATCTCTCCTCTAGCAGCACCATTAGCTGAAAATGTCAACTTTGTACACAAGCTATAAAAAATGGCCCCATTTGCATTTAATTAGCTACGCTTATTGATGGTTGCTTGATGATAAATCACTCTGCCTCCAGCAGTACCATCATGCCTAAATTTTCACTGGCACACGAGAAATATTTAAATCCAACAGTGAGCTTACCAAGACTGTCACTGGACACATTTCTGCTCTCCATTTTGGTCCCTCCATAAGCTTTCCTTAATATCATGGGCAAAAATGGCCCACACAACATATTGCACACAACAAATTAAATCAAATATTGCCATATTGCTGAGCACATTCATACTTTTACTTAAGTTCTGTGTTCATTTAAGTACTTTTGCATTGTGAGGTGTACTAAACATTTCAGCCTCTAGAGAGGGCATTAGTCTGGCACATTAGAAGACATTAAGATGCATGCAGGCAGTTCATACTTATGTATATGTATTTAGTAATATGTATATGTTCTTAGGAAGTCATGCCATTAAGAATACAAATGTTATTTGTGTTGTAATGTTTTAATTTTTTCTCCTTTTAAGGGGAATTCTACCAGAAGTAACCTTTGCCCCTCTGGTCACTACTGCCCATCTGGCACTGGCTATCCACTCCCCTGCCCCACGGGTTCTCTTTCCATCTCCCAAGGACTGAGGGGTGTGGATGAATGTGCACCCTGCCCCCCTGGACTGTTTTGCGACAGGCCTGCTTTAGCACGGCTCTCAGATATTCTCCCATGTAATGCTGGGTAAAAACTTCCGCTCTTTGCTTTCCTTTTTTGTTTTTCATATAAGGTATCATTCTCATTGTTTGCTTGGCAGTTTTAAGCTGACCTGGAAAGAGAGTGGTCGAGAAAATTGTCATGCTTTCATACAGTTTCCCTTCTTTTGTATGCTTCTGAGCCATTGCTGGAGGCATTATGTTTTTGGGGTGTCTGTCTGTCCCATTTTTGTGAACATGATATCTCAAGGACGGCTTGAGGAAAGTTCTTAACATTTGACATTAATGTCTACTTGGACTCAACGATATGTTTTTGGTCATCACTCAAGAATTCATATGGTAATTGTGACCGAATTCACACAAATGCCTAATAGAATATAATGATGGAGTGAGGTGAAGACATTTGATATCCAAAGGGTCAAGGGTCAATGTCACTGTGACATCATAATCTGTAAAAACACTTTTCTGGCCTTTTTTAATGTTATAACTCAGGAACAGAATGGGAGACTGAATTTGGATACTGAATCTGTGACACTGATTGTGGGGGTCCACCTAGGTTGAAGATGTGTCTGAAGCATCCACATTTTAGAATTTGTCGCTACTTTGCATTCATATTTGAAGCATTGTCAGCTATCATGGTTACATACGAGTCTGGACAGACATGGAAGGAAACTAAAACTGCAACTTGACTGGTAAGCGGAGGCATACAACTGCAAGGTGGTAGCTCTAGGTCGATTTTATTTTTTAGAAAAAGGAAATTTATGGATCTCAGTCTCTCTCCTGCTTTCACTCTCGTCCTAATGTCGACTGCAAAGTGGTCTCACCTCGTCCTCTGAAAGTATATTTGGATTTATGTGTAGGATTTATACAGGGATTAAAGGGACCAGACCAATATCCCAGCAAGATATCCGGTGTTCTAAAATCAATTGCGAGCCAGCATACACAAAATCAGACGGATAATTGAGGGCAGCAGATGGCTTTTACATGAGAGTCTGTTGAGCCTCAGCAGGAGAGGGAGCAGGTGTCTTCAGCAGAATAAGATCCCCACTCGAAACACTTTGCTATCTGTTGCATTGGGTTGCAAATGTGCCCCGCAATAAATAGTCAGAGATAAAACCCACTTTAAAGCACCTGTAGCACTTCACCGTGTCTGCTGCTGTTTATTTCTATTCCGTTTATCAGCGGTAAATGAGACGGTCTGAGAGGAATTTGAACTGGGGGGAAGCAGAATTAAAGTTCAGTGCAGTTCAAAGACATTGTGTCCATAACGTGCCCATGCAGCAGAGGGCCATAGGCTGGAATTAAACCCATGGATAGTGTGGCAAGCACATTGCCTTTGTATATGGGATGCCTGCTCTACCCACTAAGCCACTGAAAGCCTATATTTCTGAGTCATTAGAACTTAATAATTATAATTATATGACAGTAATGGTAACTGCATTAGCATTAAAAATACTGCGGAGTGCATTTCAAATGATTTAGATTGTCAGTACTGGTAGATTGGAGTGTTGCCCATTGAAATTGTGCCTCATTAAAGTAAAGTTTGGGGCACATCCTGAGGGCTGTGCTCTACCACGTTACATTACACATTAAATACCACTGCAAAAATGACAACTTCTCCCAAGTTTGGAGAGTATATTGCCTGACTGACAGATTTTTCAACATTGCTAATGGCAGCTTGTGGCGATACTTGTGACATCAAGATTGTTTTCCCTGTTTATGCCTACAGGTATGTGTGCTTGGGTGGCAGCTCCAGTTCCACCCCGTCTGATGGTTCCCATGGCTACATCTGCCCCGCTGGCCATAGCTGTCCTGTTGGCTCAGCAAGTGAGGTGCCCTGTGAGCCAGGCACTTACAGTCCTGCCCCTGGAGCAGCCCACTGTATAACATGCCCCAAAGGGACCATGTGCTCCTCCACAGCTACTCGAGAGCCCTCTATCTGCCCAGCTGGTGAGGACGGTGAAAATAAACTTTAAATCTACAGCAGCAATACTGTCCAGTGGTCAAGTTCTGGTGTACTGATGAACCAATATTTGATAAGTGCTCTCTTCCTAGGTCATTTTTGTCCTGCTGGGACAGCCCTGCCTGAGCTCTGCCCTTTAGGGACTTTCAGCAACCAGACAGGAGCCTTTTCTCCCTCTGTGTGCACACCGTGTCCCTCTGGACTGTACTGTGGCTCATACGGAGTGTCAAAACCACAAGGTGACCACACACAAAGGCCCTGTGTAAGCCTGGTATTAACATGTGTCTCGGATGATCCAATTACAAGTGGACAGCTATGAGTTCTGTTCACACCTCACTCAGATCTCACTTACCCACTCTATATGCACATAAACATGTATATCATCTACATTGGCAAAGACTGAACATGTTGTTGTTTTGACTGGCAAGAGCAAGCAGCAACCTCCAGGGCTGTAAAATGAAGCCAAAACATAACTGCAGTTCTTTGAATGGCTACTTGAGGCTGGCTCCAGAAGCGAGTCAGTCCCCATAGACCTCCATGTTCAAGTGCCCAAATTTTCAGCAGAAATAAACATGTTTACAGCCTGGTACAATGTTTTGATCTTTGTAGATGATTTCAACATTCATGACAACTGTACAGGCATGAATTTTTATATAATTCACCCATTTACATTTTATTAGGGCTTAAAATTCTGCATTTTTAAGGGCTTGAGTGACAGGCTGTCAGCGAGGCGATGCTACAGTCTATGAGTCAGATCCATCCCTTACTCCTTCACCACTCTGCCCACTTCCAAGTATGGACACCCCTGGCTCCAAAAAACAAGATGGCGACAGCCGAAATTCCAAACTTGAGGCTTCATAATGGGAATCCTTGAACCCGTAGGTGAAGTCACGGCTGCTCAGACCAACCAGCCTGTGGTCCTAGTGATCAGATTTTAAAACACAATGGGGACACATTAGTGAACTCACTTCAAGCTGTCCACTTGTGACCTGATCATCCAAAACACATGGAGACAAGATATTTGATGACACATTATTTAAGCATTTCTTAAATAATATGCACACCCTTATTATACAAGTTAAACTACTCAGTAACAAAGGAACAGATTGATTCTGTCCTTGTGTTTTTGTCCAGGTCCTTGTTTGCCGGGTTATTTCTGCCAAGGTGGAGCCATGGAGCCAACACCGCAGCGCACCGACAACTCCTCCAGGAATGGCCCTTGCCCCGTGGGCCACTACTGTCCAGCAGGGTGCCTCTCCCCACTTCCATGCCCTCTTGGCAGTATTCGCAACACCATCGGTACACATAGTGTTTACACTCATCATGAAATGGCATTTTAAGCTGCAACCTGCAGTTCTATACTTGGCTGACTGGTTGGTTCACAAAATTTTCCCCACCCTTTGGCATCTGAAGAGGTCAGGTGTTTATGTGTGTGAGGATGTCATGCCAGTGGTAGTGTGGAAAGATTAGACAGGTAATTGACTGTTCACTTGACAAAAATGTGCGAATGCATGCCCATATGTGGTTGCAGCTATTGCAAATCCACGCTTGTTTTCCGTTAGAGTCCCACCATTGTGTGATGGATTGAATAATTTGATATCCATATCATCTTTTTAATTAGGAGCTAGCATTTGCATTTGAAAGAGGTCCTAATGGGATCTTTTGTTGTCGGCTTGTCTGATCTGCATCACTGTTATCTGTTGTCATAGGAGGGGTGTCCATGGAGAGCTGCTCTGCCTGTCCTGCTGGTCACTACTGCTCCACCGAGGGTCTGGCCGACCCCAGTGGCCCCTGTGCTGCTGGTTTCTTCTGCCCTTTTGATTTCTCTTCAACCACTCCATATGCCTTCCTTTGTCCCAAGGTATGGGTTTTCCATATACAATTTAATTACTTTTTTTTCTCTATATTATCTCTCTTCCACTGATTTCCCTTCTCTGTCCTTCCCTTTTCCATTCAAACTATTGTTTTCTTAGCAGTATCTCTCCTGGAGAAGCTTGTGCCATATTGATTATTATTAATGTCCTGCTGCATTGAGTCACATCCTCTTTGTCATTTTCATTGTCTCCAAGGGCCACTACTGTCCACAAGGCTCTGCCATGGCCCTGCCTTGTCCTACAGGAGAGTACCAGCCGAACCCAGGCTCAGATAGCTGCATCCCATGCCGACCTGGGTTCTACTGTGAGGAGGCCATAGTGGGAGAGCCATGGCCATGCCCACCACACTCATTCTGCCCTGCAGGTATTCTAAAAGGACAATTCTGACTACAGGGGTACATTTAATTTATGTGTAACCTGAAAAGCCATCCCCAAGAACACAAAAAATGTCTGTCATTCTTGTGTTCTACTCCAAAAACATATTCCTTTGTAATAATCACCATGCAATTAATCACACTGTCAGTCTCCACTGTGTTGCATCTTTTTTTTCCCAGGCACAATGGTGCCTCAGCCCTGTCCTAATGGGACATACACTCATTCAAAGCAAGGAGGGCTACAGGATGAGAGAGAGTGTTTACCCTGCCCTCCGGGGAAGTTCTGCAGGTACACAGGATACATCACAGCTCCTGCGTGTGCATGCATAAGCTCTCGAATGTGCACTTGTCTCACATTCACAAACATCCAGAAACACACGCACACATAGGAACACACAAATGGCTACACGCACATCCCGCACAGACACATGCTCGAGGCAAACATTCATCTCTGCCCTGATTATACTCACAATTAGCACAATGCAGGAGTATATCATGTTCAGGAGTCACGGTTCACTCAACAGTCAAATTAACACCTTAATATGCATAAATATAATGAATGTAGATATGGCGGGTGAAAATGTTAGAAACAATGTAATTACCACTCTGTGTATCTAATGAAGCATACGCTGTAGTGTCTTTGAATTGTCTTTGTGTGTATACGTGTTTCTGCGTGAGTTTAAACTAACCCTGTGTATATGTTCTTCAGAGCTGGTAAGATCCAGGGTTTGTGCGCGGCGGGTTATCTTTGCCTTTCTGGGAGTGCCGATTTCACCCCTCAGGGACCAGTGTCTAATCTGACCCAGTGCCAGTGGGGCATGCAGTGTGCTGGACCATGTCCGCCAGGTACAATACATCAATTATTTAACAAACAAACGAACAAAAACACTTTCATTTTTATGTTTTTTGTTGGTGTCATACTTATCATACATTCTTTGACATGTGAGATTAGTTTTCCAACTTTTTAACTTAGAGATTTAATCATTTTACTCTTTAAATATTTAGAATTAATTGCTAATGCCTGCAAGTTTTTTTTATTCCAGGTTTCTACTGTCCTGAGGGCGCAGAGGAGGCTGAATTGTGTCCTGCAAACACCATGAGGAGCTCCCCAGGAGCTGCCAGCCTTCAGGACTGTCTACCCTGCCCACCTCAGTATTGGTGTAAACCTGGTATGAGCTTCTCTTTATGTCTGAGTGTTTCTGTAGCTAGTGTAATCCATTTTTCAGATTAAAAATGCAGGATGGAGTTTTAATTATGAAGAGGCCTTTTTTGACAAATTGGTTTTGAGAAGTGATGAAAAGGAATGGCAGAGTTTGAGACATTGATTCCGGCAATCAAAGCAGCTCTGACAGTAATTAACACTGGTCATTTCTATTTTTGGTCAAGAAGACGGTTTTCAATTCTGATGCTTGGGAAGCAGCATAGTGTTTGCTTGCTGTCCTACATGATAGTTAATTGCAGCCACTGTGTGTCTCATGTGTAAACTGAGTTATAAGTGGGTTCCAGCAGGATCTTTGGATTACAGTTACAACCACAGGCTGTGAATTGGAAAGAGCCCTGCCTTAAAAAAAATACAACAGAGGATGGGATAATGAAGGGTGCACAGGTTTGAAGTGTAGCCAGGGGCGAGTACTTGATGAGCCTTAAAAGCGATCAATAAAGTATTGAACAGGATTCCTTGACTGATCGGCAAAACCATAACATATATGGCGTAAAATAACCTCACCATGACAAATCCGAAACTTTTCTTTTCCTTCCTAAATGTTGGCGTGTGTGTGTTTGCAGGAGACCCAGTCCTTCATCTGTGTCCGGTTGCTCATTACTGCGATGGTCTGCCTGGCAGTGACTTTAACGGAGGGACAGGACCCAGGCCATGTCCGCTGTACACCTATCGAGATTCCCCTGGAGCGGGCAGCAAGGGTGACTGCCTGCCCTGCCCTCCTGGTTCACACTGTAACAGCACAGGTCTGACATACTGCACCCCACGCAACAGGCTACAACCACTCATTAAGAATATAAACTTAACACATATGTCACAGATTCCTTCATTTTCCATTACGGGGGATTTTTTCTCTATTCTCATTCATTCATTCACTACATCCTGTGCCTGCAGTATAATGAAGTGTAAAATACACCTTGGTAGTCCTCTCTCTGGTGGGTTGAATTTACATTTGTAAGGACAGATCAAAGAAAATTACCTCTCAAGGTTGTATTAATTTCAGTATGTACCTACATTATTATATTATATTATGTGCCTGAGCCTCTGCCTGAGATAAGAGTGAAGGAGGTATAATGTGACTGAACACACTGAATTTAAAACTTGTTATATCTGAGGCTATAGTAATGATTTAGTAATGGATTTATATATAAAAAAATTCAATCTTCTTCAAAAATGCTTGACATTATTCAAAATATAATCCACATTGTTACTTTATCTAGAATAGTGGTTGATTCCCAGTATGTGGTCTCCTTCCCTCTTCTCCCTCTGGCTCTTTGTAGCCATAAAAAAGGCTTCTTAAATTGTGGGTTGTAACGTTGGAGTCACTTTCATGAGCTTATTAGTTCCGCTTTTATTCATTTAAGGTCCTGCTCAATGTGTGTGGACGATGATGCAGCAAATTTATTTCTATTTTGCTCATAGCATGTGAAATGATGAGCAGTTTTCAGAAAAGTGTTATTTTCCAGGACTTTCGGACTACTCCAGCAGTCCTTGCCCACCTGGTTTCTGGTGCAGTGGGTCTGGACCCCCCATCCTCTGCCCTGCAGGCACCAAGAGGCCTCTTCCTGGAGCTGCTGCACCCAGCCAGTGTGAGCCGTGTGCAGGTGGGACCTTCTGCCCAGACCCGCGGGCCACAGGGAAGCCTAATGAGGAGGGGATCCCCTGCAGGGCCTCCTATCAATGTCCCATGGGTAGGTTTATTGATACAGTGTATAATGTTGGCATTGTGTGTAATATTCTGTTTGCAATAATTCTGAGTCTTTCATTTTAATAAGCACCTTTCTCCCTAAAGACAGTAAAGAGGTACTGCAGTAATGAATTTTTGGTCGTAATCCAGGTGCAGTCTCAGAGAGGCTGTGCAGAGCTGGCTCATACTGTGGACCTCAGACTGCCGAGCCTCAAGTCTGTCCTGAAGGGTATTTCTGTCCGGAGGGATCTCAATCCTACCAGACCCCCAAACAACTGTGAGTGCATAAAAGGTCCAATACTCTGACACCTGGAATGCAAACACACGTTTGTAAAATTGACATGGACATGTAACTGAAAAGCTTAATAAATTTTGCCTGATCGTACACCATGTGGGTAAAAGCTTTATAAATAACCCTGTTACTATGCCCCACAGCTGTCTATTTCCCTACTACTGCCCAGCCAACAGCTCTGCCATGAAGTCCTGTGAAGGGGGCTCCATGCCTGTGAATACCAGTGGGCTCAGAGGATCCAAAAACAGCTGCTGTAGTGTGTGTGAGGGAGGCACCTATCGTCCGTACCTTTCCCCCATCCCACATTGCCTTTCATGTCTGCCAGGTTACTTTTGCCCCCCAGGTACCTTACTCACCACCGTAAATCATCCCAGATATCAATGTATGTGTGTTGTTATGATAGGCAAACTCTGAGTAAAGTGTGACTTTATTATAATTCAACAGGTGCAGACCACTACAAGAGTTTCCCTTGCCCTCTTGGGTATGTTTGTCCCATGGGGTCCACCCAACCAATACCATGCCCCCCTGGCTCCTTCGGTAATCTTACTAATGTTAAGACAATGGATGACTGTCATCCATGTCCAGCGGGCACCTTCAACCACCTGCCTGCTCAAAAGGCCTGCTTTCCCTGTGGCAGCTCCTCCACCTCACCAGCAGGTTAGATCCAATCAGGTGCTTAGTCTTAGTTTGTCTTTCCACTGTCCAACAATCATCAGGTCTGGTTTGGTTGAAATAAATCCTTGATTCGCCCAGTTGGATGTGAAAATATACTGACTCTATACGTGCTAAAATAACTGTTTATTTGAATGTGGTGGTTGACGACAGTGATTTTGAGGCTGTTTCTAACTAACAAAAAGGATTCTATTTTTGAACAAAAAGGTTTATCTCTATAGGGATCCTTTCCATAATGTTGGCAGACACTTAAAATAACAATTTGAGCCTGTCAGTGGCAAAAGCAAGCACTTTTTGTGGATGTAAATTGATGGTGCACAAATGCCCCATGTAATTACATTGCAGCCTGTTTTGCCACTGCCAGCTGCAGCACTATTGCTCCATAAGAGAACAATCTAAAAAATCACTGTCTCTGTTAGTCACTTTGACATGAAAGCATGGGAAAATAGGGTCCTGGTTGAAAAACACTAGAGCTACCCTTTAAGTTAATTTACAATTTAAAAAGTGTTTTTCATCTGCGTGTGTCACACTTGTTTCCTCAGGTTCTTCTTCTTGTACCTGTATTGGTAAGAATCGTGCATTCCAGCACTCGGATGGTTCATGTTTGTGCAGAACTGGTTTCATCTTCTACAATGAACTGGATTTCAAAAGCTCTACTTCTGACAGTGAACTGGACTGCCAGCCTGAGGTCAGTAGCATAATCAGTTCCTGTATCAAAATTCCAGTGATTCACATCTTTGGGCAATTCATCCAAATATATTCACTTCCATCCAAAATGCTTTTTTTCAGAGTTTAAATTTGCCATGTCTTCCTTTCAACATTTTTTAGGGAAATGCAGTTGAAAGTTTGGGTTGATTGAAAGTCTGCCAGACAGATCTGTCCTTGTGTAGTTGTATTGACTGGAAAAATGCTGAGCTTCAAAGACAAATTGTGAATGGAGAGTTGCTAAGCACCCTGCTGTCAAGTGTCTTCTATTGAAGTCCTCTGGTGTTGACTACCACAAATGAATTATCAGCCTGTGGAAATCACTGCCTCGATGTTGAGCATTGATTGTGCCTTGAAATTATTTTTTTCAGAGGTAACACTGTGAGATGGGGAAAATACTCTTCTACTGGTTTTCAGCCATGAATGATGTAACGACCAGCAAGGTCAATGTGTTTGAAGTCCTTTTAGATGTCTGTACATGCAGTGTGTTTGTGTATGTGTGTGTGCTTCAGGCAAACAGACGGTGTGCCACAGGACAGGTACGTCTGGCAGCATCCAGAGAGTGTGTGTCACCTTCCATCCACTCCTGTAATATCACCTGTGGGCAACATGGAGGAAGTCTGGATGTGGAGATGGGCATGTGAATATCTTTTATACTTTTCAATTCAACGTGGTCCTTCAAAATACCTTGCAGAATCAATTACTACACCTAAAAATCACCATGTAGAAACTACTAAAGGTAGATGTAATAAAGAATGCACTACCTCGTATTGGTAAATAGTCTGATATGCTGTCTTTCTGTCTCTTGTCTCTCATCTGCCTATTCCTGATGCCCCAGCTGCCAGTGTGAGCGATACGTGTCCGCTGAAGAGCTTTGCAACACTTCCTGCCTTTCCAGACTACCCCAGCTGTCTGCCCAGATCTCGCAAGATGGACACCTGCTGCTCAGCCTTAAAGAAAGAGACAAGATGGTCTGGGCCAGAGTAAGAGAGTGGTGACAGGGCTATTGGCAAACTGATGATTGGCTATACCTTACAAGATAATGGGTTTCTTATTTACCTTTTACTCATGTATTGCACTAAATGTGTGTTTGAATGAAAGGAAGGGATTTTTGGAAGCTGCTGCAACCAGATAAGAATAAGCACAAATCTTATATTCGTGTGTACTGATGCAGCCAAAAAACTTTTTCGGTCTGTAGGGTAGCTAGATGGGTTAGTTGGCGGAAAGCTTGCTGAGGGATTTATCACGGTCTTGGCCAGGCTGAGTCTCAGCAGGACACCTGGAAAAGTGTTGCAGCTGCACATTCGGTGATATCATTGCATTACAGCGAAGGGAAAATGATAAAGAACGCCTTTCTCCATGCAGGAAAATGGATTTAGCAAACAAAATATCTACTTGGTCTCATAATTTAAGGTAGTTTCATTGCCTATGAATGTAAATGTTTTGTGTGCACTGGGTTGAGACCTGTTTAGAGATATTTGGCGGCCATGAATTGTATAATTTTTAAACAGCTGTCTGTGAAATATCATTTAATCACAATAGTATTTTCTCCAGTAGAAGAGCCTTATCTACACTTGAAAGGTATACTATGCAGGATTGTTGGTTTCTTTTGTAAAAATGAAAGTGAAAACCAACTCCAGATTTACTCTCCTTTATTGGTTGCATTGCTATATTTGCATTTTTTAGGTGCTGTGTCCCCTTGGATGAATCTGCTTACAGTCTGACACCTGGTCACTGCTTTATCATAAAGCAGAGATAAATTCAGCCATTATTTTTACCATAATCTTCATGTCTAGCCATTGAAACAAAAGTTAAATATGTAACGTACAACTATTTAAAACAGACATTAAAGCACATCAAACAATGAACACAATATGACATAAATATTCTTATTGGTTTTCCAATGAAATGCAAATGGATGCCTCATCAGTTTAATGAGAGAAGACATCTCCAAATCACTTATCGATATCTTGTCATCTTATTTCTTGAATTTATGTAGTAGTAGCAGTTCTTATTGAGCTTGTGTCTGTTTACTTCCAGACTGTAATGAATGTTTTAGGACCAGATATCCATGCGACGAGTATTGGTAAAATCCATTTGGTCCAGTTCGATCCTGATGGGGTGTTTGGTTGGATTCCCACACAGACAGAGCTCATCAATCAGTTTCTGACAGGTGCCTGGTTTTGTAATAATTTTAACCAAACCATTTAATGTCTGTATTCAGCATCATTTAAAGGAACAAAGTGATCGTCTAAACCCTGAGCACAGATTTACCTTTATTCAGGACCAGTGGAACTCCTGAATACAAGACCCAGAAAGAAGAGAGACACAGGACATGATGAGGATGATGATGATGCCAACCTAGCTGTCCTTCCTCGTATCCCCAACCCCATCGCCTGTCTGTCCTCTGGTGACATGCTCATTTTCCATCTCACCATCAACCACACTGGTACCGAATTTGTTTACCTTCGTGTTAGTTTTTACATCATGACAGTGGGATTTCCTTTTGCTTTAAACACATCTTGCAGTAACTTTCTTTTTATCCCGAAGACCGCCATCTCAGCCACTTCCCAGTGTACCAGAAGGACCACCTGTTTAACAGTAATCCCAGCTGGGACTTTGGTGCCTTCAGACGTCTGCAGATACTCATGAAGCAGACAAACTTCAACTCCACCAGGTATAGTTGAATCTGTAGGTAGGAGCCTCAAGCGTTGATTATCTGAAATCTAATTTTGTGACCAAATCCCCTCTATACCACAAGCTTTTCTCTGCCCCTCTCCTTTTCTCAGGTTTGCCCATATGTTTTTAGAGACAGGGAAGTATGTATTTGTTGACAGCGCTGTCCCAGAGTGGAGCATTGTGGTTGTGGTCAGTGAGGAGGGGACAGAGTGTGACCCTCGGGCCTCCGTCTTCCAGCCCATGACCCCGGCACAGCTGGTTAAGTACGGTATTGTCAAGCAGCACAGACTCAACCTTCTACCTGACTGGGGAGTGATAGCAGGTGTGTATCCTTACTGTTCACTATTAATGCTGACTCAACATTTTATCATGCAGGTGCCTGGCTGTAATGAGTTTGCTTGTTATTTTATCATGACACTGACTGTGTGTAGGGATCCTGAGTCTGCTGCTGGTTGTTGTTGTGGTGTTGACCACCACAGTGCTAGTTCTGCGACCGGGCAAAACAAAACTTGTCTCCCAGTGGAGGACTAAGCCAAAGTGGCGCAGCCTCGGGAAGCCCTTCTGTCCAGCGGATTGTGTTTGCAGTGGAAACAGGTCTGTTGGCTTGACACCAGAAGTGATGGTGTGTGTATTTTATCCTGGACACTGATGTTGGGTTTCCTTGTAGCACATATGCTACTATGTCCTGTATGTACCCTTAATGATATATTCTGTCTCATTTATCAGGTCAACCTCTCTATATAAACCATGTAAAATGCATAACCTATGTTATGCGCGTGGCTTTGTATTTGTGTTTTAGCATAGCTGTCCCAAGCCCAGGTGGCTTCCTGGGCAGTAGGGGTGTAGGAGAGGGAGCAGAAGCTGAGGAGCCCGCTATTTCAAAAGGAGGTAAGCTCACTGTTTATTATTCTGTGCTTAAGCAGGTATAATATTTACCATGTTCACCGTCTTAGTTTAGTTTCACTGTATGCTGAAGTTTGCCAAGTAGCACTAATCACAAAGAAGGGCTGAGGCTGCATGGGAATGTCATTGACTTCACTGGTGTTCAGTCACAAAGCAAAGTGCTGGACAAATTCCTGTCTGTTTCAGTCTGGATCAAGGTAGTAGACATACCAAACCCCTGACAACCCATCATTGCCATCCATAGAGCAGGCCCATAGGTAATGTGCCAGGCTTTAAAGCCAATTTTCATAGTGGCCAAACAGTGTAATTACATCTGTCACGTGCTGCCATTTGGCCCAAAAAGACTTTTTCCCATTGCCTTAAATGGGCAAAGACATGTCTGTAAATCAGTGGTTAATTTGTTTTGAGTGTCACAACCCCCACAAAATGACTCATTTCATTATCAGAATTTGATCCATTCAGTCTGATAACATTTGGAAAGTGTAGAAGAACTGCAGTAATGAATCATTTTATCCCCATTCAAGTTAGCAGAGTGCTAAGTGCTTGGCAGGCAGAAGTCTCTAGTGTGCCTGCTCTAAGGGCTTACAGAGTACAGAAGCAGTGCTGATAGTCCAGGTAACTTTATATGTGGCAGTTGAACTTTTTTGGCTTCATCAGAATAAACAGTCTCCAAGGCTGTATCGAATTCTCTTTATGCATCCATGCTATAGAGCCGCGCTGCCAGCAGGGCTAAAAGAATACACAGTATATGTGATTAACTCATCCATTTTTATGTTTTTCTGCTTCTGTTTAATAACCTGGCCATAAATCAGTCTTTGCAAATGTTCCCAGAAAAGTCTTCACAATGCCTTTTGACTGGTTTTCAATATATTTGCCATTGTTTTTATCTGCTCTGTGGTAATGCTTGAAATACCTTAGATATAGAGTTGGCTGTAATGTTTCTCACTTAGTGCCCATTGCATTATTCATGCGACTTGATAGGGTGTTTAAATGCCCAATGGCCGAGTCATTATGAAACCATCACGCATGACTAGGTTGCAGTTAACAGCCCTTTCCCCATTTGATTGATGATAAAGAAAATAATGGCCAATATCACACTTAAATGACTTGTGCTGTTATCTCTGGCTCTCTAGTTTAGCCTCTGCAATTTAAATTCAAGTACTTATCATCCATTGCATGCTCCATCTGGACTGTCTAGAAAGCTAGAGAGGCTCCACTGAATTGTTATGGCGCCCAGTTAAGGAAGCTTTTGATTTCAAGGTGCAGCCATTCATCAGGAGAGTATCTTGGATGAGACTTTTTTCCTTTTCTTTTATTATTGACATTTACTGCTCTCGTTTAGGAAGTCTGTCAGGGCGCTGTGATTTGGAGGAGTTAAATGTGAAGACTTTGTACGACAAACTAGAGGATCAGAACCTGCACATAGCCTCACAACTGGCTCGACACCGCAAAGACACACAGGAGTTTTACAGAAATATTTGTCAGCAGACTGAAACACTCAAGGTGAGTTTTATAATGGTGGAGTTAAGGCATCAAATAATTATTTCAAGAAAGAATCGACTATTAAAATATGTAATATTCAAGACTCAAGTGCCACAAAATGCAATTAAAATCGTATATTTTATTTCAGAATGTCTTCGACAGTATGGATCACAAAAAACTGAGTCTTCTTAAGGAGCTGCTCGTCCACAGTGCAATGAGAGATAAACCATCTAACAGCAGTGCAGGAGGCAGAGATACACAAGGTAAAACTTAATGATGGGAACAGATTTCGTTAGAGAAACTTTTCAAAGCAATAGTCAATGGGCAAAGAAAAAAATCTTCTTTTGAAGAAACAAGACAAACTTGTCTAATCATTAAACCAAGATGATAAAAGGAATACCTTGTACTTTATTGTTGAGAGTTAGATGAGAGGATTTATACCTCTTTCTCTGTCTATTAAAAATGTAAAGCTACTGTTAAGCTTAGCATAGCACAAAGAACCAAAGCATAAAAATAACAAAATAGTGCAAAAACAAAATTGTGGTTTCATGGTGGGTTATGTGTTGATTAAAGCTGAGGAAGTGGTTTTATTTTATTTTTTGTGGGTTTTTGGCATCATTGGGCAAAAAAAAAAAAATCCATAAGTACCTTTTAGCATATTATAATTCAAGTGGTGTGAGAGAAAACTACACTTCCGCAGAGGCTGAAAACTTTGGCATCCTTAATTAAATGTTTTTCTTTAAACTCTGTCTTGCATGCCACTGCACACCCCCATCACCCCAGCTGAGGCCTCTATAGCATTACTCGGCGCTGTGCTCAGGTCAGTGGAAGCTCTCTTATGCAGGCTGACAGGAGAGGCTTGGCAGAACCAGGATTTGCCTGGTCCCCTGTACTGTCTCAGCGGCCCTCATGATGCCAGAGAATGTGAGCCGCAAGCAGGATACACACAGCCCGGTGACACCAACATGTGCTATACACAGGTACTGTAGTGGCATTCATTGTGTTTGTAGCATAGACTGTGTATAAAGATGGCTGGCGTGTCTCCATTTACCACCCACTGTACAGAAGTGAAGCTAAAATAGCAGCAAAAAAAAAGCAGCTGCCATCTTGTTCTGGTGACATCATTTGGAGCCAGAGTCTGAGCAGTAGCAATAAACCAATTATGAGCAGCACCACTGAATGCAAGCCCACCAGTTGGCTCACACGGGTGTCAATCTTGTTGTAAACTCCCTGTTTTATAGCATTAAATAACTAATTAAAACCAAACTTATCAGAAAAATGAACACTCAAACATACAGCAGCATGACTGAAAACATCTTTGGAAAATTTTTTATTTGGTGTGCTCTTTCAGTTTTCAGTTTCAGTTTGGCCCATGTCCCATCCATGGACATAGAGGGGGCGGGCTTTATGACCTGTACTGCAACCAGCCACCAGGGGGTGACTGAGATGTTTTGGCTTCACTTTTGGGGAGCTGTCTTTGTCTATCTTTATATACAGTCTGTGGTTTGAAGCATATCTTGACATAATTAATTGGACAATAATTTTGTCTTTTATGTACACAGTTTTCATCAATGAATATGACCAAAGCAGAGCCAGGTAAGGAACAATCTAGACCAAGGTTTATTGAATTTTTTGAGACATTCAGGATGTAATTCACCCCAGTGAGATGATCCTGTCTTTGGCAGTCCATTCACAGAGCACAGCTCCTTGTCTAAGCGACCACGACCTGTCCAAGCTGGTCAGCATATCACCTCTATTCAAGACGCTGCAGGAGATCCAACAGTCTTTACAGAGCCTTAACACAGCTGAGTCTAGTCAGCCTCTCCACAATGGTACAGAAGCATGATGACAGAAGGCCTAAGAAAGATAAATTAAACTCATAATTAATGTGACATAAAATTATGGTAAATATGAAAACTAAAATGCAGCATTTTCCCTCCGTTTTAGCAGCTCCAGAGCGTTCTGTCCAGGATAACCATGATGGGCAACTTATCCCAACTGCATTGGATAACCTCTCACCTCAGCACTCTGCCGTTTTCCTGTTTGGCTGCCAGGTGATGCAGTCACTTGCAAACTGCCCGCTGTTCCCCTCTGTGCTGCTGCTGCTGGCCAAGTCAATCCCTGTTTCTTCGTCTCCCTCTAACAAGGATATGCTGGCACATTGCTCACGGGACTTTTATTTCGATGCATCTAATCAAATCCTTTATCTGTCAGAGGCAAAGCTTCAGCACGTGGGACATTTCATCGCGACTATTCTGCAGTCCATGGCCTACATAGCATCAGGTAATCAGATAGTATAGAAGAGAGTCCGAAGAGCCAGTCTTGTGTCATTGTTTGGCAACAGTTCATGTAATACAGCACACTAGCTTTGGCAATCATCCTTAAAAAGCACAAAGTATGTAATCTTCTTTGGAAACAATATGATATTTGTTTTTCTTTTTTTATCCAGGATCCAAACCCCAGAGCTTTATGCAAGCTCTCCACGAGGCCATTTCAGCTTTAAGCCTTCAGCTGTTCAACTTCTCTTTCAAATGGAACACAGCGGAGGTGAGTAAGTGCTATTTAGGCCTCACACATCATCCGTCATACTGCGTGGAGAGGCTACAGATCACTGTTTTATGCTTTCTGTTCCAGTCAAAATTCAACGCTTCAGATGGGCAGCATGGGGCATTGGTTGAGGAATTTCTCAACATTACAGTTCCCACTGAAGCGCAGTTCTCTCAGCAGCTATTAGCAAGCAGGTTGGTGACAAAAAGAAGACCTTCAGCAGAGTTTATAATGTTCCTTTTAAACAAAATTATGTATTTTAACACTTTTCTGCCTGTTTTCCAATTTAGACTTCAGAAATACAAATATTTCAAATTAGAACAGCTCATCACAAACCTCAAACAGAGTTCAACTGGGGGTGCAGACACAGGTAAGACAACTGATTGAACCCTAGCCCCTTAGTTTGACACTATGCATCTATCACTGCAATGGCAATGGCACGAGACATGCATCAACAACAAACAAAAAGTGATTGAAAATATCACCATTTAGAGACTGGATAATTGCTAAATTACTTAATTTAGGAAAAATAAACATGATATTTATGACATCCATAGTCAGAATACCAAATAAAATACCTTGGCGCACAGCCTCTTGACTTTCAATCAATGGAAAACATATCAAGGTCTGAACAGCAGTCTTGCACACTGTTTTTTTATGTGGTGATGATGGGTTTAATGCTTTCAGAATACAATTTCCTGCCATGGAGCCATTAATCCATAACCGCAGGCTATCTAGTGAAACCCATAACGTTCCCATATTATATAAATATATACTAATAAACACATTTAATTGTGATTTTAGATTGAAGTCAGACACTTTTCTATTCCTCCCCATTCACAAAGCCTGAACATCATTAAACCATTATCGGAAGTCCTGAAAAGAAAAAGAGTGAAGTTGATTTTCACTTCCATCAACTAAAGAGCTTTTGTTCCAGAAGAATGGACCAGTAAGTCAACACAAACAGTTCATGACTTTAATGGCAGCATGCCAATAAGCACTGAAGCTATTCTGAAGGCAATAAGAGGCTGTGCTTCTCCTAGATACACAATAATCATATACTAAGTGTTTCAGTTGTGTGTTAATAGATCAATGCAGATTCCACTAAGACATTACCAGTGCGATGTGAAAATGTTGTGCGGAAATATGGAATATTCGCCTGTGGATTTCCCGTGACAACTATGCACACAGGGTCTGGTGCAAATTATCGTCAAGAAAAAAAAGTTTCCTCCTAAATAGTGCCTTTGTCCACTCCACACAACAAAAACAGAACAGACACACAATTTCATCCGGAAATTAAACGCCCATTGCTTCCAAGTTCCATTTTTCTCTGAAAAATACACTCTCCTTGCAGTTTCAAAGATTAATGGCCCGGAACTACACCTCTTGGTAACTTACCGACTACACCATTTGGTCCATTTGTCAGATCTCCGTTCTGACAAATGGACTTGCACTTGTATAGCACTTCTCTAGTGTTTTCCAACCACTCAAAGTGCTTTTTACGCTATGAGTCACATTCACAAATTCACATACTGGTGGCCGAGGCTACCGTTCACAGCTTTAACACAATCAATGGAACCAATGGAACAGCCATCGGGAGCAATATGGGGTTCAGTATTCAGTATTTAGTTTTTTGATTGATTGATTGATTGATTGATTGATTGATTGATTGATTGATTGAGTATCTTGCCCAAGGATACTTTGACATGTGGACTGGAGGAGCAAGAAATATGAGTAGCTTGTTCTTCTTAGGGCCCTCACTACCATTGTTATATCACTACTGCGTGGAACATTACATAATGCCAACCAGGGAAGAAGGATTGTTTGATTAAGGTCCAACAGGCTAGCACCCACTGGTCCGATGACATCATTCTGCATAATTACCAGCCATGTGCTTCTGTTTGTTTGAGACCATTACCAACTTATAACATTTCTTGAACAACATACAACTAGCAAGTGCATATCAGCTACATTAGCATCTTCACTGTATCTCAGCTAAGCAGAAACCAAATTGATAAGACATTTACCATTTTAATTACAAGCTAACTGAGCTAGAGGTATGGCAGTAGTTGGAACAAAGGATTTTATTGGTCAAACATATACAGGGGTGTGCAAGCATTCATAAGAACCCACAAAATACGTTTTGAAGAATCAAATATCTTCGTAAGTGCTTTATCGTAGGCGACTGGACTTGCTTGCGTTTCTTGAAGATGTTTCGCCTCTCATCCAAGAAGCTTCTTCAGTTCTGGAAGAACTGAACGCAAGAACGCAACCAAGCCCAGTTGCCTACGATATAGCACTTACGATTACCATGACCTGGACGACTGAGAATCTTCACTGACAATCAAATATCTTGTTTACTTTCTGCAGGCTTACCACCAAAAGGGACACCGATGCAGGTACCACTCCGCTACAAATCATAGACTATCTTGAAACTGTAGAGAACAGTAACTGTTCCTCAGCACCACACGTGACTTTACCATTTCCTTTATCACAGATGTCCTGCATAGAAGAAGAAATTGACCGCATGAATGAGTCTTTCTTGCAGCTGAGCGTGCAGCTACAGAAGAGAGCTCAAATGAGCACATGGCTAAAGGAGAGAGAGAACAGTGCTGGCGACCGTTCTGCGGTAATTATATAGAATACTATACATTTCATGTATGAGGACATAATCCAGAAAACTAATCTGCATGATAATTTAATTTTGTGATGTGAGGGGCTTAGAGAATAATCTGTTAATAGTTCATTTCTGACATTTTTACTTCCTCACTACTCACTGTAGCATTTCATACATATTACATACATACTGTAGGTGGCATAGTATTACATTAATAAATTTAGTTGACTCATTCAAGCATCATGCTGTGTTCATGTTCATTTGCTCCTGTTCAGCCCTGACTAAAAAGAAAAATGTATGAATCATTATGCATGAATATATGTGCCTGTATTTGCATATTTGCTTCATTAGTTATGACTACGTGCATGGATTCATTGATATATTTTACCACAAATCATGGATAATGTATTCTCTGTGATATATCCCCATGCAGAGGGCAACACCTACAAGCATGCAGAGCCTGAGTCGTAATGGAACAGTCCTGCTGGAACTGAAGAGACGCTATGTATCACAGCGCCTCAATGAGCTCCAAATCACATTAGGCCACATCAGACAGAGCCGGCAGCATGACAACAAGTCAAAAGACGGGACAAGAAGCAGTATGAAATCAGACAGCAGCACCACTCAGCAGGGGCAGAAGGAGCGTTATCCTGGCATGGAAGGCTACAGCCCTGCTGACGGCCAGCGGCAGGACAGTATTCTTGCTAGTAAGAGTCACAGCCAACAAAGAGTAGAGAGCAGAGGTCTCGGTAACTATAAACTGGAGAGTCATATTTCTGACCAGCAGAGGAGTGACACTGTCCAGAGCAACAACCCTGACACATTGCAGGATTGCCAGATGCTGGAGAGCCAAGACTGCTTGCATCACAGCGTCCCAGGAAAACAGGAGCTGAGCAGTCAGATCAAAATACAAAATACAACTGGGCATACAGCTATTGATGACATGTGGGAACAGAAACTGGATCAGAATGTGGATCAATGCTGAGAAATGTGTTCTGCAAAATAGCTCTATTATCTGTGCACTGTATAATATTCTTCCGTGTTTGTTGAAGGATGTTCTGACTGACCTCTGTCTTAACTCGCACCAGCTTTAAAACAATTAAGATGTGTCCTTTTTAATTATCTGTGATCCTGAACAAAATTATTCTCTGGCAACAAGCAGCTGTGTGACACAATCTGTCATGTTGTCCAAATAGTTTCTCAGTCAGGAGTTAATAAAGGCCTTTTAAGACAGGTCCTGGTCATTACCATATTCTAATTAAGACAGTAAACTTCTGCTAAATGAACACAAGGTGATACTTATGCTCCCGTGTTCCTGCCCGCAGCAACCTCTCGCTCTTGTAGAGGTGACGACCCACAACATGTCTTCATGAATATTTCATGTTAAACTACAATTCTCTCACCTTTCTTCTGTTTCACAGACATGCAGGTCCTCTAACTGTTCCTCTCTAAGCCCTTTTTTTTATTGCAGTGAGCTTTGACTATAACCAACAGCTCACCCAAGTGAAACTAAAAGTAGCAACTAAACTTTAAATCTTGTTAGAGAAGTCTGTGCTGCACTACTACTGCCTTCCTCTGGTTCGATAGTTTATCCGACGCAAGGGGTTCTGGTTCTTATAATAGAAAGTGAGTATTCCTACAGGGGGCTGTGAGCCAAATCAGAAGGTCAGATGGAACAAGTCTTCACTTACTATCAGTGTTAGCTTAGAGCTCTGTGCCAAGTCCCCCAGGTTGAATCTGGCAGTGCCCCGTAGCAGTGTGTACGTGTGTGTGTGTGCGTATGAGGGGTGTGGTTCAGTGGCTCCCTGAGATTATGTGCCTTATCAGTTAGATTAGCTGCTACGTGCCGCTGATCTGGCCTGTGTGTGTCTGCCTCACTGTGGGACATGGCATCATATAACTCCAGGCTGAGCTGCTCTGGAGCCGTGTGTGTGTGTGTGTGTGTGTGTGTGTGTGTGCGTGTGTGTGTGCGTGTGTGCGCGCATCTTTCTGTGGCGATGTGCAATGGTACATTATGCTTGCTCTAGTTGTTTACATCAACAAGGGTTATTTTTAGTAGGATTGTATTTGTGTGTTGTTTGTGTGATTATATGCATAGATATGTTTATGTATGATGTATAAAATTACATACGAAATGCAGCTGTTGGGAATATTTAATAAAAACAAAATGCTTACATCTGAAAAGAGTGAACTGTTTGGAAGAATCAAAAAGGTCTGTGTTTACTTCCATCTGTTTGTTGCCATTTTAACAGGGAAAAGAGCCACAAAACAACATTGAAATCAAACCTGAGATCACACACAAAATCCCATGCCATGTGTGTGTATATATATATGAATATTCATTTCACAACCGCAAGTTGTCTTCAGTGTTGTTTCTGTGAATTTGGCAGTACATCCAACCAGCTTCACCACCGCAGACCAATGTAAACCAGGTTTGCACAACTGAAGAATTTCTGCAAAATCATCTGAGGGAAGCTCATCTACATGCTCGTCATCCCCAACAGGGTCTTGACCTGACAGCAGTTCATCGCCATTGAGTGGAAAACTGCTCAGCTTCGATGGCGTCTGGCACTGTAGAGAAGCGTACTCTCCACGGATGAATCCCAGTTTACACGGTGTTGGACAGATGGCAGACGGCGCGTGTGGCGTCATGAGGGCAAGTGGTTTGCAAATGCCGGCACTGTGAGCAGAGGGGTTATGGAATGGGCTGGCGTGAGCTATGGACAACAAACACAGGTGCATTTTATTGACTGCAGTTTGGATGCACAGCGATATTGCAACGAGATCCTGAGACCCATCATCATGCCATCATCCGTTGCCATGACCTCATGTTGCAGCCGTGACAATGCACGGCACCATGTTGCAAAGATCTTTACGCAATTCCTGGAAGCTGAAAACATCCTGTTTCTTGTATGACATGCATACTCACCAGACATTTCACCCACTGAGGCTGATTCTCTGGATGAGTGTGTGTGACAGCATGTTCCAATTCCTGCCAATATCCAGCAACTTCACACAGCCATTGAAGAGAAGTGGGTCAACATCCCAAAGGCCATAATCAACAAGCTGATGGACTCTATGTGAAGGAGATGTGTCGCGCTGCATGGGGCATATGGTGGTCACAGGGGATACTGGCTGCTTCTCTGGAGTATCTGTGACCAAAAAAAATGCATTTCTGTAACACAAGTCATGTTAAATCCTAATAAATGTATTTTTTGTCATGATAAAGCAGCACATTTTAGAGCAATGCTTCCCAACTGGTGGGTCACGGTCCAAAAGTGGGTCATGGGTCCATTCTGAATGGACCACAAGTGACTCATGAACATGTCAAGTTTGTGAAAAATGCATTTTATTTTTTGAAGTAGTGATTTTCCTCACAAGCTTTTGTTTTGAAGTGTCATTTCCTGTTGTAGAGTGATTGACTGACAGACTTAACAGAGACAGCAAACTGGCTCGATGACATGGCCAAGCACAAATATGTGTGGACTTTGAACCAATGACAAAGGAGAAATCTGGACCCTGTGGCTGGACCAGTTGGGAACCACAGTTTTAGAGCATCCTTTTATCGTAACCATCCCAAGGAAAACCTGTGTAGTCAAAATGCTGAATAACAAGCATGTTGATATGCCACACCTGTCAGGTGGATGGATCATCTTGGAAGAGGAGAGGTGCTTATGAACACGAACAAGTTTGAGACCTAAATTTGAGAGAAATGATTCTTTTGTCTGCATAAAAACTTAGATCTTTAACTGTAACCTGTAAAAAATGGGCAATTTTTGTTCAGAGTGCATATGTATTTACATATTCAGCAACTCACCCTTGTTAGACTCAAGAATTTTGTTTTTCATTGAATATTTCTGAACACTGACAGACTTCTTCTGATATAATTTAAATATTTTTAACTGCAAAATCTAGTGCTGGCTGTACAGATACAGATGGATCGAGAATGAATATGATAGATGTTCAGAGTGATGAGTGAAGTCCTCCTTACATTGACTTAACAACTTACATCAAATTCAAGCATTAAGAGGTTTTCCTAGCAAGCTGCACATGAGATTTACATCTCAATTTCCAACGTGTTTCATCCATGGCTGTCTGCTGTAATCATGTTATAATCTTGAAATCCTTCCAAATCCCTAGAAATCTGCCCTCTGCAGTGCATCCTCGAAGGGGCTCTGCACACACACACGTACACATACACACACAGGCACATGTATGTAGTACATACATGAGCAAACACATACTCTTTCTGACCTACTTCTTTATACACTCAAGTATTCATTTCCGTATGTAGAGTGCTGGTTAATGCTGTCCTCTTGCTCTCCTGTTATGGAGTTGGTGCTCTCTTATTCGGTTCACTTCAGCTCCAAACACAGATGAGCACTTGAAGAGTGAAAACACACTTTTTATTCACCATTTTCTTTGAATTGCTTTTCTTTTTGTGGGTGCTTGTAAAAATAAAAAAAAGAGAGAGAGAGAGCTGGCTTTGAGGCTTCCTGTTGTCTTCCTGAGTCTGCGGTCTGTCGCCTAGCAGGCCTGCTGTAGTCACCATGGTACTGCATTACGGTTGCTATGGTTTCCTTATCTGCAGGATGTGGTTCAACCAGGCCTGCCATATTTAGTCTGCTCCTCAGAGTGCCGGCCTACTGCTGATGCTGACAGCAACACAAGAGTGCACTCAGCTGCCTCTTTGCCGTTCTTTTTTACATTAAAATCTGCTCCAGCAACTGAGCAACTGTTGATTGACTCTGTCAACACTTCTCAGCGTTGTACAGCTCCAACACAGTCCTCACTCTGATTTTGATGTGTACAGATAGACACAGAAAAAGAAACTGTGGTGGTGGTGTTGTATAGAGATGCTGAAATTCTTCTCAGGCATAATCCTCTGATTACTCCAGATACAATGGCTGCAAGATTAAATACTGTGATGTTACAGTGAGATTATTGTGGATCTCTCAGGGTGCTGTATCACTGGTTCATTTTTCAGTTTTTTTTTCTGTGTTCTTTCACAGAGTTGACAGGTCACATCAAACATCACAGTAATCCTGCTTTCTTTGTGGGTGTCTCAGAAAGATTAGGGATGAGAAAACACTTGGGATGGACAGAATTGTAGAGTGTGACAAAATCATCAGATGTATCATCATAATATACACATAATATATATATATATATATATATATATATATATAAATATATAGTAGATGACTGTATGTTATGTAATAAAAAAGTAGTGAACTGAGCGTCGGTGGCTTAGTGGATAGAGCAGGCGCCCCATGTACAAGGCTGTTGCCGCGGTGGCCTTGGTTCGAATCCAGCCTGTGGCCCTTTGCTGCATGTCATCCCCTCTCTCTCTCTCTCTCTCTCTCTCTCTCCCCCTTTCACTCTTAGCTGCCCTGTCCATTTAAGGCAAAATGGCCAAAAAAATATCTTAAAAAAAAAAGTAGTGAACAAATCAAACATTAAACTAAAAGATGTTACCATATAATCAGTAGGCCTAATATGTAAGAGGTTTTCTTTGTAATGAAGCACAGCCCTTTCACAAGCCTCTTCATACAGAAGGGAATACAATACATATTAAAGTGGGTAATAGATCAGATAGATTTTCCACATGAAACTGTGGGGCAATCGATACTGATAATCACACTGGATGTGCTGCAGGAATAGAAAAAGACATGAAAAAGAGCAGGCTGTTCTCTTTGGATTCAGTCTAGTGGCCATTTTATTGCATCCTCATCGCAACTCTCAGCCTTTACCAGAGAGCCACATCACTGCAGCTTTCAGCGAGAGACACAGATGTGATATAATTACAACGTTCAGCAGTCACTTCACTCCTCTTCTGGGGCAGGCTGTGTTGGCGTGATGGGCAGGAGTAAGGTTTCAGTCCTTTCCTACCTGAGCCAGTGAATCATTTCTTCTCTCCCCTTCATATTCTGCGTTATTGTTCATCCATTAAATGATTAGAGAGAAAGGGAAGGCAGATGTTTCCGGTGCACAGTTGTGCAGCATGGACAAGTTTGTGCCCAAATATAGACAGAAAAGGTCAGGCCCTTTTGAAGCTAAACTCTAGAGGATAGAAGATCGTTTGATTTGTAGGGCTGTGTGTCCTGCACGGTACTTTATCAGCTTCATTGCTGCAGTGGACAAAGATACAGATCAGCCTGTGGATGTGCTTATCATGAAGCCAGGGTAGAAATCCTGACATGTATGACACTATTTCATGCTTCTATATGCTTGCATCCTGTGCAGAGTATGTGGACAGTCCATACTGACTTAGATTTCAGCTACAGCAGCATCATTAAAGTCTTGAAATCAGGTTGTGAATTGTGGTTTTGGTGTCCCATCCTAAGATTTTCCGTGGCCCCATCTGGCCACCATGGTGAAAGATTTCTCCGGGCACCACTGCTCGGACTATGGCGACATTACAAAGACTTGGGAAGTAGAAGGAATGCACCTACTTTAACAAATGAAAAGAGCTCCTCTAGCAGCTGCTAAACATGATTATGTAACACATGCAAAGCCATTTTTTTCCTTGTTGTTGCTCCTAGGCTTTAATACAGCTGATTTACATTTGGTTTCTATAGCCTGTGCTCACGTGATGAAAGGACATATTATGGTTTGTTTGTTTAGCTCCTGCAGTCAAAAGCAAACGCAAACAGGCTGGCGTGATGAGTCGGTTAGGCCGACCCAAGTGACAATAATATGGCCATGCACATTGTAGTGTAGGAGGGAGTGACTCACGCATGCGTATCGAAGCCTCCGCTCTCCCAGCGTTAAGTGACTGCTGAAAAACAAAGGCAGCGAGCCGCGGTTGGGAAATGTCATCAGTCATCCTTAATGGAGGAAATAGACTTGAAACAGTTGTTCTTTGAAGGGTGAAATAAGAGAACTGTTATCACTGCTGTGGCTGTTTGTGTGTGAGAGCAGATCCCGCAACTGCAAGTGACTAAATCGGCTTTTGAGAATCCACAGGTTCCTCTTCTTCGCTGCTTTTCTTTTTTTATTGTCTCTCTGGATGGATTTGGACTGAATGACAGCAGCAGCAGCAGCAGCAGGAGTGGTGTATCGCTACAGTAGCTGTCTCGCATCACGGACTTGTTTACTGCACCGAGTGGAGTGAATAATGAAGTTAGTGCTTCCCTAGATAGATGATGAACAGCGAGTCAGGGGGTTGTTGGAAGACTCAGATTCAGACGTAGAGATTGCAGCGCATCGTTTCCACAACTCTTTTACACCTTTTGTGTTTTGACACCCTGCCTCTGGGGCTGAGCTGACAGCCTGGTTTTGGATTTTCAGTCGTGAGGAGGGAAGTTACCTGCGCGCTCATCTGCCGAGGAGAGGCGCTGTCTGTGGTGCTGAAGTCATTTCAACAACTCCTGCTGTCTCACTCCTGGCCTCCTTAAGGGATTCTCCAGGAAGTAGCGTCAAGAAGGGACACTGTCCATCCGCAGCTCCAGACAGAGCCTAATATGGTAACTCACACCAGAGTTCATCTGCAAACTTTGGCACTTTTGGTTTTTGTTGGTAAGTATCACTCTAAGTACTTTACAAGTTCTCCAGTCTTTCTGGCCTGTGGGCTACAAACACTCTTATTCAGTAGAGCAAGACAGTGTGCATCCAACTTGTTGCACCTGTTACTCAGAGATTGTTACACTCACACCTGCCCCTGCAAACAACAACAGGTAGGAACTATAATTACCCTGAGGCTAAGGACATGCAATAACATTTTACACATTACAATTTTAAAGCATAATAGTAGTTAAAGTGCTGCTACTGCTGATGGAATAATTACTTATACTGTATGTAATATTGCAATTTAATAATGCAAGTCCAAAATAACAATGTGGAATTATTCCTACTAATATTGCATTTAGTTTTATTTAATGTTTACTTGATAAGGACAAATACAGTATGTATAGAAAATCACACAACAGTTAATGTAGCTAATGCTAATTTCCAACAAGCATGAAGCATGATCACAGACAAGGTAAAACAAAGTTGTGCTACATTTTGTTGGCCCTATAGGAACAGCAGTATGCACATACTCATATATACAGTATAAACACATATAGACCTACACATATATATGGTAGCTGATGAGGGTTGTGTACAGCTTGGTAGTAGGTTACCAAGGAGGAAGTGGATTTACTCGCACATATATTCCAGTAGATGTTTGGCTTATAGGTGGGTGTTCTGTAAATGGCTAGAAAAGTATACCCTGTTTGCCCTCCAGTACATCCGTACATACCACCCCAACATATGACATGATTGACTGGCTTCTAAAGATGGACTAAATGTGACCGTATCCTGTAAGAGCATTAATTAGTATGGTTAACTTAAGTAACTGAAGTAATCCAAAAATATAATATGTACAGTAACTAAGGTTAGAGTAAGTATATCTGTGCAACATATTCAAATATCTTGTTTTTATCCACAATATTTTTGATGTCTGACAACATGAAACACAACATTTTACTTTCACAAAATATACAATAGAAGTTTATATACAATTATGCATTTTCACAAAACAAAAAAGACAAAATAAAATAACCAAACTGACTCAAAACAAGAATGTCCCTCCTGTTTTAACAATTTATGTTTGCTTCTTATCTGTACAAAAATCTTGTTTGACTGTGTCTTATTCCATCAGATTCTCAGTTGCATAGATGCGCAGATGAGTAATCAGAGGCCTTACTAATAGTTTGTGAACCCTCCAACTGCCTGTGAACTCAAAACCCACTTCCAGAGCAGTCCGAGTGACATGTGCACAGTTTAACGCCGCCCAGTGCTGTCAGTATTAAGTGAAATAAATCGATCCATTCAACAGAGGACAGCTAGGTTAAGCTCTCCCCCCTTTCTTGTCCTTTCTCTAGTTTCCTCTCTCTCTGTTGTCTCACTGTTCCTCTGCCCTCCTTTCATGTGTTTGTATGAGCCCTCAGTAAAAAAAAAAAGATGAGATGGAATCGATGTTGTCACTGTCTGCCCAAGGGGGCTTTGGGTTATATAAGAGCACTGGAGCCAACACGGCAACAGTCACACAAAGACATCCATGTGGCGAGCTCACTGAGAACACTGCCCCACTTCATCCCGCAAGAAATCTCTGTGTTCATAACGCCCAGCTCTTCCCCTCCATGTTTTCACCCACTTCCTGCCTTCCTGTAATCATCCCATCTCCTGTAATGCATTTACTCATCAATCGATTCTTTCTCTTCTTCCTGCTTGCTCACAATATTCTGCTGTCCTCCTCCTACACTACCCACAGTTCCTGCATCCAACCCTCCCTCCCTTTTCTTCCTCCTTCTAGAAGCTAATACTAATGGGCAGAGGCCATCATTAGTGCTTACTGGCCCAGATGATCTTAGATTTGCTATCAGTATTGTGACTCAAGTCTCTCCAGTGCTTACGGAGGTGTATAATTGAATTCGTGGCTTTTTAACGCTTATTGAGTTTTGTGTCTGGCTCAGCGTTGGATTGAGTGTAAGCACAGAGAGCTGATGACCTCAATTAGAAAGACTGGGCTATATGTTTATTGCTGTAGTTAAAATCTGCACCTGTCACTGTGGTGTGGGTAGTTGCGTTCTCACAGTCATTGAATAAAGTCTTAAAAATATCAATGTGCAATCCCCCCTTTAGACTTTGTACATGATGATTTGTAGCTATATCTTGGACTTTTATTTTGAAATGCTCTTGTATTTACACTGGGCGAACTCTGAGGCAACCTGTTTGGTTCAGCAGATATTGAAAAGCTCTCTGAAAAACTACTGCTGTGTATAGTTTATACACTAACTGAACTTAACACTTAAAGGGTAACTTTGGTATTCTTCAGCATGGACCTTATTTTCCATGTTTTTGTTTCTAATGACTAATAGAGACAAGAATTTCCAAAATGGGCCCAGTATTGAGCTAGTAGGCTGCAGCCAGTAGCGGTGAAACAGGCTTCAGTGTAACCACTTGGGGCATTTGTGCACATCCACTAAAATCACTTATATTTGTCACAGACAGGCTCACATTGTTTTTGCAAGTGTCTGACAATATTATGTAAAGGACATTCCAGAGATAGACCTTTTTGTTAAATAGTAAGATCCTTTTTGTTTAACCACAAACAGCCCGGAAGTTGCTATCGCCAAACCCACCAGACTCCATTTTGAATAAACACTGTATAATTGTAAAACGACTTTATTCAAAGCTGACAAAAACAAAATAAAACTTACAACAGCTGTCTTGGTTTGTAGCTCCACTGTTCCAAGAATCACCAGCCCTGGTTTGGTTGAAATGCAACCATGATTCACCCAGTTAGATATCCCAAAATTATTAATTATTTAATGGAGTCTGGTGGGTTTGGTGGTGGCGTTTTGGGAGCTGTTTCAAGTTAAACAGACACTGATAATCTCAGCCTGTCAGTGGCAAAAATTTGCACTTTAAGTGGACGTTCATTAACAGTGCACAAATGCCTTGAATAGTTACATTACAGCTTGTTTCACTGCTGCTGCCTGCGACCCTTTTGCTCAATACAGGACCAATTCAAAAACTGTTGTTCCCATTAGTCATCCAAGTTGAAGGATACATACATTACCATTAAAAAATGTCCTACCAAAAACATTTTAAGACATTTAGAAATACTCTGCTTTTAATAATAATAATAATAATTAGCATCTCTTATAGTTTAGCTACAAAAAAATTAGATAAAATTGCTTGATAAAATTACATGCATTACTTCCCCCTTACTGAAAAAGATAAAATCCATAAATATGCAAATACTGTTGTATTTCAAAAGTTAAACAAGATGTCTCCTACTTTAATGAAAAGTCCATTCTTTGCGTTTGTGTACTGGAGGTTTTAAGTTTTCAGGTGATACCTGTATATTAGTTGCATACTGGACCAGGACTGGCTTCCTAACTAGTTGTGATTATCTTTTACTTAAACTTAGATTTGCATGAGCACAGATACACTTTCTCCCTTCAGCAGTTGAATGTAAAAATAGCCTCTAGTGTAAGATTCCCAAATGCATGACAAAGAGGCAATAGAGTTGCAGGGAAAGACAGCTTTACTAATCAGTTCAGGCAGAGTCAAAACCAGGAAATCAGTCCAATTCACAAAGAACAGGCAGGCAGGGTCAAAAACAGGTCATCCAGCAAAAAAGGGAAAGCATGCTGGACAGCTTGGCAGAAACACAAGACAATCTGGACAGGGGAAAATGGACTGATATATATACTGAAGGACTAATGGGAGAATGAGCCACAGGTGTGGAGATGGGCGGGGAAAACCAGGTGCAGGTAATTAGCAGATTGAACAGGCTGAGAGGGAGGCGTGATCTGAAATGACAGGAGAGTTAGTGATGAAACTCTTAGTTTGATGAAAACAAACTAAGAGTTGGGATTCCTGACATCTATTTTCAAACTTTGCACATACATCACTCTCACAGTGAAGGTCAAACATCCAAGAGAAGCTAACAACAGGCAAAACATATTTTCAAGTGAAGGAGGACTTTAAACTAGGACATTTTTACTGAGTGTTCTGAACTTTTCCATGCTCCTCCAGTCCGCCTGAGCTGGCCAGTATGTGTCGAAGTCCCGTCGGAGACTGACGCAGTCCTGGGGAAACCCATGAAGTTGACTTGCATCTCCTGTATGAAGAGGGAGGAGATTGAAGCAAAGACTCGTGTGGATTGGTTCTTCACGCCAGATAAAGATAATGACAAAGATCAAGACAACCTGCCTGAGAAAATTCATGTAGGTCACTGCTACAGTAGTCTATATGATATGTGTCATATACTATATATATATATAAATATTAAACATGCCTGCGTGCCTCTCCTCTTTCCTAGATATACAAGTATGATGTTGACACTCCATCTGACTCTGATGGACCATTTAAGAACCGTCTGACCTGGAATGGGAGCCAGGACTTGCAAGATATCTCCATTCAAATCACCAATGTCACCTTTAACGACAGCGGCACCTATGAGTGCCAAATATATCGCGAGTTTAAGTTTGACTTCTTCACTCCCTCGATCACAGCCCTCAAGAAAATCGAGCTGAAGGTGAAACAACAAGGTGCGGCTAATAGTTTTCCACTTCTTCCTATGTTATTCCACTATGTTCAGTGCTCAGGTTAAGCAAAATTTCTCGGGTGTCATATCAGTGTTAAGTCCAGTTATGGTTCTGTGTTGAGTCGAATCAGTTTAGCAGGGTAATTTCAGAGCTACGCATGAGGTCATTCAGACCACAGACTTGTGTTTGCCGTTAAGTGCTTTGCAGTCAGTGGCATGCCACTGTGATGTTACCAAAAATAGACATCAGTCCCAATAGATCTTCAGCTCAAATCTGATACCTCAATCAATTTATTTATTGCATCACAAATTTGTTTAAGTCAAGATTTTAGAATAAAAAAATAAAAAATAAATACTTTTACAGCCCTAAAATAAATGTATAAGTCATATTTGGCCTTAATATAAACATAAGTTATCATAAAGCCAACACTGGTGCTCAGAATATCTAATTAATCTGTATATAATATATTTTCCTTCAGGCTTTACAATATCACCAATATTATCAGAACTGAGATATGTTTAATCAAAGAAATTGCTTTGCAGATGCAGGACAACACAACTGATAATTTCACTGCACATTTTAAAACTGAATGGCCCAGATATAATATTAAATATAATAATAATGCAGCTGCACGCAGTGTATGCTGGAGAGGTTCAGCTCAGGCGTGTTAATTCCCAATCCCTCCTGGTAGAAACACAAGTCTGTGCCGTGTTGACTTCTGCGTACTGGGTGTTCTCTTTGTGCTGTACATGCCCCTCCTTCGATGTTGCATAAAGTGTTTATCTGACTGCTTTAAGTGGGTTTTTGCATTTTATTATATATTTCCAGCCCGTTGTTTTCACTAAGTGATGCATCAGTGTGAGGGCACTCTGCCACTAACAACACCACTTTCCTTCTCTCCCTTTTGTTGCCACTGTACTGAAGAGGAATAATTGTATGTCTTGTTTTGTCTGCCTTTTATTGTTCATCAAAGCTTTCTTCTGTTGTCATGAAGGGGTTAATTCAAACCAACTACTTTGCTATCTATAATAAGGGGTAATGTATTCTGCTTCCCGAATGCTTGGCTTGCTGAATGTGTCATTTCCCACCTTGATCGAATATACAATACAACATGTATATTTGGGACTACTTAACTCTCCCCATTTCTTTAACTCTGCATTATTTAAAGCTGCTTGCATGTGGTATATAGTTCACTATCAGAGGCATTTAAAGATAAGCCAGGCTAGTTGTAACCCAGTGTTTGATCTGTACCTGGAAAAAAGAAGAGACCAAATTGGATGCGATTATCCTCCGAAGTGCAACTTTCCAAAATATACTACAGTCTGATCTTTTACACATATTCAACAGCCTCTCCTTCACATCTCAAACAACTGTGCAACCAAATTTCACAAAGCCGTCAGCCAGTGTACTCTGCATTACAGCTGGGGAATCATGTTACAGTAATGATGTCCACAGTATAGAATGGATTAGCTCACAGCAAATGTATCTGTGCTTTCCCATCTAAAGGATTATATTACACTAATAGCCTGTATTTGCAGAGACAGCAGAGGCAAATCAGTGAAAGCTGTCAACGGTCTGGTCAGCAGGCTTTCTGGAATTTGGTACACACTGACCGAAACAGTGGTTCACAGTGGCTCATTATGAAACATATTAAAGGATAGGTTCACATTTTTCTCAAGTCAGGTGCACATATGCACAGTGAAACAGTTTTTGCTTTCTGCAATGATTCCTCCTGTTCATACCGGCCATTAGAAGATCCCTTTCTAATGTGTATTCGGTGTAAGTGATGGAGAAATTCCACATTCCTCTATCTGCAAAATATATAACAAAGTAAAGTTAATAGCAAGCTTCAGCCTGAGGGAATTCTCGGTAACACTTTACTTGAAGATATCTGCATAAGGGTGACATGACACTGTCGTAACTATGACATGACATTGTCATGAACTTGTCATAAACATTATGTACGTCATGAACGTTTATGACTGCTGTAATTAAATGTCATTTGGTTTTTTTAATGACAAGTTGACATTGTTTGGGTTGTCTTGATTATGACAACTTGACATTAATCAAAGTGACATTACCAGAAGTTGTCTTTGTCATGACAAGTTGACATTAAGTTTGTTTGGGATGTCCTTATAATGACAACATAACAACTTGACATTAACAAAAAAATGCACCTCTTTTTGTGTTTATGACAAGGCGACATAGTGATTATTAATGTTATGACAAAGACATCTTCTGGTAATGTCATCCTGGTTAATGTCAACTTGTCATAATAAGGACATCCCAAACAAACTTAATGTCAACTTGTCATGACAAAGACAACTTCTGGTAATGCCACTTTGATTAATGTCAAGTTGTCATAATCAAGACAACCCAAACAATGTCAACTTGTCATTACAAAAACCAAATGACACTTAATGATAGCAGTCATAAACATTTATGACATGTACATAATGTTCATGACAGGTTCATGACTGTTTGATGTCATAGATATGACAGTGTCATGTCACTCAAGTAAAGTATTACCGAATTCTCTACTAAAAAGAGTGTAACTTTGGCAGTTTGATCTGATGGACTCAAACTGCTGAAGCCTCATATTATTTCAGATAAAGAAGGACTGTGGATTTTGACACTGAAAGCACTGTTTCACTTTTCATATGGGCATTTAAGTATTGTTCTAAGACAGACTTGAAATGATGTGAACATATCCCCTTCAATAAAATGTACATACAGTCTTACATTTGTATACGTAGAACCAAAATATGATATGATGGAGATTAATGCCCTGAGAACCACTGTGACTTTGCATATCCATCTTATGTCATATTTAAAGGTAGCCTGTGGAGTTTCCGACCACTAGCAGCACATTGGAGCAATTGTTTCACAAGTGGGTCCCTGTTTTTTTTGTCTTGTGGATGCACACATGCATGCACATGCACCCTGCAGTTGGTTTAACGCTATTCTACTGACCAACAGTTGTTGGTTGCACCAACAAATACAGCAAATCAGCAAAATTATTTCTGCAAATATTTTTTTAAGGAGGGAAGTGAACATATTAGTTAGACCTAAAGGATCCACACCACGCCTTCTGATATGAAAAACGCTGAATTTAAACTTTTTTTTTCTCACAAGAAAACTCCACAGGGCACCTTTGACTTCCCAGGCGCTATAATCATTGTACTCCAGGTAGGGTCATAATGTTCTGTATGCATTACAGTTAGTAATCATTTATAAAGTGTGTCTTCGAACAGGATGCATATCAGGAAATATAACCTTGCTTTGCTTAAAGGGACAGTTCACCCCAAAAGTAAAAACAAGTGTTTTTCCTCTTACCTGTAGTGCTATTTATCAGTCCAGATTGTTTTGGTGTGAGTTGCTGAGTGTTAGAGATATAGGCTGCAGAGATGTCTGCCTTCTCTCCAGTCCTCAAAGCACCAAAAGACCAAAATCAAAAAGTTTCATGTAGGAACTATTTTCTATGTACCGAACTACACCCTCCAACCGCATTATCACACAGAAGGAACTGTGCATCTACTCATCGGCGAGAGGCTCATGGCACATGAAACTGCTCACAACAAGGTCCAGTGAGTATTTTAAGTAATTGGGTCATGATTTCTGGAAAGAGACATTGCTGTTGAGTGTTTCAAATGTATTTTTGGCGCTTTGTGCACCACAAGCTGAGTGCCATCTAGTTCTATTATATTAAAGAGAAAGCAAACATCTCCAACACTCAGAAACTCACCCCAAAACAATCTAAATTGATAAACAGCTTTACAGATGAGACGAAAAACATGTATTTTTGATTTTGGGGTGACCTGTCCCTTAAAAGTCCAGATGCACAGTAATAAGTTGAGCACGGATTGAGTTGGACTTCAGTGGAATGTAAATGAACTGTTGAACCATAGAAATATTATCCTGACTGACAGTTTGACTGGGGGTCAGCAGTGCTTGCACATACACGAATCAGCTTAGTATACTTCCTTAAACCAGTGAATAAATTCTCAACAGACACAGACACCCAAAGGAAAGATGCATACTGAATAATACATTTTCCTTGTTATTGTTTGTGCTCCACAGCCGCCGATGACCCCACAGCGCTTTACTCTGAGATCATGATGTATGTGCTGTTGGTGTTCTTGACCTTCTGGCTGCTGGTAGAAATGGTCTACTGCTACAGGAAGATCTCCAAGTCTGATGAGCAGGCACAGGACACAGCGTGAGTCTCACACAGACACAAATGTACGGATGTAAACACAAATTAGTGTATGTTGGGTACGATGGGGAGCAGCTAATTAAAACACTGTGTGTCCTGTGAACAAACGTGCTGTCAAAATGTCCACATACGTATCTGTACTTTCTCTTTTCTATGACTCACTACATAGCAAGACAGTGTTTATATTATGCATCACCAAGACAGTGTGTGCCAAAAAAGTGTTACCTGCGTATGCCTGGGTGTCTGGTTGGTACAAAATAGTGATTTAGGGACACGTCGGAATGAGAGATTTAGGAGGCAATCAAGAGGCAGAGAGTGTAGGACAGACAGGAAGGGGAAGAGTCAGACAGACAAACAGACAGAAAGTTAATTGTGTCTCCGCTGCATCAGTTTGTTACCCTCCTGCAACAGTAATTTGTCTTTTCACTTAGACTACTTGACAGGCCTGAATAATTCCAAGCACTGCTGACTGCTCTTTTTTTTCTAAACAACCTTTTTAAATCAGTGTTGGATTTGCAGCTCCAACAGAAATCCACTTTCTGCGTCACCTTTTCAGCTCTGAAAAAAAAAGACCCAAATGTGCCTGTACAGTCAGCTCCCTCCGGATTGTCATGGGGTTGACGAGGCCAGTCGATCCAGGTTGACAGCTTTTGAACGGGCAATTTATGTCGGGGAAACACAACAATCAGAGATGACGCAGAGCACATGTGCTGATCCAGATATTGTGGTTTTTGCAGACAATTAAGCCTGATTCCAAATCTGACTCCTGCGGTGACGCATAAGGCCCAGAAGAGTAAATATACAGTGGGTGCACACAACAAAGCAAAAAACCTTGTAAACACTTTATTTTACAGTTTACAGTTCTATAATACGGTATCCATTTCCTTAAATGTGTGGAAGAACTGTGTTTTTTGGTATTAACTCCTGGGAATAATAGGAGTGTCCTGAAAGAAAAGCACCATATATGCATTTATTATTCAAAACTTCATTGTCCATGTAGCTTGAATTGTAAACCTGGCCACTCTAGGTTACACTAGCTTGTGGCAACTAATTGTAATTATAAAATTAACACTCTTATCACTAAAAATAGAGAAAATAAAGGCAGAAAATGAGAGTTGCAGACCTGTAAAATCAAACAAAATTACAAAAATAAAATGCAACTGTATCACAAACAATGGCCTCAAAACCACTGAGTGAACTTTGTGTCCAGCTGCCCAAATGATAAGATGTGCTGCTTTTCTTTGTCAGATACGCTAAATTGAATATTGTTACAGTTTTGATTGCTGAAGAGCCAAAATGAGTGATTTGAAGATGCCATCTTGGGCTCGAGGGTATTGTAAACCAACCTGGTCTCACTCAGAAATCGTCGAAATCTGGCGCTTGGGCAGTGACTTGCTGCTTCAGACCATGGCGACAAAGGCCGTCCTTTATTGTCGGTATGATGCACAGCCGGTTGGCATTATAGTTTAATGGTGCTCGGCGGCATTAGGGGGAAACGCTGCAGGACAAGAACGAAAGTCAAGGCAGCTTTCACAGCCTTAACTTTCACTGACTGTCACCCGGAAGAGCGGTGTTTGTAGGATTACAAGTACCATAAGATTGTAAAGCCAAACCCTGCTCTTATTCCTAAACCTAACCACGTGTGTATTTGTTGCCTAAACCCAACCTAGGATGGTATGTCTGTTGATGAATTGTTTGTTGTCATTGTGGCTGTCAAAGCATTTATGGCACAGTTGCTGAGTCCAAGACAAATTTCCCTTAGTGGGACAATAAAGTATATCGTATTGTATCGCATTGTATCGTATCGTATCATATCGTATAACCATGTGTGTTAGTTGTTGGTGGAAAAAAAAACATCAATTTGTGTTGTTTTACTAACAAAGTGCTTTTATTTTGAAAGAAACTGTATGTAAATGGTGAATTTCCTGTGAACAGTACATGTAACAGGCAGAACTTGACACAACCAACGCAGTCAGGGTACCTTGCACGTTGGAAGATACATGACCAAATGTTGATATGCGATGAGTTCACAGTGAGAATGTGTTGTGTAAAAAGCATTTTATGGACGAAATAGTTAATCAAAAAGATAATCTGTAACTCAATCAATCAATAATAATGATAATCAGTAGTTGCAGCCCTCACAACGCCCGTATCAACTAAATAGATTAATGGACTGCATGGTATATTTTCCCAATAATATGTTAAATAACTCATGTTTTGTGGATAAAACATTTTAAGAACTCAGCAAGCAACATAAAATAAAACTTTCTGCATTTCTGATCAGTTTGAAAAACTAAAAAAAAGCCTCAGAAAGTCAAATAAGTCCTTTTAAAAAGCAGTAAATAAAGGCCATGGTGGGTAATGTGTAGTTAGATGCAACACTTAGTGGCACATTAAGCACTTGGAGTGTTAATGTGTTTTAAAGTAGAAATCAGCCTTCAGCATTTAAGTACAGTTTATTGATCCATGAACAAATCAGGAATGCACACTTATTTAAGCATCAAGTGATCGAATGTGCTTAACTCCCTAAATTTTATCAGCTCCTGCAGCTGAAAGAGTTAATGGGTTGTGCCTGCCTCACAGCCATTATTGACCTGTATGACATCACACCCCTCAGCAAGAAGCTACACCCACTCAAAGAAGCTGTTTTGTGGTCGGCTTCTTAGCTGCCTGGGCTTAATGGATGTGCATCTCAGCCAGAACATTCTGAGGTGATGCATTAGTGGCTCAGATCATATTAGTCATGTTACTGAGGGAAAAGAGGGAGTGCAGCAGCAATAGAGATAAACTGTCAAAGAGATGCAAAATGAGGCTGTGTTTGAGATGCATAGAATCAAAAAACTCTTTTCTCTATTATGAATTTTGCTTTGTCTACAGCTACTGTGCAGCTCTGTTCAAATGGGTGCATATTAAGTGAAGGTATTGTGGTTTTTAGCGATGTGAAAGTTTGCTTTTGAATACTGCATGAGGGTGTCATGCCTTCCTGATGCGCAGCCTGTACAACAGCTCCCCACTGCTCACATTACAGTGATGGTTTTTATCTTTTAAAACTAATTTCCTCTGGGGGTGTATATTGCTGTTGTAATATGAATAAGGAACAAATGTGAATCCACAAAAGCCTCACAGAGCCAAATGAAGGGAAATCAGTCATTTTCCACTGTAGTCAATGCTGTGTCAACCTTAACCAGCAATATGCTGGGGTATAGAACAGCCCAGTCGCCAGAAGAAAATATTGGCATTGTACCTTCCTACATACCGTTCCTACGTTTCATATGTATCATAACAACATTTCTAAAGTGGCATAGCTCAGATTAAAATGTTTATGAGCTGATATTGTCACTGGAAGGTGAAGAGAATGATGGTGTGACATCACTAAAAACTTTAGGTTACTTTCGTAACCCCGGTTCTCAGAGTAGCATGAGTGAGATGTCTCACCAGACAGCTCTTCTTGCTTTGGCGAAGCGAGAGGAGGTATTTTGAAAAATGCTGCATCGTAGCACAGGCTATTTAATGATAGGTGGATCCACCTGACGCTAACGTCGCAATCACCAGCCAATCAGGACTGGTGTAATGAGATGAATTCTGAGGAATACGCAGGGAGGCGTATCCCATAGTGAGACATCCAAACGAATGCTATGAATTAGAACCACTGTTCAAGAACAACAAATCAGCCTGGTTTCACTCTCAGCTTGTCAAATACAGATGCTTGGTTTTGTCCTTTGGCATCAGATACCATCACAAAAGGACACCGTTTAGCGGCAGTATGAGACGCACCAGGCGATGGCATTCTTTGACGCTCCTATTAACTGCCGCAGTATAGAGTGAGGACGTTGGCACAGGGCCAGTGGGAGGAAAGGTGGATGTGTCAAACAAATTAGACATTCTACTTGAAGACATCTATTCATGTCCTGTGTGAAACCAAAAGTCAGTGGAGCTAATGTAAAGACAGCTCTATTTAGAGCATTTTGTACCCCGCTATATACTGCCCATATGTGGCCCTCCTATACGAAGAGCAACATGCAAAGACTTAATGTGGCCTATAATGATGAGACTGCAATGAAACTGCTTATTAAACTTCCATGATGGTGTAGCGCCAGCCAGATGATTGTTAATGTTGGTGTGTCTACCTGCCCTGCCTTAATATGAAACCTTATATATCGATATACGTGCAGGCTCTCTGTCTCAGAAAATGGTATCATCCAGGCCTTGGGCAAGCATTTAATGAGTGGAAGCTGTACATTTCTTGTCAAAATGGAAGTTTAAGACATAATGCATATCATGAATGTAAACACGCTGTCCCTGGAAGTCCAAAACTGAAGCTGGAGGGGCACCTAGCACGTCGAAGTTTGACATGTATTGCCCCTGACAAAGTGTCGGTATTTCAAGAGTTGGGAGTGAGAATGTGCTGAACAAACAACAAAACTGGTTGTTTTTTTAGCAAGACATTGGCAGCATTTCCAGCCATGATTGTGTTACCATAACTGAGTATTTTAAGCCAAAACATGAGCTTTTCCTGAGAGTACATTTTTGAATTCACCTGAACCACCTACATATGTTTCATACCTGTGGTTTACAGAGATGTACAATGCTAACATTTATTCTGGCAATTGGTTTGGGTAGAAAGGGACCTACCACCAGGTCTTAGACACTCCTCTGTTTCTCTACCAATCTGCCTGCAGGACAAACTACCTAGCCATTCCCTCTGAGCAGAAAGACAACCCAGCCGCTCCTGTTACCGAATAAAAGTGGTTGTCAGTGATACGGTATTTTACATGTGACCCCGATCAGTAAAACCATCCCCCCTTTCTTTCAACTCATTGTTTGTACCTTTATTACTAAGAAACTGTGCAGCTCTGTATTGGAGTCCTGTCTCTTCAACACCCCCTGTGTCTCCTCTTGCTTGTTCCCTTCAAAAGGGCTTTCATTCCTTCCATTTTCGGAAATGTCGCCTGATCACAAGTCCTCCATTCGTACTCACTCTCCATTCACTGTACGGTATTTCATTCGACAGTTCAGTATGAGCATGACAATTTTAAGTAGATGCAATTCAAAGGCAGTCCCCTTAGGCACTTATCTGCATAGTGAAGATGGTATATTATAGCAATATAAATATGTACGGCATTTGCATGTTTATGAAGTAGGGCTCCTGAGTTGTAACAATCCTCAAGGACACAGTTGTTTATGTGGATTAGATTATGGTGAGTTTGTATGTTGTTTAATATTGCAGACATGACACTGCTTATTTAGCATATAAATCAATCCATGTTGAATTAGATTAAACATGCTCTTTGCTCTTTTTAGGTATTAACCAATCATGACGGGACTCCGGTGTCAGGTGACAGAAACAGGCATAGAGTCCACAACCTCATCTATGCCACTATGAAGGTATCATTACCCCCGACAGCCTTGGGGATCCCGCCAACCGACCTCCCCTGTGTATCGACTGTGTTTGTGTGAAGAACCAGTCATAAATGTCCAAGTGCTCAATTTTTCTTCTCCTTTTCCTCTCAGTTGTTTATTTATTTTTTTTACCTTCATGCCCAGCATCTCAAATGAAGCGCTTTCACAAATAGAGCAGTGTCCATCACATATAACCACATAAATACCAGCCATGCTTCATTTCGACCTGCCAGTGCGTAGAGTTACTAAATATTTTCTTAGTAGTTAGTGGTGCCTCTGTGATTTATAACCCATAAACAGAAACAATTCAGTGAAAGAAGCTGTCCTACTGCTGTCATGGCTGTTATATACAACTCATATAATAGTATTTGCTCAGCTCATGTTGTTTTATTACAATTTTATAGACGGCGCTTAGATTTCGGGTCACACTTTTATTTATATTGGCCAATATCTTTTTGATGTCTTTTTCAGGAAAATGGATTGCATAGCTTTTATACTGTGTGGATGTGCATTTCTCCTTATGTTGCTGTGTGCATCAGTGAAACCACAATGTAATGAAAATATAAAGACAAGTAATATTGCATTGCAACTGTACGTCACTCTATTTGAGTTGATCTGAATTCATTTGGAGGTCTTTTTTCTAGTCTTTCATCAATGTTTACAACATTCAATAGATTCTTCTGCATACAGTTACTTGCTACTATCTTTGACTGTTGCCGGTGTTCTACAGAAGCATTGCTATTGAGACTAACTGTGTGCCTATTTCTATAGTACAACACTGTAGAAATGTATATATTTCCTGATACAATCGCCGTTCTCTGTCCATTACAGATATGTATGAGTGAGCTGCTTGTGAACTATTAAATTCAATGCATTCCTCAGTCTGTGTTGAAGCTCCTCTGTTTACTGAAATGTTCGTACCTCTGTGTAATTGTGAGCACAAATGCCAATGAAATGCACTGAGATGGGTCCACTTGGATGTTGAGAGGAATGTGCAGTATTGACTTTCAGCAGCCTCTGTCTTATGTTTTCCTTATTATCTGTGACTGTGGTGCTGCTGAAAGGAGAAACGCAGGCTCTAAATCAACCAGAATAAGGGCCTCTGCTTTTTGCAGCTCTCATTAACAGTGCAGAAATGCAGCTCACAAAGAAGACTTTCGATTTGTTTCTACTTTAAGTGTATTTTAAATGTCAGTCATACAGAGCTGAGATGTAGTGCTGTACTCTCTTAAATAAAGGTGCTAACCAGAATCATACAGGGTTCTTTAGCCTTTGGCCTAAAATCCAACATAAAGGGGGTTTCTATCTGGAACAGGGGTGTCAAACATACGACCCAAGGGTCAGAGGGTCCAATTCGGCCCACCAAATGACTTTGCACACCTAATATTGAAGCAGTTGGGAAGTCTAAGAGGTGCAGCTTTCAAGACTTAGACTTAGACTTAGACTTCTTTAATGTCCATCAGACTTTACATAAAATGGATATTTGTCTTTGACAGTGGCATAAAAAACACACAACACAGATGACACTATGCACAATATATACATATAAATAAGAATAACCTCTCAAGAGCAAGTTGAATGAGTTTCCTACTTCATATAAAATGCTGCTTCAAAGGCTTTTCCACCCTGACCAGAATACAGTTCTCTAAAAAAACATACTTATTGTGGTCATATTTAAAGATATTGAACATTGTGCAAAATATTGTCAACCAGCAGCTTCAGTACAAAAGAATCTGTATCAGACTTATATTTTAAAACACTTTTGGTGGAACCCTACAGCTAAGGTACGGCCAGAACTTTAGATATGTAAATGGTTGTGCCAGCATTACTGCAAAAAAGTGGAGATATATGAAAAAATGTAATGACAGCGAGCAGTAAACTGACTGAATGTGGAAAAAACATTCATATTGCTGAAATGGCTTTTTTTTTTTAGATACTTCATAATCTGAAATGAAATGGGGTTTTTTTTTAAATGTACTTCTTTACACTAAAAGAAAATGAAAAATGTGAAGGTTGTTATTATATCCAGGTTATTCTTCAGTGGTTTTACTGGTCCAGCCCACTTGAGATCAAATACGGCTGAATGAGGCCCATGAACTAAAATGAGTTTGATAGCCCTGATCTAGAACTCTTCTAAGGATGCTGGCAAGAACCCACCCAGAGTTTTCTACCTGGAACCCTTTTATATGCCAAAAGTGTAATCTAGAACCAAACCAGGTGGGCTCTTAAGATAGGAACTGAATATGTTACCCATAGATTTATCTCCTACTGCTCCTGGTTTTAGTGTAACAGGTAAGCCTGGGGCCAAGGGAACCATGTCCAGCAGCCTTAGGCCAGAGCTGATGTGGTCCAACCCAGCCTACAGCCCCGATGGTTCACAATCATGATTTTAGGGGATGAAGCTTTTGTTAAATTACTACTGCAGCCTTTACTATTTCAATGACTCAGTAGGTTGACAACCAAAAGTCAGTTCCAGATTAGAACCAAATACAAAATGCAGAGTACTGGGTACCCATTAAAAAATGATGATAAATAAAAAAGAATTCTGGCAGACCATGTGGTATTGTGTGGCATGAAATGATGGTGAGGATATCAACAATGGCAGTAACCAGTGCTTAATTTGAGCCGGAACATAATGGAACGCATACCAGGATCTTTTCAGAAAAGGCCCTGGTGCGTTCCGGAACTAATTTGCATGGACTTGCACTTTTCACATCTAATAACTACATACAGTATTGGCTGATGTCACTAGTGCTGCAGGGTGGAGTACCATAGTACTACGGTGCCTCACGTACCACTACTGTGGGCTAAGTTCAAAGTCCAGTCGCAAGAGGGTGAGTGTCCATGTGCCGTCCAATGGCGCGCGCTGGTCAATAACGGTGCACGCTGGCCACCTGGCACTCAATATGCTGCTGCAGTGGTTTGTTTTCCAGACATGTGAGTATCTTTGAGCAGTGAAAGTTATTCTTTGTTTCTTTTTACTTGTCGGCAGTGATTTGTTTTCCACAGAGCTCTACGTGCGAGCATTTTACTCACATTTGCGACTAAAAATAGTTTTGTGCCAGCTAAATAAATCATTTAGCACGCTGTGCTAGTACAGATTTCAACCAGCAGCAGAAACGAAAGGCGAACCCTGCTGGTTGTGGGTTGAACGGGGGTCACAGACAGGAATACGGCGGCTCCGCGGCACAAGATAACGGCTTACCGGCAACAGAGAAGTCCGACTCCAGGTCCAGTAGCCTAATTTCCTCTTTCGTTGGCGTCATGACTGCCCAGTAGTACCTGGACAACCGAGATGTGGCGGCACACAGGTATGTGACGTGTCAGAGGAGAAACAAGCCGTTCACATTTCTCTCTTTGTGGCAGGTAACAGTCCACAAACCTCACCGCACTTTAGGGACTGTTCTTTACTTATGAAGGGACTGTTCTTTACTTGTCAGGGGAGGAGGGTGGCTGGTTGATTTTTATTTTATTTTTTTATTTTATTTTGATCCCCCCCCCCCCCATGTTAATCACTTATTGATGCTGTTTTTGAACTATGAATAAGTCAATATGTAATTTATTCCATTGAAATATCATTGATGTATTATAGAAAAGTGATTTATCTTTTTATAAATGACAAAAGGCACATCTGCCTCATTTTCGCTGTGGTATTGTGATACTACTCAGAACAGTGATACTTTCACTGGTATCGTACAGTGGGTCCAAATTTTGGTACCGTGACAACACTAGATGTCACAACCATTCCATTCGGAGTTGCGCAGTGAGGCGGCTCGGGTGCTGCTTAAAAAAGTGTTCCCCACTTTTGGGAGTTGGGGAACACTGCTCTCTCAGAGGCCCAAAGTGTTCCCCTACTTCTAATTTTACAAACTAAGCACTGGCAGTAACATTAATCAATTAAGGGGATACCAAACACATGTAAAAAACAAACAAAACAAAATACCATTTGAAACATAAATGGACATTTGAGTATTTGAGGATAAGGATCCCCCATGCTTTCAACAATCCTTGAAGGACCCACTCTTCCAAGAGAGGTTCTTCAGATGAAGAGTTCTTATGGAAATCCTCTGCTGCTTTCAAATTGAACTTGTGTTTACGACACAACCCCTATTTGAAAGCAACATTAGTCTTACAACGAACCCTTCCTTTAAAAAAGAGTTCTCCAGAAGCAAATGGTTCTGCTAGAGCCTCAGCCCTTCAGGAAGAACCCTTTGAGCACCCTTATTTCTAAGTGTGTATGGCAGAGAGCATTATCCAGTGGGAGCAAGGCTGGTCCAGATAAGCACAGCCACAAAGGTTGTGGAAGAAAAAGAAAGATGACAAAAGGTGAAGGCAAGAAGAGAAAAAGGGAAAAAGACTTGCAGTTACGGAGAGACGTGATGTACATTGCTCTTTTAGCTAGCCGTGACCCACAGCAGTGACAGATATAGCAGCAGCTGTTGTTATAGCAACCCAGGCATGCCTGTAGCAAGGCAGATTGCCTGGCAAAGATATTACCATGTGATGGTTGAGACAGATTCATTTATGCACAGCTATAAAAAAATTTTTAACACACTTAATTACTTACAATGCACAAACTATACATAGCAGCCATCCAGCATGCTCTGCTATACAAGGCTTGACAGACAAAAGAAATGCCTCCACAAACCTCGCAAGGTCAGGTATATTGTCTGACTGGCAAATAGGTAAAAAGTGCAACCTTTATCCATCTCTCAAGTTCACATAGATTGGTTATTGATTGTGCGACACATCCCATAAACTGGGAAACAATACGGCGCTATGGGTTTGAGATGCTTCGTGAAAGTGCAATTCTGTAACCCTCCCCCCTCTTCTCTCTCTTTGTGTCTCTGGCCCTCTCCCTGCCTCTCCGTGTCTCTCCTCCTTCCCTCTCTATTGTTACAATGTGCCTCCCTGAGGATACAACCCAGTAATATGGCCCACATCCTCCTAATATACGTTTCAATTAAACCACCAGGCCCCAAACTGCCTCGGTGCTCTGGTAAGCATTTCAAGTCACATCACACCAAGAATGCGGATTAGCAATGACAATAAACACTCTTAATTTGGAGCTAATTTTCTCTGCCCATAAATGGGAACAGCTAATCGTGTGAAGTGTCACTAATGACAGAAAGGGATTAAGTGGCTCAATTTCCCACTGAAAAAGCAGCCCGCACATACAGTAGCCTACAACACTGCTTTCCTTAAACACATGGGCCTAAAGTCAGTGTATTTAAAGTGTAGCCATCACTTTCTCACATTGAGCCTTAGAATGACCAAAAGAGTTGCAGCTATTTTTCATTTTGCCATCAAAAAATATGATCTTAAATCATCATTTCTATTATCAGCAGTGCACAATGCATGTCCAGCTATGAAGGGTCTTTGTCTCCCCCTAGTGTAAAGCACATTATGTCATCAAATGTTGACATGTAATCAAAGACAACTTATTAATGTCAAACTCTTTGCCTCACACCCAAAAGAAAAAAACCCCACACTGTTACACAATTGTTTGATGAGGGAAGCATTTTTTTATTTGCACATTGATGATGATGAGGGTATTTTACAATAATTTCTTATATTTATGTCATTGATTTATTGAGCCCGTCTGTTTGGACGGAGGGTTGATCAGCGACACTGTCTGTGGCCTGATTGGGAATGATGCAGCAGGCTCTATACTGCCAGACATTGCAGTCACCCAGAAACACAGGTTATTGATTGTTGTGGATCAATACTCACTTTGCCAGAGCTGAGTTCTATCTGTTTAAACATTAAAGAGTTATGATTGATGGGAACATATTGATAAAATATAAAGTGAGTCATTATTATGCGTTGGTTTTCCACTTTCTAACTGAGTGTAACCTGTTTACCATGAAACCCGCTTTTCCCTTAATATCCTCTCCTCTCCCCACCCCTCTCCTCCTGAGGGGTCCTTCCTCGATGTGCCACTGGTCTCTAAAGGGATTTTCAAAGCAGTGTACCAGACCAAGCTGGCCCTAAGAAGGTGTTTCCACAGTAATTCTCCTGCCTGCCGCTTTCCGTTTCTCTTAGCAGCTGAAGACAGATGTGCACATTTTAAATGGAGGCACAGAAATTGAATCATTTCTTCCATGGAGGCTTTTCTGAGATAACCATGGGCAGTTCAGTCATAATTCTAAATCTCTGTATAACGTATACGTCAGGGCAGGACTGTTGACTTTGCTATGTAAAGAAAAATCCCACACCTTATTAATTCATTTCTGGAATGTCCATGTTCCAGCGTGATTACAGACTTCAGGCCAGGGAGAGATGAGAGATATTTTTGGATTGCAAACAATCTCTATTTTAGCAGACATAAATTAAAGTGGAATTCAGAGTGTTGGACCAAAGAGAGAGTGAAAGTCAGGCTGTGTCTTCTGATCAGGCTGGCTTAATAATAAATCAGTTATAATTAGACTCACCTTTTGAGAACAAATGACGTGACTGAGAAAACAATATGGTTTATTTGAAAGGTAAGCCAATTTAGAAATGTAACAGATCATTGCAGAGTGGTGTCATATGTTGATAAAGGATAAATATCTCGACAGATACACCCCATTAAACATCAATGATGAATTTAGCAAATATGTACAGTCCAAATACACTGCTCAAAAAATTAAGGAAACACCTAATTGTCACAGTGTAACGCCAAGTCAGTTCAACTTCAGGGATATCAATTTGTCTATTTGAGAAGCACAAGTGATTGTGACTCAGTTTTAGCTGCTTTGGTGCAAATGAAAGTGACAACAGGTGCAAGACAACCCCCAAAAAGGGAATGGTTTTACATCTCTCCTTATCCTTCCTGACTGATTCATCTCTAGTTTTGTGTTCTGCTAGTGTCCCTGCTAGTAGCATGAGGCAGTACCTGCAGCCCAATCAGGTTGGACAGGTAGTCCAGCTCCTCCAGGATGGCACATCCATACGTGCTGTGGCCCCCAGCGCAGTCTCAAGAGCATGGAGGAGATACCAGGAGACCGGCAGTTACATGAGGAGAGCCAGACAGGGTCGTCATCAATCTAGCAGGAGTGGTATCTGCTCCTTTGTGTGAGGAGGAACAGGAGGAGCACTGCCAGAGCCCTACAAAATGACCTCCAGCATGATACCGGTGTGCATGTTTCTGACCAAACTGTCAGAAACAGACTCCATGAGGGTGGCATGAGGGCTTCACTTCCTCTAGTGGGAGCTGTGCTCACAGCCCAGCACCGTGCAGTTCGACTGGCATTCGCCAGAGAACACCAGATTTGGCAGGTCTGCCATTGGTGCCCCGTTCTCTTCACAGATGAGAGCAGGTTCACACTGAGCATGTGGGGACAGGTGTGAAAGAGGAGACGGCGTGGTGAACATTATGCTGCCTGTAACACCATCCAGCATGACTGGTTTGGCAGTGGGTAAATGAATGATGGTCTGGAAAGACATATCCTTAGAGGGTCACACAGACCTTGTCATTACCAGCGGTACCCTGATTGCTGTTAGGTACCTGGATAAAATTATTAGAGCGGTTGTCCGACCTTATGCTGGTGCAGTGAGCCCTGGGTTCCTCCTGATGCAGGACAGTGCCTGGCCTTTGTGACCAGAGTGTGGGCAATTTCTGGACGATGAAGGCATTGATGCCACTGACTGGTCCAATCGAGCACAGATGGGATGTTATGTATAGGTGCCTGCCTCTGACTGTCCTGTTTCACTTGCTCCCTGGTAAACCACTCAGCCTTCCATCCCCAACCAAGAGCCTTCATGCTCCTGGTTTTTGTTTGCCTTTCCCCCTGGCTGTGTGGAGAGACTGCCAGTCAGCTCTACTTTGTGAGTTTACCTGTTCTGCTGCCTGTGATTTCCTGTGCTGCAGATTACCTTGCCGCGTGGCTGCACCTTCTGCCTTTGTGTGTGTGCCGTAGCATCCACTCATTGTCACTGCTCGTTCCAACCAACCTACAGTCCGCTTCTCACATGTTTGGTGGCTTTCCTTGTGTGTTCACAGGTTTCTGACCCTCAGCTAATCTGACTTTGCCTCCAGTCTGCTCCCTCATGGTAAGGCTGCACACGTTTGAACTGTTTGTTGTTTGTGTGCATCCAGCGGACACCAGTGACTCACCTGCTCTCTGCTTTGGAGCGCTACGCTGAGTGACTTTATACTGAACACATGTCTTGGAAGGCTTCATGTTGTTTCACCTGCCTTCTCATTCTGTGTTTGACGAGCAAAATATTAAAGGTCATTACAAACTCTCCTGTCTGCCTGTGGGGCTGCAAGTGGGTTCAAACCACTGGCCTAGCTTATCCAGCAACCAAAAGCTGAACTATAGCGTGTTAATCAGTGGTGGTAGCCAGATTTTGTTACCTTCAGACAGAGCCAGACTGGCTGTTTCCGAGAGTGGAATCGATCTTTGTCTGAAAAACATATTGTCCGAAATATCAAACTAATCCTTCAATTTATGTATAACAAGACAAAGAAACAATAACTACTACTACCATGAGTGTATTACCAATCAGGCATACCAGGCCCAGGGGCTGAAGGGCTCAGGGGTCCCTGAGTCAGAGCTTCTGCCTTAAGTCACTTTTATTAATGTTGCATTTCTTGTCAAAGCGCTCAGTCATTCATGTCAATAGCGGAGCCCCAAAGGTCAAAAAAACATGAAAGAATAGAGAAAACATTCACTTTGAAGATGTCACAAGAGAGAAACCATCTTCATACATTTGAAGTGAGTGTAAATCCCCTTACTTTATTTATAGGACTTGAACTCTGTAGAGGGAAACAACAGCATGTTGTACCTGCTTACTGGGAGATGTAGGGGAGGTCTTTTACATGCAGGGATGGGACTCTTGTTCTAGATAGCTCTCCAAAAATGAGAGAAAAAACCCCCCACCTGATTACAAGTTTTGCTTTTGAACAATGCACACTGTCAGCACAGTTCTACTAATGTGCGGCTGTGATTCTAAATGGCAACAGCCCACTATTATTTGGTCAATATTTGATTAGAGGTTTACCTTTCCCCTCTGACTCATACATTCTTCAAAGTCAGTGCCCATTATGGAAACAGAAACCTGCTTGCACAACACATCACTCAACTGTTCATAGTGTCTTTGTCAGCTGTTAAATTGCACCTGGACAACTTTGAAGCACCTCTGAAGAACCTTTCCATTTAAGTTTTGCATAATCTGTCTTGGGACAGCACAGCCCCCGTGAATTATTCCTGAGTGTCTGTATAATTATATCAACCTTGCTGCTACAGAGTTGTTATCATCCCCCTGTGGTGTCATTGGCATAAAGGAGAGCAAAGCGGTAGATGTGTTTGACAAATAGGAAGCATCTCCCAACTGCTGAATGAGAAGCCTATATTCTCAGGAACATTCATTTACTGTCATGTAATCCATCAAAGCTCTCTCTTAACACAAGTGGTCTGTTGGGTATTTCAGTTTCCTCACTTCTTGGCTCTAGCAGTAGATTTTTTTATTGTGCACATATCTCACTTTGGTCCTCTTGCCGTTACACACGTGTGATATTTGTAGTGACATATTCCTCAGATCTGTCACGTGTTTTCTAATCTGTTTTTTTTTTCTCATAGCCACAAAGCTTATTTGCTTTATTTGATTCTTCTTTAAATTCAACACATACACGGATATAGCAACAGATGCAACAGAGCTAAGTGGATGTCGAATCAACAATAAACCATATGGAAGGCTGTTGCTGTCAGCCTCAGTGTCATCATCGACATTTCATACACATGGATCATACTTCTGCTCACCTACTGCGTGCATTAAAGAATGCAGCTACGTGTTTATTTTCTCAATCTCTTTAGTCAAATGGTGTAGCCGATATGGGATGCATCCCTTATCTGTAGTGTGTGCTCCCAAATAAATCACCGATCTCAAGCCTTTGCGTCGTCTTTGTTGTTGTCACTCAGGGCTGATACTGCGAGAAAAAAGGAAAAAAAAAAAGCGAGAGATAACATATCCAAATCCCCAGCTGTTTAAAACCCCTAATCAAAACTGAATCCATGAATTAAACAGGAACCCTTTCACCGTATACCTTCACCTTTCCTCTCTCCCATCCATCTCTCCTATCCATCATCCCATCCTCCATTTCATTCACCCGCATTTCAAACAAGAGGCATCTTTGATTAGCGAGACAAAGAGGATGCCTTAAATAAAAAGACCATTTACAAGTCAGACTCGGAAGCGAGGCAGTGACTGGGCCCTGCTTTCTAATTTGTGATGAGAGGATGGAGCTGGCCCGTTGCACAATGACGTCGCAGCTCCATTGTTAGTGAAATGAACACCTGGCTGCCGGAGAAGTGCTAAATCACGGCTGTGTGTTCAGACACACCTGAGGCCCTCCACACAAAATGACACAAAGCAGAACATTACAACGCAGGCTGGCTGAATTCAAAGGTAACTGTGCCTGAGATGCGGGGTCTTTATCTAATCAATCAACAACTGGCTGGTTGATTACATGAAAATACACTGCGTGTTTCTATATCAACTGAAACATTGTTTTCTTGAAGAAGAGGTGAAATAAAAATGGGGGAGAGGGAAATTAGCCCTGTGGATTTCTGAAGATTTCTATATGTGCCGTGGAGTCAGAAGTTGATAGCGGGGAAAGAGTAGCCTTTAAAAAAGTGCTGGACCTCTGACAAGCTTGGTGCTTTATTACTATTGTGCAGCAGCCAAGGCAGAGGTTGACTGATGTGCTCTTTGACACTAGTAGTTAGAGAGAGCCCCATTATCTGAAAGATGTTGTTTCCTCAAGACAGATAACAAATGGACATTCTTCACCCAAGTATACTCACATGCATGCCTCAATCAAGGGCAATCATTAGGAATTATAACTCAAGTCTCACAACCACTGACATATTACTATTGCTTGGGATCAAAACCCAGTTAATTAAACTTTAATTCCCTCTCACCTCAGCAGCTGGTTCAATAGGAGGACAAAGTTTGAGATGGGCAGTGACAAATAACAGCTGCTCTTCTCTGCTGCTATCTCACGCACATCGGGGCACCCTTATTTCAGCCATAAATCCCTAGTCTGTAAAGGTACTCAAGTGAAAGCTCCTTTCCACATATCCTTTGGGGTCAATTAAGGCAGGGTGCACAAGACATGGGAAGTTTTATCCACAGCTATAATCTCTAATATAACCAGGTTATTTCCTGTGAGTTAATATTATTTACATAATTCACGATGTGGCATTTGTACTTTGATTAAGCCTTCAAGCTTATCTGGCAGAGATGAATGTAAACATCCTCTGTGACTTTAGTAATTTGGAGCACCAGCTAATGAACACATAGGATCAATAGCAAAACCACACACCATAGCACGTTACTGAAGACTTCCTTTCACATCCCCATAGTGGACAACTATCAGTGGGAACAGCTGAGCTTATGTGATGCTACCCCATGCTGGAAACAGGAGAAATTGTTACTGAGACAAAGGAAGTTACACCAGTGGGTAGAGGGGGATGCTGAACAAAAGGTCCATCCTCATCTTGTATTGGTACAACATCCAAAGCAAAATCATCAAGCTAAATCAAATTGGGCTGTGCAGCAGAGGATAGTTTGGTGTTGAATGGCCAGGGAATGGAGTTGTCTATGCAACCTGTTCTTAATTTTTAAAGTCAGGAGGTAAGCTCATTGTTACCACACTGTGCTGTAGCTTTGCTCCAGGACCCAACCCTGCGTGACCCAATGCAACATCAGACTGGCAATTCTGGCAAATGCCTAAAAAACCCAGAAAGACCTGCCAGCTGAGGCCTACTTAATGTTGGAACAGCCAGTCTGATAAGAGGAAACACTTGCCCAAAATTGTCAGTGTCCTACCGTAAGGCAGGTGCTGTGGTACTAGCCATCATCACCTCCCCTCACCCGTTCAAATGGATCGGTCCATATAATGTCAGAGGTCAAACAGGAGGGGTCAAGAGGGAAATAAAAGAAATCAAGACAGAAACAGAGGAGTAAGTGGAATGGAAATACAAATTAGATGGATACAGGACGAAAAGGCCAGACACAAACAGAAAATAAGTAGCACTGAGCACGCGGCTGACACCAGCTGAGTAATGTTGCCCAGGGGCAAGCAGAGGAGGTTGCTGTCTGCTGCTGAGAATGAGCAACATGACACCTTCTCAGCAGGTGATATCACTAGTGCTAGGCTAGCTCGTGTAGTGACAGTTAATGGAACTGGCCAGTTAGCAGCAGTACTGCCAATGCTGTACCACCCAGGTAGCTTAAAGGGAAATTTCAGTTTATTTCAACCCGTCTCCTATCGTCCTAAATTTGTTTCAAGTCACTAGTGACATAGAAATAATAGTTAACATGTTAGCCGTTAGCCTAGATACAGCCATAGTGTCACACCTGTTAAAACGTAATTGAACGGTCATCCTTTCAAGTGCAAAGTTAGTCCACTAAACAAGCTTTTTCTCCACAAAGACCGCCTCATATCGTTAGGATAAATGTCAGAGAACATATAGAAAACGACATGTAAATGTGTTGTCTTACCTTACCGGTGTGCTGCCATGTTTGTTGTTTACCATTTAGCTAAGGCTGCAACTGGTCCCATTCCTTGCAACAGAGGTATTCCTCTTCTGTGGGCATTGGGGTAAAGCATTCACAGGTAACGTTACACCACCAATCTCCAGAGCTAAAGCCTTGCAGCAGCCATTCCTCCTCTGTCGTCCTCTACCTGTTGTGCCTCCTTCTCTCTCCTCCTCCGTTCTTCAATTTCATGAAGCTCTTCATCAGTGTATTCTGGCTCAAATAAATGTGAGCCATGTGTTGTAAATGTCTTATCTTTGTGATTTTAAAATAAGTGTGGGAAATACACAGATCAACTGTTTATGATTCATTCATTCATTCATCTTCTAACCGCTTCATCCTGTTGAGGGTCGCGGGGGGGCTGGAGCCTATCCCAGCTGACATCGGGTGAGAGGCAGGGTACACCCTGGACAGGTCGCCAGACTATCACAGGGCTGACACATAGAGACAAACAACCATTCACACCTACGGACAATTTAGAGTTATCAATTAACCTAGTCCCCAATCTGCATGTCTTTGGACTGTGGAAGGAAGCCGGAGTGCCCGGAGAGAACCCACGCTGACACGGGGAGAACATGCAAACTCCGCACAGAAGGGCTCCCACGCCCGGGATCGAACCAGCAACCCTCTTGCTGTGAGGCGAGAGTGCTAACCACCACATCACCGTGCCGCCCACTATTTATGATTATTTATTGAATATTTCGAACAATTGAAATCAAAGCACACAACGCATGAAATTAAAACATCTTTCGAAAAAGGTCACATTTTAGTTTTAATGTAAAAAGCAAGTTCCCTGAAAACATAGAAAATAATCTCGCAATATAGCCATTAAAAAAATTAATAATAATAATAATAAAAAAATTATAAAAGCAATAATAATAATAATAATAATAATAAAATTACAAAATAACATAATGTTTGTAAATTTGTAAATAACTTAGTGTTATCGAGGGCTACTTTGTGGTGGCACTTGTTGGTGGGCTCTCAGTCTTTTTCTTTTTATGAGCTCTGCTCTGTTCATATTCGGTAACATGATTGTGCTCCAAGTGCTGAAACAGATTAGTGGTGTTACCTTTGGTAGTTTTTTTCACAGTGTTTAAATTTGATTTCTTTCTGTTCGATGACATCTTCACAAAAGCCAAAGTGTGTCCAAACGACAGACACGGCATTTCTCTTTGGGTCAAGTTGCTGAGTTGGCTTGGTGGAGGGACGGGGCGGGGCCACGGGACCACACACAACAGTATATTTTTAAGCAGACAGTACATGAACACACACACAGTGTGGAAAGTATTAACAAAATTTAAAAAATGATAATAATTACAGACATGGGCAAGATAAAGTCGGTTAGAGGTTCTGAATGTCGGTTTCGGTTAATTTTTTATTAATTGCCCAGCCCTAGGTCATAGTATGTAACAAAAAATTAAACCTTCACTTAATGATGTAGATCAATAAAAAGACAGAGATTACCACGGTTATTTCAATTTATTCCAAGTGGATGAACTAATATCTGCCTCAAATATCATGGGAATCTATCAGTTTTCAAGACCTCTTATCAGGGGAAAAGTCAGGGGATCACTGAAGTCATTACAATTCACATTCGCATCCATAAAGCATGAATGTTGGTACGAAATTTAGTGACAAACCGTCTAGTAGATATGGGAATATTTCAATGGATACAGTGATTGATTTACCTGTTGGTGGAGCCAGATGAAACGTCAAGAAAGTCTGTAGGATTCACCCTATGGGGATCATGAATGTCTATAAAACATTTCACAGCAATCTATCTAAAGGGATGGAGAGGAAAGGATCCTAACACTAATACTTACCGTGAGGCTAAAAATACATACATGCATATATATGAGGCCAACAAGCCAGATTCAATATAAAGGACAGACAAAAGGAATCTCTCCTCCCTGTGCACTACATTTTCTCCAGCAGCACCTTCCTGTTGCAGCTCTCAGTGGTGTGGATCAAATTTACCTCCCCTAGTGAATCTGACCTACACTGCACCTTAAAAAAATCACTTAACCAAGTGAATTTGATCTAGGTTGAATTGGATCGGGTTACGTGTTGTGCAACTGTGGAAACCAGCGAGGAAAAGGTGTGATTGAGTACTAGAATAGACCTTGACTGAGGTGAGGCTTTTCCAATAACGGTAAACAAATTGCTTCTCAGCAGCTGTCCGGAACCAATTAACCTGTGGACACTCACGAGTAATTTCATACTAAAACTGACAGTTTGAATTGATGGCATGAAAACAAAAGCTTTACCTATAAGCGCTAGGCGAGGAGAAAAACAAACAGTATTATATCTTATGAGAACTGTAAATACTCACCATATCACAGAGCCAAAGTGAATTCTTAGATAAGGGACGTCAAATTGTGACTAATGGGATACATGGCAGCAGCAGTTCCGGGTCTCTGTTGCCTCTCTTGATTTTAAGCTCCATTTTGACAAATAAAGAAGGAAAACATTACCCTTATTCACTATCATTATATGCAGCCAGCTGACGAATACGGAAGAAATTGAGCTGATTAGCCATTCAACCTTGACTCAGTGCAAAACTGGTACAGAAATTGCATTTATCTTAGGTTTTGTTTTTATTCTAAAAGAGCAATTCATTTCCTAAAGGTTCCTAATGGCACAGATAAGTCTGTCTCTGTTCAGTCACTGTGACTGATCTATACAGAGAGACAGAACAGAAGCTTACAGTCCAAACAAGGCACTTTGGACAAATTAGTTTTCCAGGTATCGCAGTTGTATTTATGGTTTCTGGTACATTTTTCAAATAAAACGTTTTTTTCTTGTACATGTAAAAGGCTACCTCGATTGTGGAAGATGGAAGCATGCGCATACACACACACACACATGGGCGCGCACACACAAACACGTCACATTTTTTGTCCGGCAGTAAATTAATTTCCTGGGGGGAAAAAAGAAAGAGTTATGCGGGAGCTTTTCTTGTTTCAATCTTGTCATAACAGGCAGACTGAATATATTAGTCTCCCCCAGTCACATAATGAATTATACTATGTACTTTTTTCTCCTTACTGGGAAGCCAGAAGATAAACCAAAATACTTCAAAGAAAAAAAAATGAAGAAGCAGACATGTGTGTCACTGAACTGAGCTGAATACCTTTCAGGACACACTTTGTGGTCGGTTTGCCAGTGATTTCTTGCTCATCAGGAGTAAAGTTACAGCCAACACAGTCACTGTCCACTAATATTGTGCATGTTTCTGTGTGCTCATATATTACAACTACTGAATTCAGACTGAATGACAATTGGTCACTTGGCATATGCTACTTTATATTCATACAAAGAACAAAAACACCTCTGGGTGAACTGTGGCTGCTCTTTTAAAACCACACACAAGGCTTTCATCCTCACACAGCCCTCTTGCTGCGAGTGGTGACATCTACTTTTCAATGACACACTTGAAACACTTGCACATTCACTGAACCATTTATACTCTAAATACGATGTTTAAATATCACCAACATGGAAAATGAACGGCTCCGAGGGATGTTTATCTTGTATGAGTTTGTGCAAATACTGGGGAACTGAAAAATGGGGTTCACTGTGGACATTGTGGGATGCGTGAAACTAACAAAAACAGCATACAGATGAATAGAAATAGGATGGAAATGTATAAGCCTGAGATTTTTTGATATTAAAACAGGAATATGGAAATTAAACAGGAATAGCTTGGTGAGAAGTCACAAGGCTGGTTGGCTGTGTTTTTTAATAGACCTGTCTGATTGCTAACAGCTCCGCAGAATCAACAGTGGGGGCTGGTGGTTGCCTTAATGTTGGAGAACAAGACTGAGCAGCAGAGGAGCTGTGCATGGGTTCAAAATCACTGATGCTTGAGAGGAATCAGTGGGGAGGGGGTAAGGTGATGCTTATCATTCTCCTGTCGCCAAGCAACAAATGTGCCCATGAGCAAAGCATCTTACATCTAACTCCAGCTGCTTAAGTGGAGCCATTCAGCAGCTAGACTGCAATTGTGCCAAAAAAAGCAGCAGAATCTCACTGATGTAAACGCCCCCAAAACATTGAAAGCATATGCATGTTACCTTCAGTTATTCTCCTGTCTGTTTTTTGTTTCTTTAATTTGCTCTGAGGGGGGATCTTACCTGCACCACACTGTAATCCGAGGATTAGGCAACACAATGCTACACAGGGTTTGTGCAGTTCTGTATATGATACTGAGACTGTATGATTCCACTTGCCACATATCCAGATGTGTACGGTTACTAGCTCGTCATTGTCCTCTCTCAATGGGTAAATTACGTTGGTGGCTGTGAAACATCTGCACACACGTTAGCATTGCGTAACAAGTGAATGTAATGCATTCTACAGCTGGACATATTACACTTGACATCTTCAGGCCAGTCAGATTGCGTGATGAATGACCAAGACGGTTGCAGCAAGGGGAAAAAAAGGACAACATGAGCTGCTGATTCTGCAAAGAGAGTCTGAGGTAAATATGTTTCTAAGCGCAGCAGCAGTGTCACGCCAGCTTGCCGGTGTATTTTGCAACATGTCATGTCTTATTCAGATAGACATACAGCATAGCAGCAGTCAGACTGTGGGAGCTTGATTGAAAAGTACTGACACCGTAAGAATTTTGATGAAGTCTCTTTGGTCGCAGAGGCTTTAAATTGGCCAGCAGCTGGCCTGTCTCTCAGTGTGATATAGAACCCTCATTTGTGATGTGAAAGATTTTACCATGTTTCTCTTTGATTGATGTAGAATATGTAGAAGCTCTGTTCTCCTGTGGGTCACTGTCATGAAAAACATCATAAAAGCTGTGAAATTAGAAAAGAGATGAGGCAAAAAAAAAAAAAATCAGACTTGCTAGTCTTGATTGGGGCCTTGTGAGGTGTTCAGGTGCTGTGTTTGTTTTCTTTGATTATGACCAGATACCCACTGTCTGATAGCTCCTATGGTCTGATCTGGCCATAATACAATATCTTTATTATTTGTTTATGTAAAGTATGCCCAAGCAGCAACTTCAGAGGCTGAAAAATAAAGCCAGCGTGTAAGTGCCAAAAACTGCAGTTCCCCAAATGGCCACTTGAGGCTGGCTCCAGAAGCAAGTCAATCCCCATCTAGACCAAAAATGCCCAACTTTACAGCAGAAATAAACATGTTTACAGCCTGGTACAGAAACAGTTTTGATCTCAATAGCTACTTTCAACTTTCATGACAACTGTATGTTTACATTTTATTAAGGCTTAAAGTTACGCATATTTAAGGGTGGGGCTGTCTGAGGGACCAGCTGTCAGATCCACCGCTCATTCCTCCACACCTTCACCCTCTCGTCCAAATATGTTCTCTTCCAGCTACAAGAGAACACATACAGAGATAGCACTGGCGATCTGAACCCGTCAGTGCAGAAAAAAGCACTTTTAATGTGCAAACTTATACGGGACGCATTTGCCCCCATTATCGTTTTAGCTCGTTTCGTGGCTGCCGGCTACATCCGCCTCCCTTAATACTGAACCAGTTTTAGAAAGAGTTGTACCTATGAATCATACGCACACATACACATGGGGAAATAGGGCCCAGGTTGAAAAATACCTAAGTTATCCTTTAAGAAGCTGGCCATTTAAAATGTATTATTTTCTTTCATTTAGCCATTGTCTAAGTCTTATTTTCAAGAAAGCAGCCTGCTGTCAAAACAAAAACTTTGCAGACAAGTGCATGAAGTACAGCTCTTCACTTAAACCACCTCAAAGTCCATTATAATAGTTCCCACTCACAGATTTTAAAATATTCTTGCAGTGGGAGTTAGAAAGAGAGAGCCATACCACTAACATGAAAACATCCAATCTAATTGAGTGTAACTTTAAACTAAGGGTACTGGCACCTCACAGCATCTGAACTCATTAGCTGGGGAACATGCGGTACTTAAAAGTTTTGGCATGAGGAGAGAAGGACGGAGTACTAATGAAGAGCCATAGGAGGCAGATACCTACATTATATACTGCTGATTCAGTGTCCTTAAAGTTTCTATTTTGTATGTGAAATAAGCCACTGTTGCTTTATTTTTCTCACAGTCTGTCCCATCTGATAACTCATGGGTGCACAAAACGATTCTTTCTGCTGCTGTAGTTGGCCACTAGACTTGATCAGATGATTGTAAAGCAGTTGTTAATTCAGTAGTATTAATTTTGTTCCACCTTGAGGTTTCTCGTATGTCCTACTTACGCTGCTCAGCTACCATAATAAACTTGTGCAAATGGGGTGCTCTGCTCATATGGATGTTGCCCTTGAATTTAACACACACACACACACACACACACACACACTCCTGCCACTTCTTGGCTATATGATAAGATGTTAATTGATTGTGATGGTTGTGAAGGTCCCACTGAGTGACAGTCAATAACACATTAAATGCCTTGGACTTCTGTCACCAGTCTTTCCAGCAGATGCTGGCCAGCATACGCACACATCAAATACACACTCATATATCGCCACGCATACCCACGCAAATCAAAGGGCAGTATCACAGAGGGACAGAGAATGCAGGCAATGCCACAGACGCTCTGCTATGCCAAATCTGGTTGTGCCTGTGAGGCAGTGCTCTGTACATACATCTCCCTTTTGAGGCTGCATCAATAAATATTTCAAATCTACTCACTGAACCTGCTACAGAAATACAAAACACAAACTTGTTTACACACATAAGCAATGATATTTTTGGGGGGGCGGTGGGGCGGGGGTGGCTGAAAAAAAATCCCTGCAAAGTGTCATGGTACTTGATTGCAACTGAATAAATGCCTGAATAAAAAATGCATGTTTAAATGCATAGATTTTTTTTTTAAAACTGTATTCCCTTCAGCCCTTGAGACAGCAGGGTACTTCAGATCTTTCCTTTGTGGTGTCATTTCGTATTATTCATGGCTTCCCCCCAGCTTCCATATGCGTCTCTTTTTCATTTCTCCCTTTGGCACCTTGCCAGTCCCATCTTCTTATCTCTTCTTTCTCTTCTCCTCCACTTTCTGCATCCTTTCCCCCATCCTCCTCCTGCCTCACAGCATTCATGTGGCAGCGGCAGAGCCATGGCCGTCCAATGCTATTGTGCTTCAATCAAAAAAGGACTTATTAACACTAGGCTGCAAGGACGCTCCTGATGGGATACTTCTCTGAGTTCTCCAAATGGGCGCGTTGAATTCAGTGCCATGTAAAACTGCTGACACAGAATGATCATATGTAAGAATCTCATGTCGAATTTAGAGTAAAGAGAGTGCAGTGCTGTAGAGATGGTGCGAAGACAGAAGGAAGAGGAGGGAGGGAGACAAATGCAAGACACAAAAGGATGACTTTCTGCTCAGAGATAACAGTGACAGTGTAGGTACCACATGATAAAATGAGAGAGAGGAAAGAGAGATCAAAAGAAAGAGATGGAGGGTGAGAAAGAGGGACACGGCATGACAATTTTGAAGATGACAGGCTCCATGGACGAATACAAGCAGTACATAGGTTGCCTAAGGATGTGTGTGTGGAGTCAGAGGAGACAGCACTTGGGCACACCAACACACCCTGGGCAAGGAGACCTCTTGCCTGGTCCAGACTCCTTATGTAAATACAGATCACAGCTTCTCAGTGTTTTGGGGTGATGAATAATTCGAAAAATGCAGATGAGGAGAGTTTTAATTTGCACCGTAAATTCTTGGTGCTGAAGGCAGCGAATGAGCGCAGTTCCAAGCCTGGACATGAAAGGAGCCAGAGCTGAAAAGAGCAATGTTGTAATGTAAGCAGGTAAGTCTAAACTGGAGTGTGCAGCCATTACACTGTCATGAAAATCAATGCATGGCCTTTGACACGGACTGTGCATGCTTCAGTTACACTCCCTGTGATGTAGGTGGAATGTGCTGCGTGAACTGTTTCCGAGGGATTGTGTTTTGGGATGTGGTTCATTTCTCCATCTCTCATGCATTTGTTGTTTGCTGACACAGTCATAGAGGTCTGTGCTCCCAGGCCTTTCTCTTCATCATTTTTCCTGGAGTAATGTAGAATGAGGCCAGTTTCGGTCACAGTGCCTGGCTTTGATAATTGCAGGCATAAATTAAAACATTTTCTCAAATAACATCCAACACAGAGCTCCACCGTGACCTTCACCTCCAAATAAAATATTTAGCTGGAGCAGTGGATCTACTAATTAGAGAAGGCCATGTGGTCAGGTGACTGTGCCCAGCGGTAAAGGGCAAAGGCTCTTCATGTGAGAGATAGATGGCAATGGACCAAATAGAACAGGAAGCTGCGCTCCATCAAAGGTGCTTTTAAACAGCCTCAAAGCATCCTTACCAAAAAGCACAGATGGAGCCACTGAAAATCTTGGGGTGAAAACTCATGTCAATATGGAGAGTTAAGGGAGAGCATGCTGATATACTTTATCTCAAGGAGAGAGTTCAAGGGGCCCCTTTGAAAATGCCCATGGCAGTTGTTTCCTTGGTAAAATTTAGCAGATCTTTGGAGCGTTAATGAGCCCCCTTTCTGACAAGGGGGCTAAGCTGACATACACTCACAGGCCACCTGTTCAACTACTTGTTACACAAATAGCTAATCAGCCAATCACGTGGCAGGAACTCAGTGCATTTATGCATGTAGACATGGTCAAGTTGATCTGCTAAAGTTCAAACTGAGCATCAGCATGGCGAAGAAAGGTGATTTAAGTGACTTTGATCGTGCCATGGTTGTTGGTGCCAGACGGGCTGGTCTGAGTATTTCAGAACCTGCTGATCTAGGATGGTCCAAGAAGAGAAAATATCTAGTGAGCGGCATTTCTCTGGGTGAAAATGCCTTGTTGATGCCAGAGGTCAGAGGAGAATGGCCAGACTGGTTCAAGATGATAGAAAGGCAACAATAACTCAAATAACCACTCGTTACAACCAAGGTCTGCAGAAGACCTTCTCTGAACCAACAACACGTCCAACCCTGAAGCAGATGGGCTACAGCAGCAGAAGACCACACCAGGTGCCACTCCTGTCAGCTAACAACAGGAAACTGAGGCTACAGTTCACACAGGCTCACCAAAACTGGACAATAGAAGATTGGAAAAACGTGTCCTGGTCTGATGAGTCTGGATTTCTGCTGCCACATTCAGATGGTAGGGTCAGAATTTGGTGTGAACAACATGAAAGCATGGATCCGTCCTGCCTTGTATCAATGGTTCAGGCTGGTGGTGGTGGTGGTGGTGTAATGGTGTGGGGGATATTTTCTTGGCACACTTTGGGCCCCTTAGTACCAACTGAGCATGGTTTAAACACCACAGCCTACCTGAGTATTGTTTCTGACCGTGTCCATCCCTTTATGACCACAGTGTACCCATCTTCTGATGGCTACTTCCAGCAGGATAACGCACCATGTCACAAAGCTCAGATAAGGTTTCTTGAACATGACAATGAGTTCACTGTACTCCAATGGCCTCCACAGTCACCAGATCTCAATCCAATAGAGCACCTTTGGGATGTGGTGGAACAGGAGATTTGCATCATGGATGTGCAGCTAATAATTCTGCAGCAACTGTGTGATGCTATCATGTCAGTATGGACCAAAATCTCTGAGGAATGTTTCTAGCATTTTGTTCAACCTATGTCATCAAGAATTAAAAAGGGCCTCAACCCGGTACTAGCAAGGTGTACCTAATAAAGTGGCCGGTGAGCGTATGGTTGAACCAGTGGAGGTTGTCTAGTTTCACAAGATACTACGACCTTCGTGCTAGCTTAAAAAAACGAGTGTCTTAAAAAACAGTCTCTTAAAGACAGTAATATTGGCCTCAGGTAGCCAGTGCGGGGTCCAGCAATTGTATCATCTTAGGAACGCCACTGTCCTTACAGATAAGGCACATCTTCTGTATTTAACACATGCAGAAATAGGTTTTATCAGCAGTCAACTGGATAAATAAAACCTGGATTATATTGCACAAGTTTTGTAAGAGTTTTTAAACATATGTTTAGATGTAGTTGCCTATGACTTTAACTGTGGACACGTGAGAAAATAAAGTTCTCTTCCCAAATTAAAAGTAACATGGGATGAGTAATTGATATACAAATTATTATTTGAGGGGTGAAGTATTTCTTTAACACCGCACATGTTAGTGGTGAGAACAGTAGAAACTCCCAGCAGATCAAGTGGTCTCATTGTATAATATAAAGTTGCAGCCGTACCTTTCTCATTCTTCACTACTAGGCCTGTCGTTGTGCTATTAGGACCTGAGGCAAACCTGTAATAGGCACGTTTTCAGCCAGTAATCACTGTTTCAAACGTCTACCTGCGCTGTGCTGCACGTCGATTCCACAGGAGGTAAAGGTACTTAATGCAACAAGCGGTAATGAAACATTTAATATGATTGGCAGCGCTTTTGGTCTTTTGTTGTGGTGTTAAAGCCGATACCACTCATCCAACAAATGAAGTTGGCACACCGTGAGAGCACATCCCTTTGATCTGCACTCAGGCATCCATCTCTCAGACACTATCCAGCTCACAAAACTGAGGCTGAGTATAGCAACGGAGCATCGATGGCCCCATTTCTCATGTTGCCATACAATCCAGCACAAGGAGCACCAGATGCTCCCCACAGCTCTTTCTGACATAGATGGATTGTTGAACTCTACCTTTACTCCTCTCAGGTTGGTGGATGGAGTGTCAGTGGGTGTCCTAGATGAATCAGATTATTCTTGGGTGTTTCCCAATCTCTGTCAAGTCTGACCATTGTCTTCCTTCTTCCTCCACCTCTCCGTCCAGACACTTGTGGTTTTGCACTTTGCTACCTTTAAGATGGTCTAAAAAAATCTCTCCCTCTTGGCCGTACCTGTCTCGCCATCTCTGTTCATTGTCCTTTCACCTCCTCTCTCCTCTCCCCTACTCACAAGGAACCTCCACACTTGGGCTAATGATCACATCACAGCCTCACTTCTCAGCACTCACTGGCTCCCAATTATAGTCAAGAGTTGGCTTCTTTAAAATAAAGATCCTCCTCCTGCTACTGAGGGCACTTCAGCTCCTGCTGCCTTCATTACCCAAAGTTCTCTGTTTGTCAGTACGTCCTCACAGTCTTTTGCCCCATCAGCCTCTCTTCCAAACGCCCATCTTTTCTTTCATGGCTTTATCTTTCTTTCCTTTGCTGTTTGTTCCCTCCTCTCTACAATGGACCAAACTTTTCCTAAGAAATACAAAAGTCTGGATCCAAACTTTGCCCTCTTCATCAAGTGATACCAAGCATAGGAACAGACTCACTTAACTTTTGTTGAAGTAGCCAGCGGGAAAAAAAATGACTTCTTTTGAATGTGTCTTTGTGTGTGTGTTTCTTTTTACCAGCCAGAATGACAGTTCATCAAATGGAACAGGATTTACTTACGTGATGTGCCGAAGAAATGTGCGCATTTGAATGCCAATAAGCATGGCCACAGCTGGGCGCAGAGAAATTTGGGAAAAGTAACAAGCTTTTTACTCTTGACGCTTTGTAGTTCAATCATTGTTGTCAGGACTGTATGTTGAGGTGTATCATATTACACAGACTACTGCAAATTACTTTCCAGCATATATCCCTCAGCCACGGCAGCTGCAAAGGGAAATGATCATGCAGAGGAAGAAGTAATTAATAAATCTGGGCATTAGCACGAACATGGAGAGCAGGTGTAAGCAGCACAACACTGGGTGTAAAAACCTTTAAATTTAAGATTCAGGAGAGATGGTATATGTGTGTACTGTTTTTCAACAAAAAGGCAGAACTTACTGAAACAGACATAAATAAATAAATAAAGACACATACATGATAATATTCTGGATGATACTCACTTAAACTCAGCCTTTCCCCCTCTTGTGCATTGTCCTATGAGAGCCCTCAGCAATACACATGGCACATTTGAGATTTTAAAAGTGTTGCACGCGTCTTCCTTGAATACTAAACTAGCTTTCACTTGACGTTTGTGAAAGCTCAATGCAGAAGCCGTGTTTTTGCAGCCACGGTGACGCAACGAAGCTTAAAGAAGAAGACAAACACAGAATATCTAAATTTACCCCATTCTTGGCTTATGTTACGCCTTCTCCTTTCACATTGTGTTTCTTTGTACCCATTCAGATGTTTTATTCTTTGTACCACACACTCGCCTTTGGATTGCACAGTGGGTTACAGATATGAGTGTGCCTATGTGGTGAAAGACCAGGGGGCATACTGTGTGACTGTGGGAAAACAAAACTGTTGGTTGTTCTCTCATCTGAACAGACGAGGGTCGGTGTTCAAAACAAAGTCTCAGTGGGAAGGTGAGACCATAGATGCTGTGTGGATGTGATGCCCTGTGTGTGAGTAGCAGCAAAGGCAACAGCAGCTGTGGTAGTATGAAGGGTAGAAAAACATGAGTCTACACTGACTATGAGTAAGGTCAAAGTGGACAAGCTGTGTTTGTGTTAAAATGATTCCTCTCCTGATTTTAAGATATATTGTTTGACATATGGCATATAATTGCTGGTACTGTTTATGTATTGCAATTTGATGACATGAATTGATTCCCAGGTCATCAGATTTCGACACTTTTGGTTGGTGGTTCGGTCTAAGTACTAACACAAAGCATTGGTATTTGACGACCTGAGAATGAGACTCAACAATCAACTATCTTTCTCCAGAATTACAAACAGCACTTTTCAATGAATAGTTTGACATTTTGGGAAAGATACGTATTCACTTTCTTGCAGAAAGTTAGATGAGCCTTGATTCAGTCTACCATGCTTCTCTATGTTTTATCACTGCATCCTTTATGATTTGGTGGGCTGGACGTCATTGACCACTTGCCGACAACAGCACTGGTATATTTTTAATCTATAAAGCAATATTGGGCAAATTCTGGCCTACCTCTGCACCCTTCTGTGTGTCAGCTCTGGTAGTTACCAGCTACGCTCCTCTAGGTGGTTGCTTTTCAATGAATCCCAGGTTTTAACAGATCTGGGGAAAACTGCATTTTCCTACTGTGCACTGTGGACATGGAGCAATCTCCAAAAAGATCTAAAATGAGAAACACTTATATCCATTAATGAATTTAAGGGCATCATATAGAATGTGGTGACAGAGACATACACTTGTTTTTCTTGAGAGGCCACTATGTTTGAGTAGTTGTTGTTTTATTGTGGGATTTTTGTTTTATATGTTGTATTTGCTGCATTTTAAATGTGTTTTGATTGGCTGCTACCTTGGCCAGGTCTCTCTTGTAAAAGAGGTTTTCAATCTCAGTGGGACTTCCTGGTTAAATAAAGGTAAAATAAATAGAATAAATAAAATGAGAAGATCATTATTACTCTCAAGTCTGTTCTTTAAAAACTAAGACAGATCCAGGAGACAGTTAGCTTAGCTTAGCATTAAGACTGGAAGCAAGGCGAAACAGCTAGCCTGGCTCTGTCCAAACCAAACAAAATCGACCTACAAGCACCTCTAAGGCCATAATTAAGGTCATAATTGGTTGAGCCAAATTTGAAGCCATTTTAAAATACGTCCACATACAACATACACAACAAAATGTCAGATTTTGCTGTGATTTTTAGTTTATTGGGTGAGCAAAGCATGGATAAGTGGTTGAAAGAGTTCTTACAAATTTCTGTGATAAGTAATGCACCAAAATTTGTCCAGTTAGGAGGCAGTTTGGAGCAGAGGATGAGTCACAAAACACAAGACTTTCCCCCATGACCTTCCCTCGGAAATTGGTGTTCAGAACTGTGTGAACTTTAAGGCATGTCATGCCATTAAGCCATGTTTTTTTTCCTAAACCTAACCACAATAACTATGCTTGCCTAAATCTAACCTCCATAACTTCACGTTAATTACGTAACTTTACGTGAAGGACATAACGTCATTCATGGGCTGCTAATTTGTAGGGTCTCATTTGAACTGTCGTGTGCGTTTTTTGTTTTTTTTTTTTTAATTTTTTTTGGGCATTTTGCCTTTAATGGACAGGACAGGTAAGCGTGAAAGGGGGAGAGAGGGAAGGAGGGATGACATGCAGCAAAGGGCCACAGGCTTGACTCGAACCCGGGCTGCTGCGGCAACAGCCTTGTACATGGGGCGCCTGCTCTACCACTAAGCCACCGACGCCCCAAGCCGTGTGGGTTTTTGTACGGTGTCATACGAGTATGTATGATACCATGAGGATGAGGATACGTTTAACACACCTGGGGGTCTGGATAACAAAGTCTGGATACTGAATGCAGAGATAAGGAGGGCAACTGCCAACTGAAGCCTGAATCATCTCTCATCTGCCAGGGCAAGAGCAGTCAGAAGTGCCCACACTGTCATTCGATGGACAAAAAAACCACAAAGATGCTGGCGAAAGAAACAAAGACAGCCTATGGGGATTTATGCTTGTCTTGTCACTTCATTATACAAATACCTGTCGTTGCTGCTGTCCAAACCACTGGCAGGACAAACTTCACCAGTGATCTATGGTAAGTTAATGATGTAAAAGTAGGTACACAGAGCCCATGGAGGTAAATTTCTTTGGCTCCATGTTGCCACAGATTTGTAAGGCAGTGGACACCGTCCTCTGTGTCTATGTGTTGCTCAGCAAGCATTCTATGAATGTCAAAGAACTGCATTGCTTGGCAGAAGAATGCGCTATCAATACATTTTGGCATTCTTTTGTTATTTTATGAAACACTGCCAGTTATATGTAGTAACCATTCAATAAAAGCAATACACCACAAGAGGCCATGGTTTACAGTTATCTTAGAATAGCTAAAGGGCATTGGGCGCTGGGCAGAGTGCCTAATGATACCATCCATGTCATATTCTTGTTTAATTGTGCAGTTCACAGAGTGTTGTAAGGCTGCAAGGCCCAACAGCAGGTCTCTAGGAAGACATAACTGCTGTAAACTCACATATTTTTACACTTAGGCTTTCGTATGAATTAATCAAATGAGATGTATTGTTTTAATTAGTGAGATTTACAGATACTGGTGTTGGGGTCAACACATTAGGTTTTATCTAAACAGAGTTATTTGCATTATAAAAACCGTTGTGGCGGTTCTAGGACAAGTGCACTTACATTGATTACTTCCATAAAATAAAACGAGAAATTGGAGAAGATTGAAAATATTGTTAAAATTAGAGAACTGATCACAGATGTATTGTCTCTGTGTGTTTTTACATCTATTGTTGCTTTTAATTTGCAGCTATACTTTTAATGAAGCTGACATGTCATGACAGTCAACTACGGCTACTAGGACTACTAGGACTACGGCAGCCAATCAGCAAAATACCGCTCCAGATGAGATTTCTCATTTCAAGCGAAGAGCAAAAAATCGCTCTGTCGCTCGTAGCCCGAGCGATTTTTCTCCTGGGCGAATATATACGCTTAATCGCCCGTTTGCATTGACTTTGTATGTAAACTTGTCGCTGGCGAAAAAAAAAAAAAAAAACAGGTCCAGTGTGAGCACAATTTAAGCTGTTCAACAGCTGGAGCAAGAGAGAGATCTGTTGGAAGGGAGCAGATCTCCTACAGGCCTGTGACATCACAGAGTCACATGTCACTGTAAAAGTCCTATCTAATCAAGTTGTGAGACTTGTGTCTCACTGAGGTGTGAGGTGAGACCTCCTGGAGATGGGTGTCACCTAGCTCTCTTTGTTTGAAGACAAAGAGCATGCAGAGGAAAAAGCCTTTAAATGTCCAGTGATGATTTTACCAAATGATAAATCATCTATGGTCCTGTGAATCCCAACACTGGATGGCAGATTTTGTTAGTTTTAGGCAGTATCAGGTGAGCTGTTTACCACTGTTTCCAGTCCTCTAAGCTGTTGGCTGCAGCACCATGTTGTGCAAACACATGTGTGGTATCAAGTTTCTTCATAAGAGAGCAAATACTTTCTAACATGTTGGACTATTCCTTTAAAAGGCATATACACAGATAAAATTGCCCCGCTTATTTTTAGCTTATAAATAAAACATGGCACTGTGGTATTTTTTTTTACCTTTGATAGTTGTAGCAGGTATATCGCATTTGTTTATATTTCTTTAACATGTGAAAATATACATAATAACCAACCAAGGATCATCTCAGCGAGACAGGAATAATACCTAGCAGTCCTGTGATATAACATGACGTGGGTCCCCCTGTGGAATTGTGCCCACATGGAGCTGATTAAACCACCAGCGAAGCCTCTGAAGGGAAGAGATGCTCCGATCTGCAGCATAATACAGCCAATAAAGTCAGTCACGTGCCATAGTGCTGCTGCCATTGACATCAATATGGCGCATGAGGTTGAGTTGTTTATGTTCTGCAGTCTTTATGGTTTTCTTTTCATCTACAGTTTATCTGCGGAATAGGCTGTCTGCTCTGTCTTAACTATGATGAAACCTTCCCTTGCATCAGCCAAGAAGCTGCAATATACAATATCTATTGTATATGGCAGCCTGTCTTTGCTGTTTGGATAATGAAAGGTATATCTATCTACGTGGGAGATGTATCTGTGTCCTATCATTTAAAAAAACAGCAATATGGAAACGTTATATATGCAATGCTGTGTGTGAGCAAAAATAACACTGAAGTCCAGCTACAGGCAAGTACAAACAAAGGCAAAAACAAGAAGTGACTTTGGATTCAATCAAACTGTGAACAGCTACTTATACTGTAGTCTACATTTGGCCTCAGCTTTGTGTGTAATCACTCCAAACTCACCCAGGGAAAAACTTTTTTCAATTTTAAATCAACAGAGGGAGCAGGATACATGAAAGCATCTTTACAAATTCATTGCATACAAACACCCTTTATGCTCTGCCATGAGCGGCCGGAAGGCTAACAAGCTTGTTTGAGGATGTAAAGGCAACTCCACGGTGGCCCATCACACATGCTGCTCAGCCTGGCAGCTCCAGCAATGAGTGACCTTGAGCCTCACAATTACCAGACGCCTTTCTGTTCTCTTCTCTTTAACTCTCCTCTGTCTCCCTGCTCAGACAAAGCCAGAATTTGCATCAGACTCTCCTCATGGACAAAGAATCACTGCTTGGCCATCATAAAACAATAAAACTAGAACCGGTAAGATTTTAAAATTTTCAGCATCAATTATTCACAGCACAGCTCCTCCTCCTCCTACACTTACCTTTCATGCAGGACATCTCTGTCTCTCACTTCCTCCCACTTCCCCCTACCTGCTGCACTGTAGCATCTCATAGAATGTAACAGTGAAAACTACATGGTAGGTTGCCATGAATGCTGAAGAGCTCCACTCAACTGTAATGAGCAAAGTTCAATCACACATCACACCAGAAATAGTACAATTAAACAAGCCTATAAAATAAACATAAATCCTGCTCGCAGACAGCAGCTACTTCCCTGTGTTGACACTGGCTACATCGTTCCTCCACAATGTCCCGTGAAATGCATAATTACTTTGCCTGAGCAAAGCTAAATTACTATCTGTTATAGGAAGAAAAAGTTAAACTGCTCTCCAGTCTATCTTCAGGGCAGGCAGTGGCTTTCCACCTAATTAATTTACAGTTTTTAATCTAGATTCACTTTACCATCACCATTTCCCAGCTGAGCCTCCTGTACTCTTTTCCACCTTCTTTTGTTCAAAGCATGATACACACTGTATATCTGGGTTTTATGTTGTTAAGCAGCTTTGCAACCAATGGTATATTTTATCCTTACATTCCCTTCCCATCATCATTTTATGGTGTAGTTTAATTTTATTTTCTGTCATCCTCCCTTCCATCCATTCTCTTTTCAAGCCACATAGGCTACATACATACATACATACATGTAACACTGTGTTTTATGTTTCTTAAATCCAAGCAGCTTCAACCTTGGGAGGGAAATAATATTAAATTATCCAGTTGTTGCACAGCACTGCACTAAAAGGAATAAGTGATAGAAGGCAGCAGTTCACATGGTGTTTACAGCTGTTTCACACTATGGCCTTATTAAATTGATAAGGCTGGTGTTATTTGATATTTTTCTTGTGGTCAACAAATTCCCATGAAAACCAAAACCAACAATGTGTTAGTCTGCTTCTCAGTACTTTACAACATTCCTTGTCTTTGTGAGGCAGTCAATTTAAAGAACATTCATCCTACTAAAGACATAATTCTTTGCAGGTTCTGTGAGGCTGCATTCAGGCACAGTGATGTTTTGATGCTAATGTCAGCATGCCAACATGCTCACAATGACAACATTCAGGCTGTTCTCATGCACTGTTTGTACATATACCTACAAAACGTAATGCACTACAAATCGTGTATAACTGACATAACAATGAGCCAGTATAAATCATGTTATCAGGAAGGCTGTGAGGTGACCAATGCTCTGACAGGAGTGAAAAAGGAAGTAGTATAAAGACTGAAAGTTTACTTAAGGAGGCAGACTGGGGTGGTGGATGGGTCATACAACACAGGACTTTTCCCCAGAGACCAGTTTACGACTGTGTGTAACCAAGTGCTTTTTGAGTTATTGTAAAGTATGTGGTCACCATGTTTTAGAGCCCTGTGCAGACTGTTTTCTTCACCCCGCTCCTGCCTGCTTCTGCTGAATTTCTGACCATTACCACCCGCAACCGCAACGTATGTGTTACACTCCCGCCCGCACCCGCAATGTGTATGTCCACTCCCGCCCGCTCCCGCAAAACTCTGAGAATTTATGCCCGCACAATAATAGAGATGTATTGATTTTGTGTCTTCTCCCGTCCCGCAGGAGAAAACACGTAATTTTATAGGCTATTAATAAAGAGATTCATGGGGTTGTTTGTTTCGTTTACGTGGCCTGCATGTCTTTTGACGCACTGGTCAGGAATAACGCTCCTATTTTGTTGTTTTTGTTTAGTTTTTAATGAAATAAAGGCTGTTTCATATTCTATTCTCCTCCTCTGTATTTTATTTATTTTTCTACCTTTATATAATCACGCAGTGATTGAGGTTAAGGTCTCTTTCTAAGAGAGACCTGAATAAGAAACATTAATGAGATAAAGATAAAGCCTATGCTCAATAACACCGGCATCATCACGCCTCTTTATGTAATTAACAAATAGCAACGAGAGTAGGCTGTGAGTGGCTCAAATAACACTAATAAATAACGTAAATAAACAAAGTTAATGAATGAAATGAATGAATTTAACAAATGAATCACTTGGCCATAATATTGCTGTGGAGGAAGAGAATGTTGCTGACCGACTGCGGTCCCAATCCTGTGCGTCTCTCTTTCAAGATGCACCCACAGACACTAAAGGCCCGCTCTGAAGGCGCACTGGATGCGAGGATACTGAAGATGAAAAAGATTTGAGCCAGATTTGAGCGCTGGGAAGTAGAGGGCTCAGTACGCCTTCAGACCTTGTTTGAGCTTCTTTTCCACATCGTTTGTTAACTCCATCCTGTCACTATAGGCTACATCCCAATCCAGCAGTGTTTTTTTTAGCCGCCCGTTCCCGCCTGCAGCAAAGTTTAAACAGCCCGCTCCCGCAAGATTTGGGTTGGGTCCCGTGGGACCCGGTGGGACCCAATCCCAATGCAGCCCTATACCATGTTTCTTTTCCCAAACCTAACCCTAGACAAATTTACTTACCTATATTTAAAGCAGCTGTGCGGAACTTTTTACCATTAATAAAACTGTCCCTAGTTCGTATCACCCCCCCTTGAAGATCTGCATATTTATTTGAACCCAACAGCGACAAAAAAGCCTTTCTCTATATGGCTATTTAGCGTAGCCTCGCACGGGTCAGACGGACAGCGGAAGTCAGCAAACCAGCATACAGCACCCGAGGCGGAAGTGATTCTGCTCGCCCGCAGCAGCCCGCAGCCATTAAACCACAGAAGAAGAAGGAGCCGTGTTTACAGAGAGTGTTCTCCAAGTAAGCAGTACGCAACGGGCATTGCTGAACACATAACAGTTTTACCAGAGATGTATCTATAAAGACTTGGTTGTACTTTTGATGTCATGGCAGGTAATGAAGAAGCACCGTCTAAAAGAAAACAAACAGAAGAAGGCTAAACGGGACAGTGATGGGTTCGAGCCCAAACGCGTGTAAACCTCGGTCGGGCATTCACCAAGTGGAGAGAGCTGAGAGAATTGAAAGGTTTTAAAACTGATCCTTGGCCCTTTTCCTAATCGACAGGTATGTCATTTTTGTTTTTATTTAGAGAATACACCACAACTTGTTAGATGTTGTTTCACCTCAATATATGACGACATGGAAGTTATAAGCAAGCTAAATGTAGCTGATGTGAACCGCTTTTGTCTAGTACAACAAACGCCACAAAATTCTGTGATTGTGACCATGAACACAAATATACAGCAGGCAGTTGTCCTCAGTTTATAAGCAAATTCAGAGCTACACCAGAACATTTATGAACAGGTCTTACTTTACTACTAACTTGTGTAACGTTAGCATGTTTCCACTAATTACTTGGACTGACCTAATGTTACTAGCGTTAGCTTTGCAAGCAAAGGCTGCAGTTAACAGCTTTGCTGTGTTAGGATTAGATCAGAACAGAAACACGACAGGAGAATTTTAGAGTCATTTTGCTGTTTCCACTAATTACTTGGACAGACCTGACGTTAGTTAATCCTCTGGCTCTCCAAAACAAATGCATGCAGTAATTGCCAGCTGCAGTCGAGATTTTACGACACCAGGCTGTGGGTGTCATACCGCTTCGACCAAAGGGGGGCACTATAATCAACGAAAATGAAAAGTTCCGCACAGCTGCTTTAAAGACGCACACTAACCAAAGTAATTTAATTGGCTAAACCTACACTACATAACTTTACGTATATAACGTCATTCATGGTGCAACAATTTGTACAATATACCTTCGAGGATCACAATTAATCCTGTGGGGATCATGAATGTCTACACCAAATTTCACGGCAATTTGTCCGTAACTTGTCTGCACATTCCACTCTGAATCAAAAATGGCATCCTGCTGATGGCCTTAGAGAAAAAGTCATTATCTGGGAACTAAATGTTTGTAGCAAATGTTGCCCCACTCCATTTTGTGGATGCCAAGATACACTAGATAGACAAAATGTTTTACCTGTTTGTGGCAGTGAATAAAAAGTCAAGGGATCACCAGTCTCACCATGAGTCATCCTCTGGGAGCCATGAATGACAGTTCATCCAATAGTTGAGACTTATGTTAGAGTGAACATAATGCACAATAGGATGAATGGTGAAAAGCTATTTGGCAATTAGACCTCATTGTGATGAGTGTATTTACGGGGTAGAGATGCCATGGTTACTAGACACTGGTGGTGGAGGTTAGGATAGGGATGGTTGAAGGATGGGGATTAATGATGAGATGAGGAGCAGGACTGAGCAGTGGACGAACTGAAGACTGGAGGTGGAGAAGGGTCATATCTGTTCGTCCTGCAAGGGCAACTGACAGCAGCAATTAGGAGAACAGTTTTAAACTTTGACAGCAATGATATGATTAGTTTAGGAAGACCTTGGAAAAATCTGGTGGGATTAATTTAGGGCGATGCCAATTGTTGGAGCAGAGACAACTGTGAATGAAATGACAGTGTAAAGAGAGTCTTCTTGACTGAAGTTTTTCTAAGCTTCATTGGTTGAGATTTTGAGTCTGGCCCAAAGTTGTGGACTAACTGACTAAGGAACCGACTGACACTGCCATCCCCACAGCCATGCCACTGGCATAGCTGAAAAGGCAGCACACTTTACTACAACACATGTCACATGTTTTTACTGTGCTTTTATTGGGGACATTTAACTTGCAGATTAATAGCCCACACAATCTGTGCATCATCAGTAAAACAGACTTCAAATAAACTACAGTGCCCACATCAACACTAATAAAGGACTATGTTACCCACTGCAACAATGTGGCTCACTGATGTGTTTTTAGTAGTTTTTAGACAACACTGGAGGTCTATGGCACAAAGGAATGATAACAACAATACTTGTTATGAGGGTCAATTCATTGTTGGTTTGAGTTTTTTTAATGGGGATTTGTGAATAACAAAAGCATAGGCGATCGCCAGGCTTATCCTTAAATTACCCCCCTCTCCCTGGAGGAAAGGCAGCTGCTAGTGCACCTCTCGTATCCAGATATCTCTTCCTAGTCTTCATCTCTTTCTCTCTCTACCGTATCTCTCCTTAACTCCTCTCTCTGGTGCCTCTGCTGTCAACATCATCTTCCAAACTGGCAGCCATGCCAGTTTGTCCCTTTGTCCCATTCAGCACAGTATGTCAGGTTATAGAGTGAGTGCCAGCCAGGGAACAAGCTTCAGTGTCAAGCAGAGGATGTCACACAAGCTTATTTGGTGCTAACCAGTGGTAACACCATAAATGTTTTATATGAGGAGGTGAACTTTAAAGCAATGACTGCCGGTGCATAAAATATGATTCATTTCAGGACCATAGTCGATGGCTGTAGTATGCGTGTGTGCTGTGTGTGTTCATGTCAGTGAAAGAAGGAATGAGAGCCCTTCATGTCACAGTAGTATCCTCCTTCTTGCCAGGTCTGTGCCTTTCCCTGGCTCACCTCAAGTCGGCATCCGCTCACTGGTGGTGGCTCTGTGCCTTGGCCAGGCTGAGAGAAGAGCGTATGTGTCTAGAATCTACAATCTGTCTCTCCAAGTCCTGTTCAACACGAGGCTAAAAATGCATTCCAAATCCTGAAATGAACTTACTCCCTGACATTAAGATTATATGCAATGCTGTGGATCTCTCAGCTGAAAGAAATTCTCGGTGGATTATGAGAAGTTTCATTAGCATGACACAACGGTGAAGCCGGTGTGTAAAATGGTATGAACTGTGCACCGTCATCTAAGTTGCTGTGATTTATTCAGCATTCTGCCAACACACACTCATCAACCCAAGTTAATAGGGGCCATATCAGGCAGCACCAGACTGCAACGTTGCCTTATGGCAGTCAGCAGTTAGATGTGTTTGTGCCTCCCACAACAAGCCCGGGGACTGCACATGCTTGTGTGTGTAACTGTATGGGCGTATGCATCTGAGTGTGTGTAATGTGTGTGAATCAGTGAGAGAGTCTGAACTTGTGATTTGGCGATCTGCGTAAGAACAGATGTCCTCACAAGAGTGCAAAAGTAAGAAAAGCCATTCGTTGTGATGGCAGCTTTCCACAGAAGAAAATTCCACACTCAGGTCGTTAATCTGTGAAATATTTGATCCATTGTAAGAACTCTGGGTGTTGTAATTTAGCTTTTAGCCTAATGTTCCCACAGCCTGTGATATTTACTCGTTCTTCAATTACTTCTTTCCTACTTATCCCAAAATGCCTTTTGGTAGCATCAAAGAACGTCTGCAGACTTGTTGCATCGAGCTGGATTTTATATTGATGCAAGTACAGCAATAAAATATGGTAACATTAGTGGCTTAAGAGTGTTTGCAGTAGGAAGGACCCAATACTTAAAACACAAAAAATCTGGTAGTTGCTCTGCTGTAGTAGATATCTCGCTAATGACTTACTGAATATGAATGCAAAATAATGAAAATATCCTTTACTTTGAATTCACTGGATATTAAAGCTTGCCATTAAACATTTAGTCAAGATTGATTTCCTATTATGGCAACACGGTGGTGTGGTAGTTAGCACTCTCGCCTCACAGCAAGAGGGTTCCTCGTTCGATCCCGGGTGTGGGAGTCAATCTGTGCGGAGTTTGCATGTTCTCCCCGTGTCAGCGTGGGTTCTCTCTGGGCACTCTGGCTTCCTCCCACAATCCAAAAACATGCAGATTGGGGATAGATTAATTGCTGACTCTAAATTGTCTGTAGGTGTGAATGTGAGTGTGAATGGTTGTCTCTACATGTCAGCCCTACGATGGTCTGGTGACCTGTCCAGGGTGTACCCTGCCTCTCGCCAAAGGGATAGGCTGGGATAGGCTCCAGCGACCCTCAAGAGGATAAGCAGTTAGAAAATGGATGGATGGATGGATGGATGGATGATTTCCTATTAAACTTATATTCCTTGTGTACTAGTAATATCTCTACATTATGCCATGTTTTGCTAAGTATATATCACATTACATATTGTAAAACCAGAGAAGTATTAGCATTAAAGTCTACTCATGTAAAAGTAGTGTTTTTCTGAAACATTTGTGTAAACGGTTTCTCAATGCAAGCACAACATGTTTCAAAAACATAAGCAATATAAACAATGAAAGATATGCATATTCATAGACATACATATACATATTTGTACATTTATTGACATTTATGGGCACATGCATCCAGGAGAAGTAAAAACCAAGAACTCATAAGCACAGTGGTGTAGTCCATCAGCTGCTATGGGAAAAGCTTTTCTGTTAAAGTATGTTCTGAGACTAGCTTTAAAAGCAGCAACAGAGTCAGCTGATCTGATGCTCAGTAGCAGGCCATTACAGAGCTGAGGCGCCAGCAATGCAAAGGCTCCATCACCCTTTCTTTTCAACCTGGACTCTGGAGTGGTTAGATCTAATTCTGTGCCAGCAGTCTTTGACCACTATTGTGTGTCAGTGTCATATGGACACAGTTTAAAAGTAAAAGGGTCGGCCAATTGCACTGAGAGGTCCTGACAATACACAACTGTTCAGTGATGGCTCTCTTTTTGTCTTCTGGTAATGAGAACAAGATGCTCTATTGATTATGCTGTGTTGTGTTACCATATATTAGACAGGCTGTGCTTTAAGGGTCCAGTGTGTAGGATTTATGGGGATATATTAACAGAAATGGATAGCATAATAAGTAGTTTTCTTTGGTATATATAATCACCTGAAAATAAAAATCATATTCACTGTAGTTGCACCCCAACAGTATGACGTTAATGTGAAACTGCTGCATTCAGTGTTATTGCCAGTTTAAATCACCTAGCCCATTTGTTTTGCAGAGGAAGAGACATTTGTGGATAATTAAAACCACCTGAACGATGAACATGAACATGCTGAGCGGGAGCTCATGCTTGGCACATGGGAGAAGTTTCAGCTGGCTGCAATCTGCAATCCTCACCACAAGATGCCGCTAAATCCTAGACACTGTCCCTTTTAAATAAAAATCCGTAGTTAAAGGAACCGTATATGACATTCAGAGCACAGTCAGAGTTTGAGCCGGGATTGCCTGCACACAGTTCTCAACATGGAGGGTGCTGAGCCAGCAGCTAACAGTGCCAACAGAACAGCCCTACCAACGGCAACAGTGCTGACGGAGCTGATGGCATTAACTTGGGGAGGAACCAGATGATGGGCACTATGTGGTGACCAGCATATGAGTTCAGTGCAGAGTGGTGGCAATTACCTAGCCAGTGGGATACCCATAGACACAGGGATTAACAGGGAACTGACTTCGTTCGCTGCTCAGGACACCATTACTCCGCTGGAACTTAGCATAGCAAATAGTGGTTTGCTGCATTATTCATGTTCTGAAGGTCACATAGAGCACATTTAACTTTCACTTGTGTGAGGGAGAACAACAAGGTGATGTAAAACCACTTGACAGTCCAACAAATGCTGATCACACAGGCAAGAATATATCAAAAAGCCATCCGTTGGTTACTGTAACCACACCACTTTCCAGGAGGATGCAGCAGACACAACCACCAACAGAGAAACCCAACGCTATACAACATGTGAGAAATTTGTGTACCACTTGAAAATGCTATTACTATTTCTGACACATTTCATACAAAAAAAAATCTGTGTCATATGTTCTTTCATCCATTCACAAACACCAGGGGTTTACTCGAGAGCAATCACATTGACACTTAGACCACCTATTTTAAGGCAGCAAGGTCAAGAGTGGGTTCTGATGCAAGGCTGTTAAGTTCATAATCAACCTACTTTTCCTCTGGTTCGTACCCGTCTTTATATGCACAGACTGCTGCAGGTGATCTGAATGTGTTCCATGTACCTCAGATCTATAGGACGAAGTAAATCCCAAGGATGTTATGAGGAACTTGTGGCACAGTTTCTCAATGATTGTCCTCGGGGCACAGAATGCTACTGGTTTTCTATCCTTCCTGCTAGTTTGCATTCATAAAGCTTCCCACGAGCAAACTGGCTCCTGATTGCATGGCGAGACTGGAAGCAAGCAGAGCTCTGAGAACTGAGATGTCAGGTACTGAATGAAAAAAGAGGGAGGGTGTTAATGGATTTAAAAAACGTGTTTATTGATATATTATTATAACAATAATCATTATGAGCACAATGATAATAATGTTTTTCTAAGAGAGAGAGAGAGAGAGAGAGAGAGATGCTAATATGGGTCCAAATGATCGTCACAGTTCACCAATTTCTTTAATTTCCCACCCCATTACCATTTTCCACGTCTAGCACTAATGCACTAAGTCAATCACATGCTCCAACATAAATGAGTGCTTACTTATAAGCGAACTATTTCTCATTCAAATCGCATCTATTCTTACATCAGAGGATGAAACACTTTATTTCCACGTTTCTAATTTTTTTTCTCCATCACTTATTACTAAAAAGCGCAGATCGTGGCGCAAAGTGAAGAGTGCAGCAGGGAACATGTGAGGAAAACATTAAGTGATGTAAGGTCTCCCTAATGCCAGCGACAGTAAAGGAAATATACGTCCCTGCCAGGGTTTAAACAAATGTAACCCCGCCTAGATTTTCCACACTTCTTTACAGTCGCCGCGTCTCCTGCCTCCCTCAGTAGCGAAGGTAACTCCGTGCGTAAAGCTCCTGGACACCAGACGGACACCGTACAGTTTCAACCTCTGCTTCACTTCTCTGAAGACCGAAACGGAGGAAAATCTTTCCTTGAAACAGTCGGGAAACAGTTAATGATTTACAGCAGTTTGGTTTGGTTTTTATTTGTATGTATTTTTTGGCTTTCATTAGTGCAGCCTGTACTAATGTCACGCACCCGAGCCGCTGCGCCGACTCGGTTTAATTATAAAGAGTAAACAATGTGCACAGCAAATGAAGGACACCGTCGGAGCTAACTGTGGATGCTCTTGGATTTAACAGCCGGTGCCTGTAAAAACAAAGATTCAGTCAAACTTATGGCGTGAAGGTAAGACAATTATTTTTTTTCTGTGCGATGTGTCAAACTTGGCAAACCCCCCCAAAACAAACCAAATAACCAAGATAACCTATTGCCTTGATCATTCTGTATCACTAAATATTGCCCTTTGCCATATATGTAAAGCATTTATATCCAGCAGGGATTCGTGGTTCAGTCCAGCTTACCAAATGAGAGACTCGGTGATATAAAGTGATTTATTGGGTGTGATTCAAGAGATATTAACTTTCAAGGTGAATTTTCGATTGCCAGACCCTGGCGCACATTATTTCTCCATTACCAAACGGACACTTTGGCACCGTTTCTGTGAATGAGTGAGTGTGAGCACGTCACACACACACATCTATACATTATAAGGGTGATTTATTTGTATAGCAGGTCGACTGTTTACAATATTGATCTGGGATGGCCTTTGGTGTAAAACAACTGGAAGCAAACATTTGCCTTAATTCAACCCAGGAAAAGTGCTCTAAGTGGGATGCAGTTTTAATTCTTGAGATGTGGCAGCGTGCCTGTGTCAAGATGTCCTTTTTCCAACCCACAGAGCGCTGATTTCAGATCTGTTTGTGCCTTCCAGTTTGTAATTAGTACTGGGTTCTCCAGAGGCAGCGCGTCCTCGACACAGCGCTTCGCAGGGCAGGTGACGGAGCTGCTCTGGCTGCACATCCCGTCCTGTATCCTATCAACCCTCACTGAGCTGCTTTAACAAGTTAACAACAGCAGGCGGTATAAATGAGGTGAAAGAACGGAGTGGTTTATATGCAGCTTCCCTAATTAACCTGTGTGTGCTAACAGCGTGTCTGTGATACTGTCACTGAGTTTACAGTGACATTTTTATAATTCGTTTATTCGTTTCGCCTGTATTTATAGCCTAATGCCACTGCACTGTTTTTCATTGAGATATGTAGATTTTGCCCCTCCAAACTTGAAAACTGCAAATTTACAGTAGATGCTGGTGCTTTTTTTCTCAAGGATCCTTATGTAACATGATGCTTAGGTTGCCATTATCCAAATTACATATGGCAGAGATCATGATTATGTATCCAGCTTTTAATAACTGAAGACATAAAAGGAAAAGAAGTGAAAAATGTGATTGGCTGCTACAAAAACACGATCAAACCCTTCATGATAACTGATAACTAAATGATATAAGAACTGCTTTGACATGTGAACAGGAGCTGTGCTGTAGGTCAGCAGGTATGGATCTCTGGATAGCTCAACATTGGTTGTAACATCCAGTAGCCAAATCAGTGGTCGCTAAAAATGGACACTGCCTGGTTTTGTTTGACATGAAAGTTGGTTATGTCAACCCCATTTGGGCTGAATTAATGAATCGATGGAAGTGAACACCTAATCCCAAGTGAAAGCATCTTTAGCTGAGGACCAAAATATCTGCTGGGACAGGATGTTGTGTACATTTGTCTATCCAGTGGCAGTCTCCAGACACTCACATTGTTCATCCATATGGATTCTACATCTTCCTGTCTTTGATCTGTCACACCTCGCTGTGAGGAAAACAACATCGCCAGAGCTGCCTGACGCAGCGCTTGTCAAGTCCAGCTGTTTGACACAGACAGCTTCATAGAATCACATCTCCTTGATTCTTCAGACAACTGTCCGTTTAAAAACAGATGTTCGTCTCAGCGTGAATTTCTTGAAAGGATAACACTAACACTGAGGATTCTGCTATCGCTTTACATTGTGAGAGACTGGCTTACCAAAGGATATTTACATCAGAGAGGTACACATTCTTTACATAGATGAGGCACAGTAGTTCAGGTTTTTAAAGCCAAATCACTTGCTGCAGCTGGTCAGTCAACAGTGACATTTAAAGTCAGCACACTGCTCCCAAGAGAGATGACATGTATTAAAAAACACAACAACACCATGTCGCAGCCTGAGCTTCAATTACGAACCCAAACAACGATATTTGTTTACAGGGTTCTGGCACCAAATTTGATTCAGTCTGTGAAATTACAACCTCATTTATTAAACAGACATTTTCCAGAATAAAGCTGTTCTCCAGGGAAATCGCATATGCACCAGACTGGGGAGAAACCATAAGAATAAAATACCAAATCAGTTAAAACTGAGGCATTATGTTCAGTTTTACAAGCTGTTACAAAAAGTTACATAATGTACAAACTATTGGCACTGTCACAACTGTTTTTATCCTTCATTTTGTTCTCTGTAGAGGCAACAGCGGGGTATTACACATTCACACGTTGATGTTTCAGAAGAGTTAAACCATATAAATGTCGAGGTTCAAGAAACACCTTCTGATCATGATGCATGGATAACACGGCTCTTACAGCAGAAAAGTGGCCCCAGAATGTTAAGAAGCAGTGGATATGAATAAACAAACAAACAAACAAGCAAAAAAGGCAAAGACATAGACACAAGAGCTTCAGTGACCTTTGCGTGTGGTTCTGTCTGGAACATAAGTGAGCTGAGATGAAATATAAATAGTTTACCTTTTCAGCAGAACCTAAAGCACAACCCAGAAGCTCAGAGTGGCCTCTGCATCACAGACAGCTTAAGCATACACAATTTACACACGATAATAGTAATAATCACCATCATAATCATCATAATCACCATAATCATCATCCGTATTTAAAGAGCACTTTTCAAAATCCTCTTTGTGGCAGCAAAATAAAAGAGACAAGTACTGAAATCATCAGGTTTTAAAAGAAAACAAATTTAAAAGAACAAATCACTGTATAGAGGCCAAAACCCACATGCCAGAAAAAACCTTTGTGTTGAATGTTTCTGCAAAGCACGGATACATTACATTTGCATGTTATTATGTAGTGTTGAATGATTCGCTGAAATGCCATGGTTAACACAGTTTTTGAGGCACAAAATCTACTTGGTCATGGTTAGGAAACAATGTTTTAGCTTAAAATACTCTGTTTAGGGTCTAGATCCTGGCAGGGAAAGCAGCGATGTCTCTGTAAAGAAAACAACAGCTTTTCTTGGCACTATAACACTGTACTGACGCAACACTGCAAAACTCCCATGTCTGGCGCATTAAAGCCACTGCAGCAAATAAAATTTCACTTTAGACATGTTAGTACATATGAATTGTGCACATGTCATCCATTCATGGTCTGCAGATTCGTATAATACCGGCGTTTCTATCTAGCGACTGGGCTGAAAACCCAATACAGTGTAGGAAAGGGCAAGGGTGGTAAAAGAAGACATTTCTTTTAAGGCAACAAAAGACAGTTAAAAGGAAATTAATACTCCAGTAAAGGCAGAAAAGGACCTCTGATAAAAGTACATTTCAAGGAGGGACTTAATGGAGATCACTGACTCAGCCAACCTTATTTCCTTGGGCGGATTATTCCGAAGCCTTTGGGGCTGTGACTGCAAACGCTCTGTCCCCTTTAGTTTTCAGCCGAGCCTCTGGAATAGAAAAAATCTCAAAGTACATACTGGTGTATATGTTACTAAGAGGTCAGAGATATAGCGGGGGAAATTTTAAAATGCAATCTAAAAAAACCCACTGTGAGCCATGTGTAAAGATCCTAGAATAGAAATGATGTGATCACGTCTCTTGGTTCTTGTTAAAAACCTCACAGCTGAGCTTTGTACAGTCTGGAATTGATAAGTAGATGTTTGGTCCAAACATACACATAACATAGAGCAGGGGAATCATTGTATACCTCAGTAATATTGCATAAGGCACATGTAGCTCTACAACATCTGCCGCTACTCCTGTGTGTCTTACAGTATCTGTACGGTGGTCACGTGGCTCAGCAGTCCCATTGTGTTTTGACAAGTAAATCATTTAATTGTATTGGATCTCCGCGAACGTATCCAACTGGCCTACATTCTCTTTGCTGAAACCCATTCTCCAGCATGTCAAATACATCAACACTCTAGGGACCAGCACCATCACTGAAAGGATAGAGGAGCCAATTAGGGTCCTAAAGCCAATAGGAGATCCATCAGGATCTGGTTATGCTCCATGTTACTGTTATGTGCTGAGAAAGTTATGTTAGCAGGTTGGTCGGTCTGTCCATTAATGGTGTGTCCATGATATATATATATATTGATCTTAATGGTGTATATAGGCAATGTGGTGCATTACGCTGGAGTAATAACCTTAAATGAGCATGTGGGGGTAGTATTTTGTTGCAGTGAGTAGGCTTTGTTTATTGTGTTTCACTGAAGATTCATTTTTAACACTAATCATATTTGCTGTCACACTTTTTTTTTTGAGTGCCTACATTGTGAGTCGAACACACACATTGCTGAATTCTTTGCCTTGAGAATCACTAACAACTTCGCAAATCCATCTTTATATTTAGAATACGTGCACATGGGAATACGCAAAGTTGCTAAAAAGACTGCCTTGTTGTTAAAAAGCAGACTGAAATAACGTGTACACACCTAACGCTCTGCTCGATGCTGCACCATCACACATTTTTAATTAAAAAAGAAAAAAAAAGCAGCCCATTGGTCTTTGCAGGTGTGAGCAACAGGCAGTCAAAATTCAGGGTGTGTAGGAAGAACAGTGAAACCTTTCCATGACTCTCTATCTCACTGATCCGCTGTGGAGCCAGTCACACACATACAACATATCCCCTGAGAGGTGTGAAGGTGCTTCAGCTACAGTTACGCTGCATTATCAGAGGCTATCAGGCACTCTCTCCTACGGCCACATATGTATGCATGGCTGCACACGTGCATTGCGTACAGACACATGATGAATGAAACTGGACAGGGGATGTCGTAATTGGCTGTGACTCCTGTAGAGCTTGATAATATATCAGAGCTAAATGGTTTAAAAACTACTTCTAGGCCCACAGGGAGATTTTTTGAATGTTCCTGTGAACAATCTGGACCAAACGGATGCCACACAATGTGCAGAGATTGACAGGGTGACTATTAGAAGAGAGAGGGAGAGAAATAAGGATTAATTGCAAAAGAAGAGAGAATGAAGAGGATCTCCCCGGAGAAAGAAATTGCTTCCCAATTATCTTGATGTGTAATGTGTTTGGTATGCTCAAACAAGAATGTTGGGTCCATTCAAGAGTGTATCCCTGTAGACATTAAATTAGTAGCACTACTTTCAGATCATTCCAACTCCAGCAGATGGTGCCTGACACACACGTACCCTCAAGGTGTTGAAAGAAAAATTATTTGCCCCGCTTTCTCTCTTCCTTTAGCGCTGAATCTCAGCATTTTAAAGGCCATGAATTAAAAGGTGGAGGAGAAATGAAGTGGGGCGATGTGTCAGATTGAAGCTTGACATGACACGACTCATGCGTCACCTTGAACAATTTTTGTTTTTTTCCAACCTCTTGTGTCAAGTGCCAACTGAAAGGTGGGGTTGTTCTAAACAGTCGTTCAGTAGTAGCTGCCTTGACATTTTCCTCAAGGGTCTGGGGGACTTTTGTTTGGTGAACAAAGCATAGATCCTCCTGTCTGTATGACCTTTTGGTCTCAGCTTTGATAAATGATCGTCCAATCAAAGGCTCAACTGCTAATCTCTGAAAATAACAAAGCCTACAGAAACCACAGCTTTGAAATAATCGCAGCGAGGTTTCAAGCACATGAAACAAGTGAGTGATAATTAACAGTATGATTCGTCATTTCTGTTTTTATAATATTTTGACTTGTATTTGAATGCTGTGCTCACAATGTTTGCATGCTACGAAGTACAGTACAGTAGTGTGTACAAAATTACTTATTTTACCAAGGTCAGAGAAAAGCACTGGAGTTTGAAATTCCAAAGTAAGAAATTTAAAGCCTCATTAATCAATTTTTTTTTTTTTACATTTGAAATGAATTACATTAATGTAAATGGCTCCTCGTCATGCAGAGGTAATAACCAACCCTGCGGTTCCACTATGCTTGCAGCCACTTTAAGCTCATTGTATTAGCTTTCTGGCTTTCTGGCCATGTCCCTATATTGCTAAGTGAACGCTACCTGTTGAGGATGAAATGAAACAGCAGAGAAAATAAGGAAAATAGTGGTTAGTAAAGGAGGCCTTTAAGCACCATGTCGTGAACAACTAGTAAAGACGGCACCCTCCTATGGCCACAACAACTATTACAAGAGCAGAGGAGGAAGTGACTTGACGCAGCATAAAAGCGCCAAATTCCATGTCATATTGTATAAATGTCAAAGAAGCACCTGTAGGGTGGGCGGAAGGTTAAGTGGATGTGTCAAACGAATGCAGGACTTTCACCCAGAGGCAATAACCAACCCTGCGGTTCCACTATGCTTTCAGCCACTTTAAGCTCATTATATTGGCTTTCTGGCTTTCCGGCCATGTCCCTATATTGCTAAGTGAACGCTACCTGTTGAGGACGAAATGAAACAGCAGAGAAAATAAGGAAAATAGTGGGTGGCAAAGGAGGCCATTAAGCACCATGTTATGAGCAATTCGTAAAGGAACTATTTTCTTTCTACAGAACTACACTCACCAAGCATATCTCCGCACAGAAGGAAGCTTGCACCTATCTGTGGGCGAGAGGCTCATTCTTGTGACAGCTGAAGATTAAATATTAAAGATGTCCTCCTTGGCTGAGCTTTAATGTTAGCTAGCTAAGTGGTGATATGTGAGCTAGCAGTAGAAAGATACATCCTTCTGTACAGTGATTCGGTTCGTGGGTGTAGTAGAGAGAAAATAGTTCTCACATGAAACTGCTCACAGCAAGAGACATTACTTTTGAGTTTTTCAAATATATTTTTGGCGCTGTGAGCACCACAAGCCAAGGGCCATCCAGTTCCATTACATTCAAGAGAACACATCTCTGCAGCCGAAATCTCCAATACTTGGCAACTCACACCAAAACAATCTAGACTGATAAATAGCGCTACAGGTAAGAAGAAAAAATATGTATTATTGATTTTGGGATGAACTGTCCATTTAGGGTGGCAAGAAAGATGACATTAAATGGTAAATGGACTGCACTTGTATAGCACTTTTCTAGTCTTCCGACCTCTCAAAGTGCTTTTACACTACGGGCTCTAGTTTCGCAGACCGGGCGAGGCGGGGGTGCAGCGCACCTGCACTTCGCCAACTGGGTGTGGCCAGGTGGATTTTGCAAGTTTGGTACACCGTGCACCTGGCACAGCCACTCCTCTTTCCCACCTCCGTCCCTCCTACCTGCGCAAGTCGGAAAGAAGGAGGAGAGAAGGCGTGGAGTGGGTTTTACACACATCACACCAATCAAATGAGCCCCTCTCCTCGCCCTTAAATGCGCCGCGCGAAGGCGTAATGAGAGTTTACTCAATTCGCCATGGAGAGAGCAGCAGTGTCAGGCAGCCAAACTCCTCCCAAGAGGAAACTGATGTTTTGATCTGGGCTGATGATGCAAAGGTAGCCTGGGAGGAGGTCACCACAATTGTAAATCAATGTTGCGTTTCTCTCGTGTGCGCGCACGCTCTCTCTTTCTCTCTCGCAGTCTCACTCTGTTTCTTTTCTTTTGACTTTTCTAAGATGACAGATGCTGAATATATACTCCCTATCTGATGCTGTGGCTGTTTGTGGTTGGCTGAGAGGGATGTGAACTCATTAGTTTGCAGGCTGTTTTAATCAAATCAGGTTGGGTTTCCATTACGCGTGCCAAACGTGCCAAACGGTGCCAGTCCCCTTTGATCTGACATCAGATGTGACAGGACAGTCGATATAGAGATACATTTATGTGCCGATTGCAGATAGTTGCATTGAATAGTGTTTTTTTGGGTATTTATTGCATCATTAATGTGCCTGATATTCTGGAAACCTGCCTGTGAGGTTTTGGTGACGTGTGCGCACTGTCCGCTGGTCAGCCAAACTTCCACTTACACCAGCTGCGCTCCCCCTGCACTGACAGCAGACCTGGTTTCAGCTGGCGAGCTTTTAGCGCACCTTCGGCGAAGCCTTTTGGCACGAAACTGTCACTGCGCCAAGCTGGATCTGTCGACACCTCCCCCTGCTGCGCCGCCACACCCATCTCAGCGCACCTCGGCCTGCCAAACTACCAAACTGAGTACACCTCGGGTTGCGCTGCTTGAAACTAGCTCTGCGCGGGATTTGCCACCCTGCGCTGCGCCGGGAAACTAGAGCCCTACGTGTCACATTCACCCATTCACATACACAGTCACACACTGGTGGCCAAGGCTGCCATATATGGTGCCACCTGCTCAGTGACCATTGGCACACTCTCGAACAACAATGGAACAGCCATCGGGAGAAATTTGGGGTTCAATATCTTGCCAAGGATTCTTTGACATGAGTACTGGAGGAGCCAAAGATGGAACCACGGATGTTCCAATGAGTGGACGACCCACTCTACCTCTGAACCACAGCAGGGCCAGTCCGATTAATCAATTTAACACCAATCACTTGAGCATTTTAGAGAAAGCTGCCACATAATAGACAACCATTTGCTATTTTGTAGTGATTGATTTCTTTTATATTGGATCAACAACTAAAACTTCAGCAATTGAATTTTGCCTTTTTGGTAATTTTGATAGGTTTTCCTCTCTTGCACACTTTTCAGTGATGACAGAACAGCCTAAAGGCAACAGAAGAAAATAAAATCATCTTTTTCAAATCACTGGTAAAAGTGACATCCAGGAAACAACATTGCAGTTTCTGTTGTCACTAACAATCCATCTGGTTGTGTGACCTTTTTGCAGACTCACTTGTTGCATCCACTGTGGTCTGTTGGATTACTGGTTGCAGAGCTGGTGGAAGTAGCTGCTCAGTATCTGATTTTACCAAGTTGGGTTACATTGTAGGCAGGAGGTCTGACACATACTAGTATTCTCCTCCAAATTTCGTTTTCACATAGAAAAGGATTGATACTGTATATGTCCATAAGTCTTTTTAGCTTGTGGCATGCTAACAGGGTGCAAAATGGTGATACTGAGGCAGGTACTGATGAGAACTTTTGTACTTTCATGGAAGGGAGAATATTTTTACACAATGTAAAATGAATTACCAGCACAATTTAGGCGTTATTGCATGCTGCTACAAATAATAGCTCACTAATCACTGAAATTAGCGTGGGTCATACCCCTTTCCTCTCCCTTTGAATGCAGCCCTGTGTGGCCACAATTAATTAAAGCAGACGGCTCTGCTTCAGCTGGCCACAGTTTCATTAAAAGACAAGAAAAGCAACCACATTACGCAACAATTTCACCTAGCGACTGTGGAGCCTGAGAGCTGGGAAGTTGTGTCATGTGACAGATGTCTTCTTTGACAGTGGGTGATAATAATAATGTAGTGTGATCACAATTTAGCAGTAAATAAGTTAAAACAGTGTGCCAAACACAGAGAAAGAAGAATTTAATTATAGAAAGACAGGTATCACAGTTTCCATTCTTTTTGTATTGATCTATGAAGTGAAAATAATCTGCCTGCTTCATGCCATCAGCACCATCCAGGTCAGTGTGGGAATATACAGGATTATATACTCACTGATATGACTGTACAGCAAGCTCAGACATGGATCAGACAGGAAAAACCTAGTATTACTTCCGTCACCTTTTTTTTTACAAACAACAGTTGTTGCAGACGGGTACAGTGGAGCCTACGATAGCGTTTGATTTACCTGGGGCTTACAAGCCTCTGTTGAGCAGGCAGTGTGTATCAGGTTGTTGTGTGTGGATGGCTGTGTGTGCATACACCTGCATCCATTCCTCCGTGTGGGTCTATGTGTTTCTTGGCTTGTAATGGAAAAGCAGCCAGTGTGTGTGTGTGTGTGTGTGTGTGTGTGTGTGTGTGTGAAGTATGCAGCCTCACAAGAGACAAGACCGGTTGTTAGGTCGGAGCTTCCCTCCAACCTAATGAGGTCGATGGAGGCTTGTTACCAACCTCCCTCTCCTCTTCTTCCAGTGGGCGGATGCTCTACCATTCTTACCCTTCTGGCTTGATTTGAGTAGGTAATGGCTGGAATTACCACTACTATAACCTTTATGTCTTACTGTATCAATAACATTGATGCATGGAATTTGTACCCTGGGGGCTTTTGTCTTTGCGGAGGACGCATCAGTGCCTTTTATTTAGCCCTTTAATCCGTCATCCTTTCTGTCAGTGTGACTCGTCTTGAGGCGTCTTGGATGATTGCCAATATTATTTTTTTTCACGTCTCTCTGACAGCATTTCCACAGTAAAAAGTCCCTTGTCAGTGTTAAAATTTGTACTCTGAATGCCATTTCCAGTGATACAGGTTATTGCGCATGTCAATCAAATAAATTACAGAGTGGTCCCTGTTGTACGTTTTCATAAGTTGAGTCAGGTAGTTCCTGTCATAACAAACTGCCGTGTCTTCTTCTTTTTCCTCATCTGTCTGAATATAGACAAATGCAACCCGCTCTCACTAAAAGAACGGCCGCATAGGTAGATCAGCAGCTTATGATGACCCATGTTTGTTGTAAGACGGCACCCTCTTATGGCCACAACAACTATTACAAGAGCAGAGGAGGAGGTGACCGGGGGCAGCATAAAAGTGCCAAATTCCATGTCATATTGTATAAATATTGAAGAAGCACCTGTAGGGTGGGTTGAAGGTTAAGTGGATGAGTCAAACGAATGCAGGACTTTCACACAGGAGACCGGTGCTCATGTCCCAAAGTCAGCGTTGACTTCTTTTGATAACAACATAGCCTAATATGCTAGCATGTGTAGCATGCTACACCAGTGACATAATTGACATGTTGCATTTGACAAATGTTACATGACATACTTTACATTATTGGGGGGGTTCGAAAACCAGGAGTTTGTGTGGAGTTTGCATGTTCTTCCCGTGCCAGCGTGGGTTTTCTTGGAGTTCTCTGGCTTCCTCCCACAGTCCAAAGACATACAGGTTAATTGTTGACTCTAAATTGCCTGTAGGTGTGAATGTGAGTGTGAATGTTTGTCTGTCTCTATGTGTCAGCCCTGTGATAGTCTGGTGGCCTGTCCAGGGTGTACCCTGCCTCTCGCCCAGTGTCAGCTTGGATAGGCTCCAGCCCCCCCACAATCCCCAACAGGATAAGCGGTCAAATGAATTGATGAAATGAGTATTCCAGTAATGTCCAGTAATTATCCAGGTCATCCAAGAGCTACATACCACCGAGTTGTAAATTCTGTCCTAGAGGATGGTTAAAAGTTAAAATAATTCAACTTGGACAACAGTGCTGTTAACGGTTACTGTCGCCAGTATTCTTTCCTGGCCTCACCTAATTTTACCTTCCTGTTCTCGTCCATTAAAATTATATCCACCTTGCCATCTACCGTCTGCCTGTTTCCATCTGGGCGCAGCATAAACCTAACCAGGTAATTTTGGAAAGGAATTGGGACTGTTTCATATCATAAAGGTTATATTTAAAAGAGTTATAGAGAGTAATACATGTTGTTTTGAGGCATTTAATTATGAAAGGGCATTAGAGAAATAATTCACATGCATGCTACCTAAGATAGATTTGATTAATGATTATTATTACAAAAAAATTATTTCAAACAGCAACTGTGCAACTAATGTAGTTTTTTAAAATAAAGATATTGGTGCACCATTAAGCCCACAACAGACTGTTGCTGTGAGTGCCTTTTTATGTTTCATATAGAAAGGAAAACACAGTCCACAGTATACTTCTCATGAATCATTCACCATCTTTCCATTTTATATGTTAACTATTTATTGCTCCATCTTAGGAAGGTGCCAAACCAAACCGAATGCACCTTTGCATAAGGCGGATGTTACAAGAAAATATTTTGTGATGGTGAGCGCAGAGAGAAAAGGGGCATAATTGCAACACCAAGATAATGACACTGTAATTGCTACTCTGAATGAGCAGGTTTATTTTCAGCACAGTAAAAGTCATTGCGGCTACCACCTACACAGCCAGCCTGTAGAAAGCAGCTTCACAACTATGATGAGTTGCCTCTTCACTCACACAGCAACTAAAGGGAGTTATTTCTTACAAGAAAGGGAATTCACAAGATAGCCATTGACTTTGCGAGCATCAGTGATTTTGACCTGGCATCTAAGAGGGGCTGTAGCAGATAGAAAACTAATTAGGATGAAGGCTATCGCAGGGTAGAATCAAACACTTTGACAGTATTGACTGGGTAAAAGATTTATTGTCGCAAGAGCTGGAGAGGGTTAGTAAAACTAAACACCCTATCTGAACCACTGGAGCTACATATGCTTATTACCTTGAGACAAAATATTTCATTGAGAAAAATCAGGTGTGAATAATTAGAATAATCAATTTCAATTGAAAGAAAAGAAAAAAAGAAAACGCTTACATAATAAATAATAATGAATCCCTTATTAGTAGACACATTATTTGGTTTCATTTAGAATAACTGCTCTTCAAAACAAGTTTTGAAGTTTCCACATTTAAAACACATTTCACATTATTATCGGATCATTTCAACCAATGTCTAAGAACGCAATGGAACATGGAGCAAAGGGGGAAAAACAACACTAATGAGATGTATCGTGTATTGTAGAGGGTTAATGAAGATAACGTCATAAATGGCGTGTTTCTGTTCCATTGCATGCACATGCTGTATGAGGTGTGTGTGTGTGTGTGTGTGTGTACAATATGGGTCTGTGTGTGCGCACAAGTGTGTCTTTCTGTGGCTTTGAGAGAGTTTAACAATCAAATTTCAAGCCTCTAGAATAGCAGTGATTCAATACAACTGAACTGTTCATTAAATGGGGCTTATTGTAAAATTAACAGCGCGGTTTACTGCAAGTTTTAATAAAACTGATGACTGCATCGCTGCTGCATGATTGGATGAGATTAGTACTCAACAGCGACAAGGAACAGGCCTGATTATTAGTTTTCCTCTGTCTGATGCCAGTTCACAAACCATTCAAATTCGACTGCAACAGTTTCTGTGTATGAAACAGCTTTAATAAGATTACAGCCAAAAACAATGCCGTAAGTTTTACAATAACACAGTTACAAGAAACATAAACAAGAACAACTTCTGAATTTATGGGAGAATTATGAAGAAATTATGTTTTAACTATTTTAATCAGAAGACATTTGTAATTACTGGGTAAAGTCATGCCTCTTTTGCTCCACCCTAACTGAATTATTGTAACTCCTGATTATTTCATAAGTGCCCCATTATTACAAAGTCATTACACCATAATTTGCTGGCTGTAATCTCAAACAATTACATGGCAGTTATATGATAACAAACCTCACCCATCAGCCCAGTCGCTGGAGGAAAAAGTTGGCATTGTACGTTTCTGCAAACCATGAAACCGTTACATTTGTACATTTTATACATATATCAGCATTGTGAAGTTTTGTATTTATCATTATTATATGGAGGTGGAGGGGTGGGTGGGTAGTGTGTCACCTCGGGCAAGACACCTGCCAAGCTGCAGACCACTGTTTCAGACCAACAAACAACAAGACTGGTTGTTTTGTTGTTGCTGTGTTCCAAAGGCACCAAAATGTGGGTGTTTAATAGCAACCAATAATTGTTTTTCCAGCAGCTTTTAAGGCATGAAAAGTAGTTGTTTTTTGACTGAGATGTAGTTGCTTTTCTTCCCGGGATAGGGGCCTGAAAAAGCTGTTGGTTTTTACTGAGACATGACTTTCCTCTCTGGATTATGCACCTCAGTTGGGGTATTTCAAGCAATAACATTATCTTTTCGGTGGTTTTTGTGCCTACACCTAACCTCATGTTATCCACAGGATTGTTGGAATGTTAAGTTTCAACATATCTGCTAAATAAAGATGTGCAATTGTAACATATCCGTATTTGCAACATTTAGTGCCAACATTTTTCTGGCGATTGGGTTGCATATATTCATACAGATAATAATACAATAACAGTTAGTAATACCCATGTTTATAAATCAGATAAGTCAATCACTACACAAGTTTTAACCTGTCAATGCTTTTTTGAATGTTTGTGTCAGATAACGTGAGCATGTATCGTTTCGGAATAAAATTCTTTACTTTATCTGATAAAAGATAGCAGACAAACCCTACATGGAAGACATGTAGTAACTGAGTACAAGACAAACACCTTCACTTGTGTTTCTTATCTGTTTTTATCGAGCAGTTGAGACCAGGGTGCATGCCAGTCTCCAGAGAAAAGCCTTGTCACTACTGTGGAAATCCAGAATAGCCAGATAATGCCTCCTGCTTTGATAGATCGGTGCCGGGGTCACTCGAGAATAAGAGGATGCGGCTGGATGTGAGACAGGGGGATTGTGGGTAGAAAGTGAGGTCAGGCTATTTAAGGATTATATCCAGGACAGGTCAACTGCTCACAATTGAGAGGTCACCTGGTTGGCTACAGCACTATTTAACCTGTTTAATGATGAGAGATGGATACACTGTACAGCAGCTGCTGCTCTTCATTAATATGTTTGATAATATAAAGCTTTCATATGAAGGTGAATATGATAGAGAGACACCATTATACATGTAGCTTAAACAACTCTGTGTGTGCTTTAATATCTCAGTGTGTCTTTTTTCATATTAGTGCTGTGCATGTTAAACTAACTTCCAGTGCACACAAACTGATTAAACTCACTCCAGAATGTTAAATCACTGCCTCTATAATAGGAGTGTAAATACATTTTTGCATTGTTATCCATCAATTTAAGAACCAGCCATGCTCAGTAACTGCATGCAGCCTCGCAAAGATCTTATGGTCATGGTAAAGTAGCTTTGTATTATATTTTTACTTGAATAATTTTGGTGGTGTAATTGACTGTAGGCTACCCTTTTCTCCCATACTGTCCTGCCTAACTGGATTTCGGACTCTCCCGGGTCTGCGCGACAATAAACAAACAATTTCATTGGCCCAACTGTGTAGTTCCGCCGGCGAATTCCGCGGGGGGTCAAAGTCTGGGCGGAAACTTTTGTCACCGTACGAAAAGTCATTTTGGTGCCATGGACAATATGCCCACACACTTACAAACAACACCTGGAAGAAGCTCAGCTCTCTACTCACTTGTTAAGGTTGCTTAACAACTACAGACACAACCTGCCGTTGCGTTCTTGAGAGCTGGCTCAAAAAGGGCACAAGAGTAGCACGCAGCACCTGACCTCGCGTATTCCAGGTGGTTAAAGAAGCGGCATGTGTACAGCCCCTTAGTGTGTAAAGTAAAGCAGTGACAATATTCAAAACACAACAACAGAAAAAAACAAGTTTGTGTTTTCAAATATATCTGTGGTTCCAATAGATTGCCGGTCTTCTGGGGGGTGGGGTGTTACGCCACCTTCACCATCTTGAAGTCTGTCTTGGCTGCAAATCTGTGTTTCCTAGGATAGCGAAGTTAGCATTGAACTTCTTTCATGTTATGTACAGCCTGGCCAAGCCCAGTGCCTCTGACTGGCTTACCCTTAGCCTAACCGGTCTAACTCCTAAAGTCAAAACCTGACCAATCAAACCAACAAACACAATGAGTCCAAGTCAGTTAGAAGGAGAGTAGGGCAAACTCGCGTCCTGGCCAACCTCAGCAGGCATTTGGCTGACAAGGAGGGTCGTTGGCTTGATTAAGCTCACTTGGACTTTCCAGGCTATTAAAGCTGGTCCATGTGTTCATTCTACCTCTCCCATCCTACAGCTGGCATCCATCCTGCATCACTGTCAACACCTCCACAGCCCACATGCCACACATCCATGCACTGCTTTCATTGCTGACATTGTTGATCTACCCTTTTCTTTGTTCATTTGAGCTGACCTTAGTTTACTGAATTGTTAAGTATGACCTTGCATGGATTCTCTCCTCGTCACATGCCCTGAGCCAGTTTGTGACAAATGTGACTAAAGTGACTAATGTAAGGCTGTCTCAGGAAGAGTTTTGGCTGGGGTTGCTGGAGTAAGCTTCCCCTTTTCGAATGCTGAGCAGGACAGAGGCACTAATGATCACTTAAACTCTGATATAGTAGCATCTGGGACAGGCTTTCACACAGAAGGTTCAGTCCTAAACTTTTTGGAACATAACCTATAAGCCCGCATAATGTAGCTGGCTAACAATATGCTCTTTTTTAAGTAATTCTTGGTCACTACTGGAGGTGGGAAGCTTGTTAGCTGGGCATTCGTAAATGTAGAGCTTGTGTGAGAATGGACAAACTCATATACTTTTTCTCTTGTGTTTTTAGTGAACAGTCAATTGGTAGCTAGTTTGCAACAGTAGCTACAATAGATGTAAATTAGATGGAAGTGTGATGATTATTAATTGAACCTGTTTCCCCCTTGAAACAGCAATTACAACTTAAGCTCTCTTACACATTCGTTCTGGAGCTTTTGATCACGTCACACAGTTGTCATTGGCAGATGGATATTGCTAGCAGTAATCCACAGTAATTTATCAGTCTTGTTTTTTTTAAGTCTATGCTTTGCTTCCATTCTCTGAGCTAAGCTTGGCTTAAAGGGCCAGTGTGTAAAATGGGTTGAAAACAGTGACATGTATCGTTTAGATTCTAGATCGCCTGTGCTCACCCCTCCCATCGGCAAAGTTACGGTGGCCTCCGAGGACCAAAACACTTTGAAAAAATGGTGTCGTCCGACAGAGAGCAGGTAACATATCTGAAGCAACGAGCAATGAGGTGAAGATCTAAACCATATTACGATATGTTATAGGTTATCAGTGAGAGGTTAGGAGTGTTTTATTCCTAATTGTTTTGGTAACACGAGCAAACATTAGCGCAGTAATGCTAAATAAAGTCATGGCACAGTGCGGCAAATAATCGTTAGGTTGGTAGGATAACCGTTAACGTTACATATTATAATATGCGTTTGCAGAGTGATTTTCCACAGGAGACAGGGAGAGGAGGGAGAGAAGGGAGAGGGAGAGGGAGAGGGAGCGGAGGAAGACGAGGGAGAGGAAGAGGTGCAGGAAGGGCCAGGTGATGTACCTCAGCCATGGAAAGAGAAAAGGAGGAGGGGAGGATGTTATGCCTGTTAAGCCTTTGACATAAGACTAAAATTTTCGCAAGTGTTTTACAGTAATTGCTCTACCTGGAGATGATGTAATGTTACGAACTCTCCTCCTCACTCCCTACTTGTCGAGTCCGACACGTAACGCTATTATACTACATGCTGACAAATAGTAGCATTTATTTGAGTAGTTTACCTGTCCAGCAGAAAACATGCCACTTCAGCGTCGGATTGAAGCCCTTTGTCCTTCATGAACCCCCTCCATCGCTGAAAAACATCACCGATGTTTATTCTCTGCCGCCGCTTGTCCAGTTTTCTTTGCCCCTCTTTGCATCTTCTTTTCCTCGCAGATGGCAGTTCGGGTTCATTCTCTCCTGTTGCGTGGTAAGTGTGGTCCATTCGCAAACTTTATAACTAAAAAAACTTTTCACTACTCTCTATCGATGAACTACTAACACTCTCTGCTGTTTCCTCCTCCTCCTTCCTTCCTTCCGCTGTCTTCTTCGTTGGTTTATTTATACACGCGAAACACATTCTCTGGCTGGCTGGATTGTCCGTTTGGGCTGCCGTACATACATGGCGGTGCAAGATGGCGACCTCTCTAAAGCAAGGCCCTTGCTATATATATATATAAAAGCATAATTATAAGGCTACGAAAACCAAACAAATTTTATTTTATAGCGATAATATATTATAATATAATATTCAGATTCAGATTCAGATTTGACAATAAACCATGCCAAATATTACACACTGGCCCTTTAAAGGGATACTTTGCCCACTTTTGTGTCATAACATTGTGGGTTGTATGTGTAAATGAACTGGGGTAAACTTCCCTCCATCTTACCAGCGACCCATTCTCCTTGCTCATCTCTCAGCTCAAATCCGATTTCACTGTTTTTAGGGCTGTCGGTCATGGATGTAAAGAAGGAGAGAGATGGAGCATTGGAGACATCGGCACTGCTTCTATATCATTGGTCCCATAGAGCAATGAGTGTGTCATGGTCCTAATGTGAGTCCATTTCGAATTGGCTGTAAGTGACTTGCAAATGTGTCAAGATTTTAAGAACACACTATTTTGAAGTACAGAGAATTCCAGCAGAGAGCTTTTATTTTGAATTGCTGTTACCTGCTGTAGAGTGACTGACTAATTAACAGCTGCTTTACAGAGACACATAATACCTCAGCAAAGTGGCCAAGCGCATGTATGATGCTAAATATATTAAACCGTGTGGAGCTTGAACTAACGACCATGGAAAATCTGGACCCTGTGGCTGGATCAGTTGGGGACCACTGCCATAGAGCAGCTTCCTCCAGATAAGCACTCCGCTAACATGAATGGGGATAAAATTATTTAACCATGCGGCTCTTCTAGACTTTCCAAATGTTATCAGACCGAATAGATCAAATTCTGATGATAATACGAGTGATTTAGCAGGGGTTGTGCCGTTAAAAAACAAAAAGAATCCACAGATGCCTCTTTCACGATGTAAGTCTATGGGAAAAAGTATTTTTGGGGCCTATTGGCATCACCTGATAGACCCAGACGTTGTAATTCCACTGTTTGGCCACCCAGCACACTTCCAACCCCAAGCTCGCATTACATCACCCACCAGCAGGAGCATTTATTGGTTTGTTTGTTTTCTACTAGTTGAGCAAAAGCAAATGCTGCAGCCCTCTCTGGTCATATATCCCCAGTTTTAAAAGTATTTGTGTCTTTCTGCTGCATAGAAAGTCTAGTGTTATGAAAAACACCTTCACTCCAGCAGTGAAATACTTCTTTAATGTTCCTCGGATCTATGTATCTCTATATTGCACACACAATAAAGTGGATCAATATTTTCATCTAACACATTAAGACACATTGTGTAAATTATGCACTTTGTCTGACAAGGTCATTACTTTCTATCATCTACCCACAGTGTACTTCCCAAACTATTATGCATAACTCACCAGTGTTTGGGAAATGGTCCATAAAAGAGTATTACAGTTATTTCCTGTGGCTGCTTCAGACAGTTTATCTGCACAAGTGTTAAGAATGCTTGTAGCCCGTATTGGCCTTTTATGACCACAAACTTTGCAAGTCCATCATTGTAAATATTATTACAGCGCTGTGTTTTGTGTGTTTGTTACGCTGTATCAAAGAAAGTCGGGGCCACAGTTTTGCTTTTTCTGAGTGAATCAGCCACATCTATGCAACCTTTCTAACAATATGCCAATTAGACCAAGGACAAAATCCAATAGATCAAACTGTGGCATTTGAATTCAATTTGGATTTGAAGTGAATGTTGAAATAAAGTGTAAATACATCACGTAGTATAATGCTTGCATGGACACATACACTAGTTGTACAGCACATGCATCTGTGTGCTTTTTTATGTGCTCTAACATTCGTACATGTGTGTTGGAAAACACAAATCAGTTATTAAAGTTGATAAGTGCATTCCATTCTTACATGTCAAATTGTATTTCACATTTTATGACTTAACACTTCTCCAGTTTGGCAGCAGTGATCTCCCACACAGTGTCCCTGAAAAAGATTTAACAGTTTCAGCCAAAAGAATAATAATAATAATAATAATAATAATAATAATAAAGCACACAGTCACAATTTTATTGCACGTCAAATTGTGATGCAACTGGTGCAACAGTTTTCACATAATTTAGGCTACAGTAGAATAGTCCATTTGATACATTTAAGCATTGCTTTCACACTTTGCTTACTTTGGTTGCTGCCAGGGTTACTTAATAGGACATGGAGAACACCAACTGGGCTACTTCAGCCTCTATCTGTGATTGTAAACTTTGCTTTGAAGTTAAAGCTCTCAGTTGCATCTTGGTCATTTTATGAGTTTGTGCACAAGAGTTTTCCTAACAGCAGCTTATTCACTGCTGTTCTTATTTACAGTCCACAGGACACACAGCAGCGTCTGAGCTGAAAGGATAGTGAAGGATTGCAGCAGCACTGACAGGTACCTGGCACTGCTGACTGAGGCCCCTAAATAGTCACAGCTAAAACAATAGACACAAATTTAAGAGTCATGTTTTCACAAAAGCAGCGAGAATGATGGCTAATTACTGGGGAGCTTCAAAGAAAAAAGCACGTCATTACGGACAACAAAAATAATACATGTTGTGACACCTTTCGCTTGTTTTTAGCCCTATCATCTTTGTCTGACAATCACAAAGCGCATGTTTGTTGGAAAGCAGGGAACACAGAGTGAAAGGTGTGTTTTCAAAGCATTAAATCGCAGCACCTGAAAAATAATTACAGAGAAATTGGTATTGATCAGCGACACATAAACCTTTTCAGATATGGAGCGGCCAATTTGTGCTGTAAGAGTAAACTTTCTATTTATTGTTCTTGACTATTTTAGTAAAATGACTACATTCATTACATTATTTCACTTTCTAATTTGTTTATTCACACATATTATTTTCCATTTCCTAATTTCACTTAAGCCAAAATGGTCAAGCCAGAAAATCAAATGTAAAACATCAACAAAATGAATGAAATATAAAATTCTAACACATACTTTAACTTAAAATATGTATCCCTTTATCTGGAAAAAATATTGAGCAGCCTCAGTTTGCCTTCAAGACCAGATATGGCACCTGTGTAATTACATGAGGCAGTTCATTTTGCTCCATTGCACTGAGCACAAAGGAAATTACTCATCCTGGTCTCATACGTTTCTGGTTTGCCTCATTAGCTCTGGAATTGTTCCCGTAAACTTTCTCTACCCTTTAAAGTAGTTGAAAAAGTAGATAGGAGTTTCCTATTACCGATAATATCCGAGATTCTTTAAAAATTGGTCCCATTAAAGCTGCAAGCTGTGCAGTAGTTCTAATCCATTCGCTTTGTGCTTCCTCAAGTTTCTGTTTCATGCTTTTAGTTTTGGCCCAGCGCCATGAGCTAATCACACAGATAAAATGACACCAGACTGGGCAGAAGGCCAATTTCTCAGACATCCCCTGTTCAAGAGTTTTGCTTTCCTGGCCAGGTGTCTATTTCAAGCATTTACCTTACTCAAAATCTGCACCCACCCATGTGTTTGCCTTTGTGGTTTCCCTAAAATCTTGAATACCAGACCAATGTCCTCACATAGTCTGGTCTTTGCTTGGTATTTGATCAACAAAGGCACAGTCCTAGCTACATGTGGTAGGCATTACTGAAGAATGCATCAGCTTTGTCCAGGGCAGCAATCTCTGGTCAATCCACCTTTATAGACCGACAGACCCCCTGGCTCTTATTCTTAGTTTTAAGGAGAACTTAAATTTTTGTCAAACCTTGTTACTCATTCTGATGAGATGTGAATTATTGATGATTTAAAAATTAACCCAAATATGTATCTTTCTCTCTCTGAATACAGCCTCTCTGGCACTTCTTGATACTTCACAGGCTGTGCATTTACCTGCACTGCAGCTGTAGCACCCTTGTGGCGATTCCATCATGCAGGATAAAGGATTCTGCTAAGACTCTGTCTTCTGTCAGATCTGTGATGTCAGATCATTTTATTAGATTTGAAGCGACACTGGCCTGTCCTTGTAATGTTGGTACTGATGTACTTATCACTCTCCACATTGGTCCGTTAACTTTAGCTGTACTTGGTGAGCAATTGCCCTTGATCCTGGCTCCTTTCACTGCAGTGACAGGTCCTGTTTAAAAATGTGCCAGTGACTTAAACACTGTCCTTTTTCATTTCCTGGACACAGTTGCACCTCTTTCTACCAAAACAAGAGCATCCTGATTTTAAGCAGGCCTGCGGGAGAGGGGATAACAAATAGCATAAATCAAAACTGAAACTTTACTACCTCTCATGGCACACCTTTGTGTAGAATTACAAGCTGGGTTCTGTTTGTGGCTAAAGCAGTATATATCCTGTTTCATATCTTAGTGCTTGTGTGGGGCTTAATCACACAAACACAGGGGATAAGTGCTAATTGTATGTGCAAAACAAACAAAGCAGGGGATCCTGTACACTACCCTGGGGAATCTCTCAACTGACGCGCATAACCTCTGCCAGAAGCTCACCAACCTCAGTCCACTTGTCCCTTCCTGATATATTGTTGTCATCCATAACGTGTGCTTTTAACTTAGATACTAGTTGAAGGACATTTGTAAGTCCAGTAAAACTGAACCTCACAGAATTTCCTATCTACATTATATGAGACAAGTCAAGCAAGAATTTTCTAAATCAAGTTGAGAGACATTTTTTTTCTTTGTTATTTTCACAATTTTGTGGCCTGGTTTCTCCATCTTCTCTTATGGAGATCTGATCAATTTATAAAGAGCAGTTCTGAAGAAATCTTACGCTCTGAAAGAAACTTGTACATATTTCTGGTTCAGTGGGAGAGGATGTGATTGCTTATTCGGGACTATTCAGGGCTCTCCTCACCACATGATACATTTGCATTATCAGTTACAAGAATAAAATCAAAAGCGCTGTGGGATTTGTCACAAACACAGGCTGGTTTGGCAATCAATTGGGTCAGACCAAATCATTTATGTACATTTGCATAAACACTGTAAATAATACAGTACAGCCCCCAGGGCGGTGGGTGGTGTGCTTGCTTTAAATATGAAAATTTTGAAAGGAAAACAAGTTATTCATGGGGGGCTAAGGTCACAAGGCAAAACAATCACTTAACCCATCAGCAGAGCATCTGTTTTGTATGTTACTAAAGTGCTTTTTTACTATGTTGTTGTGGCAACATAATTGCTGCCTGGATAATGTTCAGAGACAACATTTCTTTGAGTTGACACAATACTAAATCAGTGTACCAAGGGGGCTTAAGAAAGAGAAAGTTGGGGAGGATGGTGGGTGTTCAAAGTGCAGGACCTTTACATCAGAACTTTGGGTTCGCTTCCGGACTCTTGTCTAAGGTTCAGGCAACAAATGTACTTTGGTTAATGTTCGTAAAAGATCTTGATTTTGGTTGTATGTTAGCAAAAAAGGTATAAAAAAGTAATACTGTGGTAACTAGGATACTGTATTGCAAGATTGTCTCTTTTGGTGGAAAACAACTGAAATATGTTATTGGTGAACATTTTGGCGTTTTGGTTCCTCATTATATTAATAGAAAACATAATTTGCTCAGCATTATGTTTCCTTCAAAACATATTTGATGTTTCAAATTAGTTGTATATGAACGTAATTTCTAGGTGATAGGGCTATATAATTGACAGTGTTTGTGTGTGGGAATAGGCGAGGTATTAGCATTAGCAGCCTGTGCAAACATGGGAGGAATTTGGGGTATTAAAATGTCAGTCCTTAAGTGCACGCAAAAATGATACGCTTTAAGGTGTGGATGCCTATGAGAAGAATACCATAGTTACACATTTGCATTTAAATGGAGGATGCTGGTTCTTGTTTTAGCATTCAGCAGGTATTCACTCTGAAGATTCCTTGTGCAAAACATTGAATCTTTTATGGGTTATTGACCCCGACCTCTGACTTACCTAGGGAGAAGGACATGATTATTATAATAATGATAAGATACAAGTCACAGAGGACTCATTTAAAGTGAATGAGATATTGAAGGCAGCAGGGAGAGAGCGGAGGTTTCTGTTTATAAGCAAGCACAAGCTATCAGGGCAGCTGTGAGAACAGTCTCACGTACTGTAAGTAAGGAAGTAGAGCGGGCAAATAAATAAGATTAGACAGCACAGGGCATCTGCAGGGTACACACACAGACTGGTGCCCCAGAGCAATGCTTACACATCCTAACAGGAGCACTCTTCCCTCACCCACTCCTTCTCTTTTTTTCTCTTACTGCTTCTCTCTAAATCCTTCTCCTGGCACTGAGGCTTTCCTCTGCCCTCCTATGGTAACTTTTTTTATTAATTTAGCTGGGGTAAAAATGCTAGATGCTCAGTGTTTGGCGGTGTAGTATACATAAATGTACTGTATGCTCACAATATCGGCATAATTCCTCCTATACAAATTCAAAGTTAAATGCTTCTGTATGTCCTTTGGTTTTTGTAGCCACTTTAGCTTGTATATGCTCTGTATCTGTAATCTGGACTAAAAAAAAAGTCTGACAAAGAAGTAAGTACTTATTCAGGTCTTAAGATTCAAAGTAAAGGCTGGAAGAAGTGTGCAAACCTTTTTGAAAGTGTAAGGTAATCTAATCAGTGTCATGACAAGTACCCGACCCCATTAAAAATTGCTAAGGGAGTCTTTCCCTTGCAAGTGAAAGGTTTTTGAAGGTGGAAAGATATTGAAGGACCTCTGAATAAAAACAATTTGTGCTCATATAAGGCTGGAAAAGGGCACAAAAGCATCTCTAAAGAATTTGGCCTTTACAAGTGAACAGTTAAGCAGATGAATGTAGCAAATGAAAAAAAAAAATCAGCATTGCGGCAAGACAGTTCAAGAGTTCCATATTAACCTCAAGGAGGTGACAGAAAGCTGAAGGGCTTTCTATTTACAGCAGTGTTTTCAGACATCTTGATATAGAAAAAGACAGCAAAACATGGTTTCACATGTCAGGTTTGCTAAAAATAAACCAGTATATATGCCCCATACTGCCTTTGGTAAGGTAATGCAATCTCTAGATAGAAAAGACAAAATACATCTGGTTTACAAGCAAGAAAAGCTGCAAAGCAATACCAGGATTTGAAGGATACATTGACGTTTATGTTACATTGACAAGCTTATCTTTGTGCACACTCACTGTTTCCTTCTTTTGCTGTTATTCTTCTTCCTCTCCCTGGCTGTGTACAGATGAAGACAAAGACAATAGCAATTGCTCTGTGTAGAAAGCGGCAGAAAAAGACACACCAGGTGGCAGCATTTTTTGATGCCCCGAGCAGCTGCCATAGTACAAAGACCCAAGTCTGTATGGGGCAAGAGGGGAGGTGGATGTGTCAAACAAAAGCCAGACTTCTACCCAGGTGAACGCTTTTCATGTTTTGTGTAAAACAAAAAGACAGTGAAGTTTTTTAGTAAAACCTTAGTGTGCTATTTTAAGCTAAACCATGATGGGGGTTTTTCAAACTTAATCACATACTTTTGTTGCCTAAATCTCAGGAAGTAAATCTAAAAAAGTTTTTATCTCCAGTCTTACGTATCACAGCAATGAAAAGATGTTTCATTGTCCATATGGGCATTTGAATAGACTTGGAAAAAAAGGGTAAACACATGCTTTAATTATGAAGCCTGATGCAGAGAGCATCTTGGATTGTACCTTTTCTGCTCTCCCTGCAACCACCTGGGGATCAACAGATTTTGAATTTAATCAGAATATTTAAATATCAAATTTTCAGGGTTATTTGTTTGTTTAGGATATTAGCAAGCATCTGGTCAAACATCATGAAAATTATTAAAAAAACAAAGAAGTAGGTCTGTGCAATTTGGAAATGATTGTGAGCCCAACATCATGGTGTCACCTGAAGGTACACCTGAGAGAAATACCAAACATTAAATTTACTTATTGAGTGTTCTCAAAATCAAAGCATGCCACCTTCTGTGCCAATTGTCAACACATTTTTGGACACAGAATGCATCCAAAAAACTGGTAATACTCTGTATCATTCATTCACTCTTGAAATTCATTCAGCCAGATTGCTGCAGTCATGCCCTTGGCTAGACGTAGGAGGTAACAGTGGCAGATAATAACCTAACAACTACATAGATTCACAAAGACAAAAACATTCCACAGAAACAATTAAAAGAGTAAAAAAGTAATTTTTGACTTGTGGAATTTGAAGTAGGTGCAACAATAAAAAAAAAAGTGAGATGTAGATGAGGATGTGAAGCAGATTTTAGTCAGCGGGAGCAGCAGCCTGAAAGGCTCGAGAACCAATTACGGAGTGAGTGAGCAGGAAGGAGGGAGTGAAAATGGAGCGTGGAAAGTGGAGGGTGACATAAACATTAATCTAAGCAGGTATGAGGGAACTGCACCGCTAAGGGTTTTGTAAAATAGGATGTGTCTGTGTATTTTTGACATTATTCTGAAAAAGAGGAGACATGCAGCTTCATTAAGTTTGCAACAGAGTTTCACAGCGTCACGGTGCAGTGGCAAATCACAGAGCAGAGTGATATGTGGTGTCAAATCCACTCAGCGATGTAGATAAACAGTGAAGGTCAGTGTCATTGTAATCAAACAGAAAACATGATGCAATCAAAATAAAGAGATTTCAACTATTCATAACACATAAGCATCCAGGCTGCAATCAGACATTAACCTTACACTATGTACCAGTATGATGTTTTAATAAAAATGCAGACTGATGGCAGCAGAAGCTCAGTACATTTAATAACTTTATTATTATTGCAAATCTCATTTCGCAATACCTGCACTAAATACAAGGTGTTACACTGTTAGACTGATTGTTACAAGGTCCTTTAAGGATTTACAGTAATGATGCACACTGATATATCGTGACACATTGGCTAAGCACACACACACACACACACATACACACACACACTCCCTTTTTTTTTACTATATGAGTTACACAATGAGAACTGAAAAATATTCCCTGCAGTTGCAGGGAGCCACGTGTTTCTATTTGGTTCAAATGGATGTAAATAAGGAATGCGTGGTTACGCTCATCACTTTGATAAAACAAAAGCTTTAATGGTGTGATTCTCCAGTACAATACCACCAATTAGGGTTTCCTGATGTCACGGTATACTGTCTGTCAAGACGAAACAGCTCCATTGTTAATTTGTCTTTTTATGTTTATGTGTTATTTTTAAAGATCTGTCAGGTTGAAGCACTAATTGCTGTTTTTTAGTGCAAACCTGCTGGTGGTACTCGACTGCAGCCCCTACACAATACCACCTAAAGATACCCTGTGGGGTTTGTGACCACAAGTAGCTCTGTGAAGAAATATTTTGATGAGCTTGTTCCCCTGTTGTTTGTATCTTATACTCTACAGGCAGGAGATGTGAACAAAACGGGTTTTATTAAAAAATCCTTGCGGCATCCTTAACCTTGGGTCTTCTGCTAGAAGCTTGGGAGTTTGAGGGTTCTGCACAGTATCTTAGCTGTTCCTAGGACTGCACTCTTCTGGACAGAGACCTCAGATGTTGTACCTGGAATCTGCTGGAGCCACTCTCCCAGTCTGGGGGTCACAGCTCCGAGTGCTCCGATTACCACTGGCACCACTGCTGCCTTTACCAACATCATTTCTAGCTCCTCATTCAGCCCTTGGTATTTTTCGAGCTTCTCGTGTTCCTTCTACCTCATCTTGGTGTTGCGCTGGATTGCTATGTATATATCGCCATTGCCTTCTTCTGTTGTTTGTTGATCAACAAGATGTCCGGTTGGTTCGCCATTGTCAGTTTGTCAGTCTAACCACCTTGCAGCTGTGTGCCTGAGCAAACCAGTCAGGTTGCAGTTATAGTTTACATCCAGCCATGACCGTTAGCAATGCTTCAAATATGGATGTTGCTGCAAAGAAGCTACAAATTCTAAAACATGGATGCGTCAAACACATCTTCAACCTGGCAACACAGGAGATCTATACAATCAGTTTCAAGGTGGGCACCCAAGATAAGTGTCACCAATCCAGTATCTGATCAAATGTTTTCCCTTCTCTTCCTGAGTTATGATGATGAATAATGGCCAGAAAAATGTTTTTGCAGAACATTATGATGTCACAGTGAAGATGACCTTTGACCTTTTGGATATAAAATGTCATCACTTCATTATTTTATCATGTTAGACTGTTAGGTTTGTGCAAAACTGTGTCATAATTACTGTATGAAATCTTGAGTTGTGGCCAAAAATATATTCTGTGAGGTCACAGTGACCTTGACCTTTGACCACCAAATTTTTTTCAGTTCACCCTCAAGCCCAAGTAGAGGTTTGTGTCAAATTTAAGGAAATTCCCTCAAGGCCTTCTTGAGATATTGCAGCAGCAAGGCGGGGCGGCAGTAGCTCAGCTCATAGGGATTTGGCTCGGGAACCAGAGGGTCAACAGCTCAAGTCCCCATTAGGACCAACAATGAAGTGTGGACTAGTAGCTGGAGAGATGCCAGCTCACCTCTTGGGCACTGCCGAGGCGTCCTTGAACAAGGCAATGAACCCCCAACTGCTCAGGGTGCCTGTCAAAGGCAGCCCCCTAGCTCTGACATCCCTCCATTTAATGCATGTATAGGTCCTGTTTGTGCATGTGTGAATCTGGGGACTGTGTGTATATGACACCAGAGTTGCAAAAAAGTGAATTTCCCTCAGGGATTAATAAAGAATATCTTCTTCTTTCCTTTTTCTTCTTTCATGAGAATGAGACAGATGAAGAACCCAAAGCTTTTTGCATCTGGCCATGGCGGTCGTTGGCACAGAGGCAAAAGATGCTTTGTCTAAAATTTGTGAGGAAAAAGAAGTATTCAGCATGTTTGCCAGGCATTTTGTAAACAAAAATCCACTGGGTACTTAAAAACTATTCTGAAATCTGTTTTGAGCATCACCCCCTCTTTAACCTCTTACAAAGAAAATGAAATGAAACGCACATTTACCTGCATGTCATTGTTCTGACACGCTGTTTTTTTGTGTTTTGTCACAACTTCTTTTGTAGTTGTAGAAATAATGTTGTGCACCGGGGGAAATTGCATAACTTAAACTCCACAATATGTTCTGGTGAATGCAGACTTCAGGCTTTTGAGTAGTTTTAAGCACAAGGCCGCTTGCCAGTAGCTACAGGACGCATCTGAATTTCTGCCAGTTCCCAAAATTAACTTCTTAAAGTCTTGATTTTTTTTTCCCCTTTAAGCTCATTCAAGGGTTTATATGGGTATGGTTTTATCAGATGGTAAATGCCTTCTACATCATTTTATACACGTTTGTAATCGCCACTATAATTTAAAATAAAGATGCTGTTATTACTGTGTGAAGCAGGGGTAAAAGATTATTAGACAAATTCCCTCTGCATGGTAATTACTGCAGGAAGTCAGATTATCCCAGAAATTTATCATTTTATTTTTCTTCTCAAACTGTTTCTGCAAACATTCTCATGAATACAACTAAGCTCAAGGCCTGTTTTGTCTCTCTGTGTGTCTGCATGTTCTGCAGGGCCCGATCTTGGCCTTCGTCACTCACAGCTAATGGATGTCTTTACCCAGTATGCCTACAATGACAGTTTCAATGACAACGGAACATGGAGCTTCAACGAAACAGTCCAAGAGCAGAAGCACCCTTACAACTACTATGCCATGCTGCTCACTCTGCTCATCTTCGTCATCGTCTTCGGCAACGTGCTGGTGTGCATGGCTGTGTCCAGGGAGAAGGCCCTGCAGACCACCACCAACTACCTGATCGTCAGCCTGGCTGTCGCAGACCTTCTGGTGGCCACGCTGGTTATGCCCTGGGTCGTGTACTTAGAGGTGGGACAGTGGAGATGTACACACACTTACACAATGTATACACAGATGTATATCACCCATTCCGCAGAATTTGGACAGATCATGCCCCTACCAAAAAAAAAAAAAAGAAAAAGAAAATAAAAAAATTAGAATTATAACTTAGTGTATCAACACACTTTTTTCATTTCTGGGGTGAAACATTATTTGTTAAGGACCTAGGCTATATGAAAGAAAGATGGTGTGATCTACTTTCATTTTTTTAACTTCTAAACTTGCCCTCTGCCAGGAAATAGCCTTGTTACAGACACTTAACAACTTCAAACAATTAAAAGATTGTGAAAAGCCTGTAAAATCCAGAACCGATAGTATGTACTGATAAAAATGTACTGTGAAAATGTACTGCTATGATCATCTTTGTTTTAATTTTTCATCTTTTATTTTATGTTGAAAAGTGGGCCTTTTAAAGATTTTTGTCAACTTGGTCAGATTTCTATGAAAACATAATTTAATCAGGCATCAAAGGAGTTAGTTATGTCACAAGGACTCCTGTCTCACTCCCTGGTTTCCAAAAGATGCTTCTCAAGTACTGGTAGGCTTTTATTTTTTTGATAAATTCATTAAATAAAATTGCCATTGGGTGTATCTCAATCATAACATGCCCTTCGAACTCCAAACTAAAAGAATTGTGGTTTAAAAATGCATATTTTGATTAGCATTAAGAGCAACTTTGAAAAGCAAAATTGCTACTCAGTACAACTGCAGTGAAATTAATAAATATATGACTCTTTGTTAACGCTATTACCTCTCTATTATTACTCTGTTACCTCTGACATTCATTGTGAACGCTAAGGAAAAAAATACTGGGAGGTTGGCTCATTAAAAGTCGTACTAGGCAAGACTACTAAAATATATTTTCTCAGCCAAACTGAAGAGTAAAAATCAAAAACCCCAAAAAGTAAGGTTGTGTCCCATTTCTCAAGAGTAAGTAATATTCTTTGTACATACTGGAAGAGATATACGGTGCTTGATATGGCCTATGCAGCAGACATGCCCACCATATTTCTACACCTCTATCTCCCTTTGTGTTTATCTTGCGTAATTGAAATGACATTTGAAGACAAAAGAAAGTGATCTGCAGACATGCAATATAACAATCATGAGATGAGTCCTGTTTCCATAGTATCTCCAGCATAGCAAATATATATAACCCCAATAACACATCAGAGGGCAGGCTGTGAAAGCAATAAACTCTCAGCTTTAAAGACAGAATTCAATTTGGCATTATGAGGTTAAAGGTCCCATATTATGCTCATCTCCAGGTTCATACTTGTATTAAGGGTTTCTACTAGAACATGTTTAAATATGTTTTCTTTTTGTTTGTTTGTTTGTTTTATATCTTTTAATATTCAAAAAACACTTTGCCCATATACAACAGTATTCACCCTCTGTCTGAAACGCTCCGTTCTAACGCCTGTCTCTGTAGACCTCCCTCCCAAAGCCCAGTCTGCTCTGAGTGATTAGTGTTTCCATGTCTTTCACATCTGCACCCCAGTTCCTGTGCACAGCCATTGAAGACAGGAATGACTGTGACAGCACTGTAGCAGCAGTTTCTACCATTTATTGTCGTCCATTTTCTACATATGGACTGTTTGCAGTGCTCTGTGGATTAAGTGTTTGATACTTTCACAGTATTTATGTAGCACCCACACCTGCTTTTTAATAGCAAAAAAAGACATGGAAATCTGACTTTATACAATATGATATTTAAAAAAGAATAGCACAGCATATTATGCATACAGCAGGCATTTATATGAAATCTGGTGCCAGCGAAATACTGGTGAAGAGGGTCTGAGCCAAACAAACCGCTCGCAGTTATCAGCAGGTCATAGGCTCAAGGTGAAACAAGGGTGACGGCTGATATGTTCACATCAGCATTGTAAATATCAGTCCTGCAGTGGTTAAAGGCCTGTAATGTAGCAACACTATGTGACAACATCAAAATGTCAGACCGGTCTATCTGAGTCAGAGGTCAGATGTTTATGAATAATTCTCCCTAATTCTGAGATATATCATTTTGCATTTGCTGCTGTGTGGGATAATGCAGATCTATGTTTTTTAGAGCAGTTATGACACATCAATGCCTGCTAACCAGCGCAACCTAAAACAGAACAGGCTTGGGCCCGGCATAATATCGTCTCCAATCCACAAAATCAATAGCGAGCAGGATGTGGGCTCTTTCAGGAAAGTCTCCACCTTTTGGTTGTTGCTCATTTCTTCTGTCTGTCTTCTCGGTCCCAGGGTTATTTCTGACCGTCAGGCTTTAGGTCACGCTGTCTGATGTAGAGAAAGGCAATCTATCACAACAGGGAGTCCAATCCTCCCGTGCCTCTGAGTGAGTCATGATGATTATCACTCCGATCAGATTACAGTGTATAAATCCATAGGATGTCATGGTCTCTGCTGGTCATGTATGTTCTTTTGTACAAACAGAAAAGTGGTGACGGGCATTGTGTCACTCTGTTGCAGAAATACTATCCAATTTCTCTTACCAAAAAAAAACATAGGCACCAATTATAAGACTGAAGTGAGTTTATCTACAAAGTACACAACCTGCATTCTGTGTTTGTTTTGGCCAGAATTATTTATTTGTTCTCTCTGTTTATGTGGGCTGCTGGGTCCACACAGAGGGAGCCTGCATCAAAGTATTTAGGAAACGTGGGAGTTGATTTGCAATCATCCACGGTACAAACTGTAGCATAAAACTTTCCTAATAAAATATTAATGTTGATTTCACAGCAGAAAAGTGAGTCTCTGATGGTGTGAAGTGCTTTAACTCCACAGGTTTACAATGCCTTTGGAGTGAGTGTACTGGGACCACTTTGAAACTTTCAGCAAATATAATATAGTAATATAATGCTTTTGGATACAAATTTGGCAGTTGTGTTTCCTGTAACTTTATATTGCTAGAGGCAAACAGCATAAGGGCCGGCTGATGGTTGGCCATTGGTCAATGTCAGGCCTTTGGTGAGTGTCCATCGCTGTAGTGTTTGTCCCGCACCGTTGGCACTAGAGAAGGCTTTTTTTCCAGCTGATTCAGCATGTTGAATTGGCATCAAATAGAGCCCATCAGTGAGTGGCATTACTCTGATTGGCAGTTCAGCTCAGTGCACAAGAGGTGAAATGGAAGTGAGGAACAAACAAATGGCTAAAGTGAAGAGGGTATGACATTGAAACAAATTTAGCTATTGATCGCTTTAGCAGAAATGGTAACTGATTATGTTAATTTCCACTAGCGCACAATAAATATAATTTCTTCTTTTGACATCTGGTTGTGTTAGTTAGCTAGTTCAAAACAGAGACAGGTGAATAAAGTAAAGATACATGTTTATTACAGATTAGGGTGTGCAGATTAACAGATGATGTGATGATTAAAGGTAGGGTCTGGAGGATTTTCCAGTTGCTGTTTGTAAACACACATTCAAATTTGGCCCCTCCTATCAGGCTCAACTCTCCAGGGTGTACAGAGCACAGAGGTATGGAAGAAGGCTTCACAGAAGAGGTTCAGGCAAGGCTTGCGCTGGTGCATGCTCGGACACGCTCGGGCACGGCACCTGCGCTCTCTCATTGGCTGGGAAAATCTCCGCCCAGAAGCGGTCTGAGCTCACAAAAACATCAAAATACAGTTAAAGGGCAGGAGCTCTGCAAACAGAGTCACCACAACACATGAGTAGAAGCCCATAGGTGATGATTAAGCAGGATTTCATTTGTATATGTCTATATTTTGTTTTGTTTGAAAATCCTCCAGATCCTACCTTTAAGATTTGACAGAAAGTCTTTGGTGCTTGGACTCCAGAATTTGATTTGTAACCAAGGGGCATCGGAGCAGCAGCAAGATAAATCCCCCATGGAGTCCAGACACTGGTGGTGGCTGATGACTCTGAGGCTGATGAATCATTCAGTATCAAACAGTTGGTAAGATGTTAGGCTGACAGAGAAGGTGTGTCACTGTGTTATTGATTAATTGTGATCAGCAGAACAGCCCTCAACTATGGCACCAAGAATTATGAGTGAGCATGCATACAAGGAGTCTTCAGCAAATGGTATTAGTAATAAATGACAGACTTAAGCAACAAAAGTCCAGTTTAATCTTCTTGATTGAAAGATTGAACTTTCACTGGAGGTTCAGTTTGCTATGGGCTATAGTCTTTGTGATGTGTTCAGGCACACCTTTTTGGCTAAAATACAGGCAATGTGAGGCAACACACACAAAAATTTTCATCATTTGTGTGTGTGTTGGCCTTAAGGTTACAAGAACACTTATTCAGTGGTCAGCTGCTCTCTTGTTTCTGCCAGCATGCAATGCTTCTTTCTGTTTATCTTTAGAAAATCCACGATTGTCACTGTCTTCACAATGAGGACAGGAGCAAGCCTTAAAAAAAGTAGTGCATTAAAGGGTTATTCCAGTGATATAGTATTACAGTTCTGTATCACATCAGATTTAAAAAGAATCAAAACAAAGGAACAGAGGCTGAGATATCTTAACTTTTAGTCCCTCCTATGAGTCAAGCTCCAGAATCCTACATTTCCCATAATGCACGTCAATAACATTTGACCGTTCCTGCCTGATAAATGCTGAAATCATTCAACTCCATGCCCCAAGTTTAGAACACAAGCCAAAATAACTTGGTTGACGTCACTATTAATTTCATTCATTCATTCATTCATTCATCCTCTAACCGCTTCATCCTCTTGAGGGTTGCGGGGGGGCTGGAGCCTATCCCAGCTGACATCGGGCAAGAGGCAGGGTACACCCTGGACAGGTCACCAGACTATCGCAGGGCTGACACATAGAGACAAACAACTACGGACAATTTAGAGTCACCAATTAACCTAGTCCCCAATCTGCATGTCTTTGGACTGTGGGAGGAAGCCGGAGTGCCCGGAGAGAAGGTTACAAGAGAACCCACGCTGACACGAGAACCCACGCTGACATGGGCAGAACATGCAAACTCCGCACAGAAGGGCTCCCACGCCCGGGATCGAACCGGCAACCCTCTCGCTGTGAGGCGAGAGTGCTAACCACCAGACCACTGTGCCGCCCACTATTAGTTTAATAGCAGCAGAGCCACAGATAACATAATTCAACTGTTTTCACAGGAACAAGTAAACTGTTAGTTGTGTGAAATCCCCTTTAAGAAAAAAAAGACAACATGTGCTTTGAAATTTTTAGAATTTATCATCTAACATATTTTTATCAGCTTTGAGCAATCTGGTGTTCCTGTTGGATAATCCTAGAGATAATTTAAACTGGATACTTGTGAGGTCTGTTGTGCGTAGGATGAGCCCTGTGCCAACTAGCTATGTGACAATGACTTGGAGAACAGGCCTCAGTTTCTTACATAAACATGACTGTAGCCTTCTTCCTTCCTGTCCTAGTTGTTTCACAGACATTTTATCCCGATGCACTATTAACACTAATAACACCAATGTGGGTGAAATCCTCCTCAGCTGAATATGCTGAGAACCAAACACTGGCTGTTTGTCAAAGTCAGACTGGATTCATTGAGCATGTGTTAAGAGTGGGATGCTCATCTCATTTTGGCGTGTCAGGCCTCCTGCTGACTGAGACAGACGCAGTGGGACTGGTATAAATCCTTGCAAATAAAAGATATTATTTGGTAGAGGTGGGATAGATATTTTCTGAGGTAAATACCAGCCCGTTTATAACAATGTCTGGATCCGAATTTGTGTTGTGAAAAGGAAGGTGACCTACTGTGTTGTTCAACACTCACAACAGCTTAGTTTAGGAGGGTTTTATTTATTCATTTCACATTCTTTGAGACATGCTTCTTCCATCAGAGAACCTAAAATCATGTGCATCTTCAGATAATGACAACACTTGGCAGTAATTGTTCCGTGTTTTTCTCCTCTTCATCACACATAATAACCTCCAATCCCACACACTCCTTTTTCTTCTTTATCTATGTGCAGACATTTTATTTTCTTATGTCTCGTGTCACAGAGCATGGCCGTGACTATGTTTCCCCTGTTAATAATGTATCAGCATGAACTTTAGTGAGAGATTAGTCACAGGATGTGGGCAGGGCATTCAACTTGCCCTTTATTATTAAATGCTGAATTAGCATTAATTACCACAGTTTTTCGCTTTCTGTCAAGTGTGACTGATTTTGCGAGGGTACGGAGGGACATTTACGCATGGCTTGAGGTTCAGAGCTTGTTTAAAATCGAGGTGAATTAAATTATACTTTATATGTCTCTGCGCCAGCGATAGCCATAGCTGCAGGCATTATGTTTACGGGTTGTCCGTCCATCCCGTTCTTGTGAACGCGATATTTCAAGACCCCCCTGAGGGAAAGTCTACTTGGACTCAGTGATAAGATTTTGTTTGTCAAAGGTCACTGTGACCTCACAAACACATTTTTGGCCATAACTCACTAACTCTTATGTTAGTTATGGCAAAATTTTACACAAATCTCTAACAGAATAAAATGGTTTAGTGATGATATTTTATATCTAAAGGTCAAAGGTCAACTTCAGTGTGAAATCATTGTGACAACTAGGGGAGAGTGGACTCAAACGCATGACTCTGGAGACAGTTTGGGTAAAATAACACAGTCTTTACTGGTGAAAAGGTAGGTTCGTTACACAGAAGGACTATCAGTGGAGGCAAACAAATCCAACAGGGATGAGGCAGAGGCAGTCAGTCAACAGACTAAATCCAAAAAAACAAAAAAAGGACACAGGGAAACAAAGGGCTAGAACGCTAGACACACAAGAAGCTAAGACGAACTGGCACTGAGAGAAAACAAGACACAGGGTGTTTCTCAAAGTCAAGGAAGGATACTCAAATTGAGGATTGGATCTCCAGGGGTTTTTATCATACAAGCGTGAAAAAAATTTTGACAGTAACCTCATAATTATAATAATAATAACATGATTGAAATAAAACACAAAAGTTTAATTTAAAGCAGAGATGGAGCGCAAAGTGTCCACCTCCCGTCCTCCCCCCACTGTTCACATGAAAATGACATGATAATTGCTTTCATTTTGTCAGCTTCAATTGGTGTGTTTTTCAGGGGAATGGTGTTGGGAACGGCCACAGAAAACACATTGGAATATCTTGCAGTTCAAAGCATCACTCATTTGTTTTGAGGTGAATTTATTTCAGAGGATTACACAGCAGTATAATGTACAGTCGGCGTGGTCAGCTGTTTCAGAGCAGCGTGGCTCAACAGATCAAATCAGATCCATTATTCGTATTACTGTAGCAGAGTGTGTGATCACACACACATAAAATATGGATCACTTTGAAATGACAGTGATTCTGTGTGTGAGTCTGTGTTCATACTGTTAATGATAATTAAGAACTTTTTTCAGCTGTTGTCTTTACTTCATTATGCCACTTACTCTTAAATATGATCCAGAAATACATTCTCCCTAAAAGTCACGTGACTCTGAAAATACTGCTTACATTTGTTAAAACTGTACAACAACATTAGAGAGCGCCAGAATCATCACTGCACCCTGAAACCTCCTCAGTCTGCTGAGGGTTAATGACGCACACCTGGGGACACTCGTTAGCCTGCTCCAATGTGCGTTCAATGGATGATAGGAAGGTCTCATGCCTTGCCTCTGCAGGATCCTTCCTTGGGATCCTTGACTTTGAGAAACACCCACACAGTAAGAGGCCGTTTACACTTAAACGGACATTTCACCATCTCCGTTTTCTAAAAGATCTTCGTTTACACTTACCCGTGTATATATACACAAGAGCATGCCAAACCTGTAGGTGGCAGTGTAACGAGAAGCTCAAGCCTTCCATGTATCCATTGTCACCATAGCAACATAGGTTGCACTTTTGACACAGGCGCAAGTTCCGGTGCATACTGTGACGTCGGCTGCCTATAACTCTGTTTATCTCCGTTTATCTCAGTTTACATGCAAAGGCGCAAACAGAGTTTTCCAAAATCTCCACTCTGGCCGGAGTTTTCAGAAAGACTCGTTTTCAGGGGAGAAATCTCCGTTTGCGTGTAAACGAAGGGCACAAACGAAGGAAGATGTCTCCGTTTATCAAAATCACTGTGTACGTGTAAACGGCCTCTAAATACTCCGGTGAAGGGAAGGATAACGAGACACAGGTGAGGCTAATCAGGGCTGGACAGGCAATCAGGCACAGGTGGAGTCATCAAAAGGGAGGGAAAACACACAGGGGCAGGAAGTGAAGTGATCTGAAATGAGAGGAGATGTGAGTTTCAAAGTAAAATAGGAAATAACATGAATGAATGAAATAAAGGACATAACCTAATGTTGAAAACAAGGAGAAACATTTGGTTAGATATTGAATTGGTGACACTAGTCTTAGGTGTCCACCTTGGAAATGATTGTGTAGATCCTCTGTGTTGCCAGGTTGAAGATGTTTGTGAGGCAGCCATGTTTTAGAATTTGCAGCTTCTTTGGAGCGACATACATATTTGAAGCAGCAGTCATTTCTAAATATGAGTCTGGACAGACAAGGTTGTAAACTGTAGCTTGACTGGTTGGTGGAGGCGTACAACTACACTTCAGAGCTGGCTTTTCAAGACTAGTTCAGATAACTTGAAGAAATGTCAGTAATTTTAAGTATTTTTAAGATCTCATTGAGATAAAGATCTGAGAAGAAACAATTACACTCAAACAACCACAAAACCTGAATGCAAGAACAACAAAGACAGTCGGCCAACAATCAAAGCAGCAATAGTGAAACTTTAACATTCCCAAGAGAAATAAAAAATTTTAATTGTAGTTTGAAGTTCATTTTATTCAAAATGAGCACGTGAAATCAAGATTAGTGCGTACCTATATGGGTAATCTGAGGTTTGTAGATGAATGGTGGCAGTATTTAAAAAACATTATACTGCTTGACAACACATGAAACTGTCGCTTTGACGACATGTTGTGTTGAGAGCTTCTTGCAGCACTTTTTTGTTCTGTCGTCAAGTCGTGATGTTTTGCGATGTGAAGTTGATCCTGTTTGAATGTGTTGAGTTCTCAGAGCCGCTGCAGGAATGCCATAAAGACAGCCAGGTTTTAGATGAAAGAGCAGAGTGCGTCAGTTTCATTTCACCCTGATTTTAAGTGACGTCTCAAATTGCATTTTCTAACCACTCTCTCTGTTCCTCAGTCCATTACTGCGTTTTCAATTTCCCCAACACCTTTCCTTCGCAAATTAAATCATAATGCTGATACATTCTGAATTATGATGTGCTATGCAGATATGCACAGTGTAAATTAGGTTGTGGAAGTATATGTGTGTGGGGGGCAAGACAAAATTGAGAAAATGCATATACTTTGACGGTCAACATTTTATAATAATTATCCTCTTTTAGGATATATTTGTTTTGATTTCATTGCCTGAGACAAGCAGTTTAATAGCCACTGAATATGTCTCCCCACACTGATAGGATTAGATGTGTTGCAGCCATGATGGTCTGTAAAGGTTGTCAGCTCTTGTGAGGCTCTTAAATTTGTTATGGGCTGCAGCACTGATGACGATGTCGCTGGTGGAGCTGGTGAATGGAGCAACCTGTAGATTGTCATATAAAGATCAAGAACAAGAAATTGAGTGATGTTGCGAAGGAGAAAAACAGATGATAATGTAGAGATACTGAGAAGACAAATGTCAGGAGCAAAAGGTTGGAGAAATGCAAAAAAAGAAGAGAGGAGGGGTTGCAACAGGGAAAAGGGCGCTCATTAGGCTGTCAGATCAGTCTGCGATCACCGCTAGTGTTGTCGACACCAACAACATACGGCTTTTTAAGCTACCTTTTAATTTTATGAAGACATGGCCTAGGGACAAAGATTAATCTGCTGCAGAGACGTAGGAGTTGACACGCTCCTCTCTCTTACCCTTTTCAGAGCCGTGGGAGGAAGCAGGTAGGATGTAGAGTCAGGCGAGGTGGGTGGCATCGGACTGCTCAGACCTGTCAGTGCACCACTGATGATGTTAGTTTCATCTTAGGGTTTGACCACGTAGCAGGGAGCAGCTGAGCTATGAATGCAGATAGATTTCGATCATCTTGTTGATTGAGAGCCACCTGCGGCTGCACAGCAGGATGTGTTAAAGGTTAATTATCTCGCTAACACTAAGGGTGCCTATAGTTTTGCTATAATCTATAGTGTTTTGTAAGCAGGTAAGACGTCAGGAAGACACTAGACAATCATCAGATAATCTGCCAATTTTCCACCATGTCAGGTGTAACATTGCTTCGATAACGTGAGTAAAACAGACCATTGCAATTGTGTGTGTGCTGTAAAATGTGGGTGCCAGCTGCTTTTCACCTGCAGTTTATCACTTCCAATGAGATAGTTCACGCCCGTTCAATCTGTTATCTATCAGGCCCCACTCACAGCTCAGGGCATTCAGATTTTCTTTCATGCTCATTCATAATAATCTCATTCATTCTTTTCCTCCTGCGGTGCAGTCTGCTCTCTATTTACTCTCTCGACAGCACGACAAACAAGGACTGCTTTTTGTTGCAGAGGTAAAACGCATCATTTCTGTCGAGGTTTTGCCTTTCACGGATAAGTGCAGTGGCTTTGTTCTGCTGTAAACTGCTGTTTTGCTGATGTTTTTCTCTTCTAGGTAGTGGGAGAGTGGCGCTTCAGCAAGATCCACTGTGACATCTTTGTCACTCTGGATGTGATGATGTGTACGGCCAGCATCCTCAATCTCTGTGCCATCAGCATTGATCGGTGAGTTAGCCGCTGCGCAGATTGTTAAGGGCCTCATGTTATGCTTCCTGCATGGATTTTTAATGGAAATCTTTAAGTGCATGACCATCAGAGCCCACGTGTCTATACACAGACTTAATGCCTTTTACAGACATGGATTTCACACCATACACAACAGCTGTATTTCACGTTTATTTCCATGGAAATTAATTCTCATCCTAATTACTGGCTGCCAGATGTTCCAGGGTTATAAATGTGAATATCTGAGATTGCAGCAATTTCTAGAAAATGTGCACATAATCTAATGAACACCTGTAACACAGGTTCTTAGGAGACTGAAATGGAATGGCAAAGTTGTGGACTCCTGCACACTGTTAGCATAAACTTAAACAAAGAAGCAATTATGTTTCAGTCACAGGCCATTGTTGGGTAGAAAGTGGTATATTTAGGTACAAGCTTCAACAACCAGTCACAGAGGTGGGAAAATCACATTCAGTAATTAAGCATGCATACAGTACAAAAACATACTTAAAAAGACCAATTAACACATTTTCTAACAGTGAAAACCTGAAATGAGGAAAAGAAGGGGAAAGGCAACATAAAGTACCACTGATATTTGTCAACAAAAGCAAGTTAAAGATATAGGAGAGGGGAGATCATATTCAGTTTAGGTCTCCCACAAGAACATCATCGTAAGTAACATTAAAATGTCAAACACCATCCTCATGGAAAGACATGTAAAACTAAGATATTAAATACCAGTGAGGAGACCAGGCCTGCCATCATGGGGGGTCAGAGGGTACGGATGACCCCAGCCAGGCATGAAAAGGTTTGTGGTTGACCCTTACAGTAAACTGGATCAAGTACAACAATTTACTTACTGACTTAAATCACTGACAATACAGTTTATATGTATTTACATGATACATAAATGTAATTTCATCATTAAAACACATCTGATGCCCCCCAGGTGTTGTGAAATGGTTCAGTCCATCTGACATGGGATCAGGCGTGCGATGTGCAGAACTCACAAGTGAGGCAAACTGCAGCCTGATGAGCTACGTCAAGGAGCAGAGAGGTGATGGACAAATGTCTGACAAAAATGAAGAAGCAGCAGGTATGACAGGCAGAGCTGAAAGTGAGAAGTCAGAGAAGACTCATTTTTAGCAAATAAAACCCTTAGTTTGGGGCTGCGCTGAAGCTACAGTGAAGGCACAGGTATCATATTAAACTAGAGGACCGTTTTGGTGAGGCCATTTTTATTAAAATTGTGTATTTAAATATTTCTGCACACTGGGGTCCCTAAACAACCTTGAAATTACATGAATTGGGTATGACTAGAAAAATTCAGTTAAATCCAGTTACTCCTTATACTATTTATTTATTATTATTACTATTATTTATACTAATCAACATATGATAATGACAAGATAAATTGTGTAAAGAGATGTTAAAAAAAAATCAGAATGGCATCTAATTTTAATCTAACTTTTCATTTTCATTTTCACGTTTATATGAGAGGGACAGATACATATACATAGAGAATTGCACAGCAATTAACCAATGTAATGTATCACAGCATTTATAGCTACTGCTAATTTCCAATGCCTGTCCCTAGAAGGGCCTTTAAAAAAAGAAAACATACAAAACAACATACACATGCACATACACAACAACAACAAATACACATACTTACATACAGATACGCATCATGCATATTGTATACCTACCCTACCTCCCATCCCACCCACCTACACATGACTACATAACTGATTACCTTTTAAAAATTCCTTCAGTTTAATTTTAAAATGTCGACAGTTTTGTTCTGTTTTAAGTTGGATAGGCAGGTCATTCCATATATTAGCTCCCTTTATGACAAAGGATGTCTGGCCAAAGGAAGTCTTCCGGTACGGCACTTTACAGTTCCCTGCAGTGGTATTCCTAGTGACCAGTCCCACGGCCTGCAACGGTCGCACCATGTCACTGAGAATCTGAGGGGCCTGGCCATGTAAACACCTGCGTATAAGATTGGCATTTGCGAATGCAATATAGTTGTCAAAGCTGAGCATTTTCAGGTCCCTCAGGACATGACAGTGGTGCGATCTTATTGGCCTTTTGCCTGAAAGTTTTATTGCACGATTGTATAGCCTCTCCAGAGGTTTAATCACTGATGGGCTGGCCTGAGACCAGGAAGTGACACAGTAGCTGAGGTGTGAAAAGATCATTGAATGCACATATGTTTCGGCTGCATCAAATGTCAGACAGTCTCAGATTAGTCTAAATGTCTACAGATTAATTTTAACCGTTCTGCACATTTTTTTTAACATGTTTGTTAAATTTCAGGTGAGTGTCCAGCATTAGACCTAAATATTTTACCTCAGAAACTTGACTGATTGGCTGTCCATTGACCTTAATGTCTAGTTCAGTTGATGTGGGCCATCTTCCAGAAGAAAAGCAAATGGATACCGTTTTTTTTTTTTATACTGAGCGACAAACACGCATTTCCAAGCCAACGGGCTATAGCTTCCAGATGTTTTGAGAGTTGTTCTGAAACTGCGGCAGCTGTTTTTCCATGAGCATATATGACGGCATCATCTGCATACATCTGGAAACCAGCCCCCTGACATGCTTCAGGCAGGTCATTAATGTATAAACTAAAAAGTATCGGTCCTAACACCGAGCCCTGTGGAATTCCTGTTTTTATCTTTAAAAATTAGGATTTTGGCTTATCTGACCGTAATAAAAAAAAAACACAAATAAATCTGACAATAGGAAAAGTGCCACATCTGTAGAGTAAGCATTCATTTGGTAAAAGCTGATAGAAATGACGGAAATATATTTAAAGAGTAAATAAACAGCAGATTAAAAATCATGTTTTGCTGATCTCCAGTGGTTCAACATGCTGCAGTGATGTAGAATGGTACTCCGGGGAGTGGTTAGGATACTGTGACATCACTGTTGGGTGCGGTTTTAAGTGCAGCAGTGCACACTTCTGACACTGCACGTCTGACCACACATGCATTCACCACTGTTGCTGGGAATGGTGCAACAGACTTAAAAACTTTAACCAATGCGGGCAGTAAAATATTGATTACATGTTTATATACATGCAATCAGACTTAAGTCTTAGACTTAAGTCTCAGACTTAAGTCGGAGGAGGTGCCTGCTGGCTCGAAACGTCACACTATGATTGAATAAATTTTTCTATGGGAGGTTCAGTTCGTGTGCAGATCATCTCTTTATTTTCCACGTATATACTTTTTTGATCCACCACCCTGAATTTTCACTGTTGGATGTGTGTGTTTTTTGATCTTTAAATTTTTATAAAGGCCATGAGTGCACAGCAGCTCCATTCACCCCTTATGGAAAAATATTTTTGTGCCATTCCTTCCTATTTTTGCTCATTTTGGTAGAGAAACAAGCAGAAGAGACAACACTAACAGCTTTGCCTTTTTTAAGTTGATATGTTGAATGAGTGACCAAACAGTAGCTTATTCACCCACTGATATGGAGCAACATTAAATGAATTTATTACTACGTCAGACCACCAAAATGAAGTCTCCTTTTAGCTCTGTTCTTGTTCTCTACCAGCTCTTCAGGGAAATACGGTGCTCTTTAGCTGCTAAATGCACCAGAATGTTCATTATCAGGTTGCTAACTGTGTCTGTCTGCTGTTTGGTGCTGAGCAGGTGGTGTATGGTGGATATTCAGAGCTTTTCACTGAAAAAACTGCTCGCTTCTGCTTAAAATTACAATGAGAGTAAATCAAAAAAGCTGTAAAAGCTCTGTAAAGCTGAATTTGTCACTAAGTTTGTTACTACGAGCAACCCCTTGCATCTACGTGTTTTAATCTGTCATTAATATAAAAAAAGTTGATCCTAGCAGAGATATATAAATACACAAATGATTAAAGTGTAGCTCATGACAGCACCTGCTTTGTCACAAGACTTCCTCCCCCTGGATTAATTAATGCTTCGTCCCAAAATAAATTCAGTTATTTGTGTAACTGGCATGATGACACATTCATTAATGATGATGCCTCTATCAAAGTAGATCACAAGCCGCTGGAGGAAGTAAAGTCACACCAGAGAGCTGTTAGTCTGAACAACACAAATTTTGAACATTTAATATAAAAAAACTGTGAAAGGTAATCATGTTATGTTGACAACCACAATGTGTATTAAATGTGTGAGAGCGCAGTTTGCTCCTCATAGCATCTGAAGAAAAGCAAGGACATCATGTTTCCCACATTATTGTTCTGTAGAATTCTGTCAAGTTTGTAATTTTACTTGATTTTCTGTTTAACTGCATTTTACATCTCAAATCCACGTGCAAAATAAATACAGGCCACGGTCACACACAAACACACCTTCAACTCTTACTGTAGTGAATGAATTAGAATGCAAAGGCCTCTCACATGTGGGGAGAAGCTTATTAAAAGCTACTCTGAATAATCTCATGGTAGATTTGTGTTTACGTGTATTTGAAATGAACAAGCAGAGGAGAATAACATCAGTATTACCATATATATTATTTGATATCTGCATGCATGCTGTATACTTGTGACTACTAATCTCTAGAAGGATGAGTGTGACACTATCAAGAGTCACTTTCTGATGTCCACCCACGTGATGCTGATTTGTGAAAGTTCAGAGAAAAGTCACAGAAAAATTTGTTTTCTTTTATCGATGCAGCCGCTCCAGGCAACGTTGTATTTCATACATCAAAGGGTTGTTTCTTTTCCCAAGTAACTTAAGATAAAATACACTTTGTTCTTTGTTCTTATTAACCAATGTGAATATGTCGACAACTTACTTTTGTAATTTTGTGACCACAGGCAAGAAAAGAGGTTTATTACTCTGCTGTTGCAAGTATGGAAACATTCAGAGCAGCTGCGAGTTGGCCAATCAGATCAGCTAAAAAGCAGAAGACTAATAGGCGTGAAAAAAAACTCCTTTTGTGTAGGAGGTGATATGAATGTACACATGCCAAATGTTATTGAATAGAACTCAAATTAAGTTGCCAAAGGAAGACTGTTTTTTAATTGGAGCCATAAGACACTTTCCCACTAAAATGCTCTCAGTTAAATGCACTAAAATATTTTACAGAGCAATTTGCCTTCAACATTAGTGACATGTAGAAAGATCAGATATTCTTCTGTAATTTGTATCTTACTGTGACGAAAACTCTGTGTGTCTGTCTGTGTCTCTGTTCCACGTTTTTCTCCTCACTGACTTGGTCAATCCATGTGAAATTTGGCACAGTGGTAGAGGGTCATGGGAGGATGCGAATGAAGCAATATTTCATCAATTGGCCAAAGGGGGGCGCTATAGCAACCGATTGAAATTGCAAGCTTAGAATGGGCATATCTCATGCCCCGTATGTCGTAGAGACATGTCGAGAGAAACTTTGCACAGAGAGGCCTCTCCTCATGAGGAACAAATTTGCCTCAAGAACCCATAACTTCCGGTTATATAGATTTTTCACCATTTTGAATTTTTTTGAAAAACACTTAAAATCGATCTCTGTTTAACCGATCTGCATGAAACTCAGTGAACATAATCTAGGGACCAATATCTAAAGTTCCCTCTTGGGAAAAGTGGGAAAACTTACTAAAACTGAGCTTCTATAAGGCAATGAATATTGCGGAGGGCGTGGCTCATCACATAAAGGTGTATAACATCTCAAGGGTTTCACCCATCACCACGCAACTTTGTAGGCATATAACCACACATAATCTGAGGGGACCCCTCCATTATTGACCTCATCAAACAAAATGGGGGCGCTAGAGAGCTAATTTCTTATCTAGGCCTAACCTCCATATCTATTTTTACTAAACTTGGTAGATATGTAGAACAGGACGCCTCAAGGTGACTGGAGAAATTTAACTCTAATTGGCAACTGAGTGGCGCTATAACAACAGAAAAATGCTTAGAAATGGCTAAAATGCGACTGATCGCTGTGGCTCCCCCTGTGGCCCAATGTTGTTGGTGTTTTTGGTTTTTTTTTCGTAATTTTTGGTATGACTAAGGCATGGTATGGTTTGCTGTACACAGGGGCGCCACCAGGGATTTTGGGCCCCATGAAAAGAATTTTTACTGGGCCGCATACACAGCTGGCCGGGAGGTTGGCAAAAAATTTTGATGCTATTTTACATAAAACTATGCATTTTGATGGTATTTTTGACTATCATTCCCATATTTGTGAAAAAAGAACAATCTCTTCCTCCACTTCCATATTCCTCCCTGACAAACTTGAAGAGGATCCTGGACCTGGCTCTGTAGAAGGCTCTGTATGTTACATACCCTCTTAATCATGGGCCCCTAGAATCCTTCTCCTTTTCCCCCCCTTTTCGGCGCCCCAGGCTGTACATAATCATGGAAACTGTCAGTGTGTCATTCTGTCTGTCCCACGTTTTTCTACTCACTGATGTGGTCAATCTGTGTGAAACTGCACATAGGCATTGAGGATTAGCATAGGTATAAGGTGACAAAGCTACCAGTAGTTATGGACTAGTATGTTATAATTTTCTTAGTGCAGTTAGTCATATTTAAATGTGTTTCCATACATACTTTACAAAGATTCATAACACTTCATAGATTCATTTCTTATGCATCTTAACTTCTTTGTAATTTGTCAATAATTTTGGTTTATTGCCTAGTCATGAAACTTTGATCAGTTATGCAGTCTTTGTTCTTATCTTTTTTAAAAGGGAAGGTATCATTATGAGTATATTTTGGCTTCTAATCTCCCCGCACCATGTTCAAACTTTTTAATACCCTTGTCTACTCACATGTGTGATGGGATAAATTAAAAAAAATCAATTGAGTAAATAAACTACAGTACTTCAAATACTGCAAGAAAAACTAAAATCTGCTTAAACTGTTTACATAAAATCTCTGCTCTCCATGTTAATCCCATTACTGTGACTTAAAATATGATTATGGTAATCCTGGGAAAATGAGTTCGGAGTTTTCCTTTAAGAGATGTTCTGTGAAATGTCTCCTACATCTCCAGTGATTTAACCTGTGTAACTTGTGAATCTGTGCAGAATGTCCTTCACATTTGCAAAAATGCATAGACATCTGTATTTTGCTAAAGCTTGGTAGCATGTCACAAGATTAGATAAGACACCCAGCATGTTATTTTTATGATCATACGAATTATAGGTATATTTATGTAATTAAATGGCAATTCTTGAATGAATCTGGATTAAAGATTTTTCCTTTAAGGTTCCAACACTTGATGTGGCATGCGAAATTGCACGTTCCTTTAATTAAGAACTGCAGCTGTAATGCTCATATCATTCCTGCTGCTATTTATGGCTGCAGACTTCTTAGAGGAAAAGCTTTGGTAGCGATCAGCTGTTAATCTAAAACAGCACAGATTCTTTTTTTTTTTTCACCATAGTGAAATATCTTGACGTGCATATAGATGTGTCCTGTGACATTTTCCTGCAAGATTTGTGCATTGTGTACGTACTTGAAGTTGGATGCATTTCCCTCCTCATAAATCATTCACAAAACAGATGATACCATCTGCCTGTGTTCCTGTAATTGTTCTTGGAGCTGTGTGTAAATACTGATACCCCTTTTCCACCAACATGGAAGGAGTTCTGTTCTGGTTTGCACAGCTATTTTGAACCATTCACAGCATTAAAAATGAATAAATAGATTCAAAATCAGAAAGGTTGGTTTCAAGCTGGAACCAAACAAATAAATACAAAGAAACAGAAAAAAATAGCAGGTCTCCTCACAGGTTGGAAAGAGAGCATGTAGTTTTGCATATGTCTTCTACATCTTCTTATTATCAAGAGTTGTTCCGTACTTGGGTTTTTTTTTTTTTTTTTTTTGGATACAAACAAATACGTGACTAGTGACAGTTCACAGGTACTCATTATGACATGCTACTACTGTGTACTTAAGTTGCGCATTGTGCAATCCTTCCCCTGACGATGCATCCTTGATTACAATAGTTCTGCTCAAAACTGGTGCAAACCCGGACTGGTTTGTGAGTTTTTCTAGTCTTTCGACCACTCAAAGCGCTTTAACAGTACATATCACATTCACACATTCACACACACATTTACACACTGGTGGCAGAGGCTACCATACAAGGTGCCACCTGTTCCTCGATAACCATTCACTCGCACTCACACACTGATCGAACAGCAATCGGGAGCAATTTGGGGTTCAGTATCTTGCCCAAAGATACCTTGACATGTGGGCTGGAGGGATTGAACCTCCAATCTTCCCATTAGTGGACGACCCTCTGAGCCACAGCCTCCCCAATTTTCCAAGAAACCTGAACAGAAGTAGTTGAAGAACCAGAGCCATATTAGAGCAACTTAAAATGGGATCAGATTTGGTAAACCAATACCATTAAAGCTGATTCAGATTTTTTTGTTCACATTCTCATTTACTGTCTTGCAGTGTTTGCCTGCACCGCCTTTGTTGGCACATTGCTGCATGTCTTTGCAAATTACTGCCACCAACTGTGGACATGACAAAGCTCAACTATGTGATCTTAGAGTGGGCTGTGTGTATGCATCCCTACCAACTGAAGTCAGTTTGTGTTACGTTGTCCTCTTTGCTAGAGGAAGTGCAGCCTCAATTTTATGTCAAACTGTTTTTTTTCTATGTCTTTTATTTTCTAAACCTAAGCTCTGTGCTGCCATGTATAAGTCCAGCCTCAAAATTGGGATACAAGAGCAGGTGGACGAAAAAACAATGTATCAGCCAGTCATGTTCTGGACATACCCATTTCCTCTGGCCTTGCACCAGCACTGTGCATTTTCACTCTTGGGCCAATTGGAGAGGTTTCTCCATATCCAAGGCTTCTTATACCCGAGACATTGGTATAGTGTGTTGCACAGTCCCTGAAAACATACATGGCATAATACAATTACCTCAGATTTATTCTGCCTTTCCTTGTGTGTTTCCATAAAGATATCCATACAAAACAGCATCTTAAAAGCTCACTTGCTTTTATGTCCAAAGTCTTTTAAACCAAACTGCACAAAAATCAATGCCATGAGAGACCGTAAGAAGCTATGCATTTCCTGGTGATTGCAGCAAGCTCACTAATAAGGTCAGCCAATGAATCAAGGTTAAATGATAACGTCTTTCCTGGGAGGAAAAACACAGCCAACGTTCCAGTTCCTCCTCCTCATGTAAACTGTAGCTCACAGCACATGTCTGTTTCCAAAGCACCAGTCCAACATCAAAAGGGGTCTGATCAAAGATGACAGGCAAGATCTCTTGGTGTTACCACTTGTATGCTTCGTGTTCCCTGTCTTCTTTTGAGCTGCAATCCATTGACGAAGAGGGAAAACCAGAAACAGAAAGGGGAAGAATTAATGATGGATTATTGAATCAAACATGAATAAATTCAAACTGTACAAGTATGTTGGTTTTTAACGCATTCAAATTAAAGTGACCATTTTCTCTGCACCCCTTACAGTTACACAGCAGTTGCAATGCCAATGCTGTACAATACTCGCTACAGTTCCAGGAGACGGGTCACAGTAATGATCTCGGTGGTGTGGGTACTGTCCTTCGCCATATCATGCCCCTTATTGTTTGGCCTAAATAACACAGGTAAGGATGAGTATGACACATATGTTAAATGTTTGTTATGGTGTGTGACTACGTTAGTGAGGCACTGGCGGTGCCATAGTTTAATATTTATATGTACGTCCACTGCACAGCACAGCATGTATTGTGGAAATATATACATTGTGAAAATGGCTGGTGTGTCTTTTGCCCATACATGCATTAAGCAGAGTGTCAGTGTCTGTCAGTATCAGTGTCCATGCACTAAAGCACTGCATATTTTACAACATTGTGTTTTAATAATGAAGATAGCTACCCATAACAGTAAACAATTACTTCACTGACATCTATTTAGCAAGCCATAGCCCCCCTTAGGTTGCTATTTCACAGAACACAGGCTTTAACTGAGGATTACACTTAAAGTGCGTCCCAATTAAAGGCTTTTCAGACTTGTTGCTGACCAGCTCCTGTGGCTCAATTCCTGTCTCTTTGAAGCTCCACTCATCCTTTTGAGTGCCTTGATATAACGTTGATTCTGCCGGTACTCAGACGTTTGGATGTGTGAGCCCCACGACCGCTTTCAAGTGAGCACTGGCTGCAGATCTTGCCGGTGCGGAGCTGCAGGAAACATGAAAGCGGAGACCACCAACAGGGACCACTAAACAGGAAACAATCAAGATTTGTTTTTAAGCTATAGCAACTCATATTTAAAATAGTCCTTTAGTTTTTCAGCAGTGGATTGAAACCTTGTGGAGCTAGGTGTTTGCAAAGGTGCAGACGCTGGGAATACATCCCTCTCAATGATTAAAACATTTGCATTAGTCTTCCCCAGTAACAACATGAAAGTAGCAGAGGAGATTTATTTCAACGAAATTAAAGATATTTACACCATACATTACAGAAAAGGCACAAATTGGTGCATTAACTTCACCAGAATGCATAAAATCAAGTGTTTAATGCTTAAAATTTTCAGGTTGAGGACCTTAAATATTGAAATACAACCCACGCCCTTGTGTGTGTGCCTGAATTGGAGTTCAGTGATGTGTTTAGGGACACTGCAACATGTAGGCAGGGGATTGAAGGGATATTTAGTATGTAACTTCCTTAAAATTGGGGGCTTACTAGAGACAGATTTAAGTAATAATGGTTACGAGGCTGAGATATCCTGACTTTAAGTCTCTAGTGTCAGTAAAGCTCCAAAGATACTACATTTCCCATAATACATACTTTTTTTTAAACTCCACACCTCCAGTTTGAATTGTAGGTTTACTGTTAACATTCTTTCAGACTCAAGAAAATTCCTTCCAGAGCTACGGAAGTTATACAACTGAGATGCACTCCTCCTGACAAGTAGACTGAATTTTATATTAAATATCACGCTGCCCCATCAATGGACAACCAGCTCTGCCTCCTGAGCCACAGCCACCCTGAAGTGTGAAGATAGCACGTTGTTAACATGAACTACACAATTACTGTGACATCTACAGTATCCATGACAACCCAGTTGTTATCTAAGCCTGTGTGGCAACAATTGCTGCCTAATCTGGAGCTGCCTTAGGGTCTGAAGTTTACTGAGTCCCTTTTGAGTCCAGAAGTGGACGGCTCTGTCCAAACACTGTCACCTCAGTGTGGGAGCGTGTGTCGCTGTGAAGGGAGTTAAAAAAGCCAAGTGATGTAGCTCAGGGCAAATTTGGCTGGCTTTTAAAGCAAATCAGTAAAGTCTGATATTAACAAGCAATCACTGCAGGCAGTTTTAAAGAGCGGTGATATGATGTGTACATTTGGCACCAGATAGAAGTCCTGTGACAGCCTCCTGGGTCGTCTATAAGGCTGTCTTTTTGTGAGGTTGATTTAAAAAGATTGCAGTGGTCTAAGCGAATAGGAGGAGGGAGAGGAAAGAAAATAGTGTGGAGGACCTCACGGCCAGGGGAATATACGTAGGGAGCGGTTACATTTTAGGATGAATTGAAATCAGAGCGCAGCCCTTGGCCCTTAGATGCAAGTTCAAGCCAAAGAAAAACACCCATTTTATTGTTGAAAGCTTTCCAAGACCCACACAGACAAACACACAACAAAACTACTAAAGAAAAAACAGTTATAGTTGGAACAAAATGTGCAGACGGAGGCCTTTATTCACCCTGTTCTTGTCTCCACAGCTACTCGCGATGAGTCTCTCTGTGTGATCGCCAACCCGGCCTTCGTGGTGTACTCTTCCATCGTGTCCTTCTATGTTCCCTTCATCATCACTCTGCTGGTTTATGTGCAAATTTATGTGGTCCTGAGGAAACGCCGAAAACGTGTAAACACCAAACCGAAGCAGCGTGTCTGCCAGCCTGCCGACCCCGATCTGGCCACTTCGCTGAGGGTGAGCATACAGTACGGCTGCTGTTTACTAAGTATGAAGCGAAGATAACACCAGAGATATTTATCTGTCTGTGCTTTCTGTACTTTATGAACATTTCTGTATGATGCCTTTTTCCACCACTGCCCTTTGATTTCGATTGTTTCTTCTTACAAAACTGCAATCAGTCATTTTCTTAACCTAATTATACTCAATGTTTTGTTTTGGGTTTTTTTTTCATAAACGCATTGTATTACATAACCACATGCCTTCAAGCGGAAAAACCAGAAGAATTGATTTTCTTTGGAAAAACAGTGGACAGCATTCAAGGCAAGAGATTGAAAGGACAAGGCTCAGTTACACCTCAGGCATTTAAAGTGTTTTCTCCCCCATCTGGATGTAAATTAAATACTCTATAAGAGGTTCCATTCAGGAGACCAATTTTAATCTCAGTGTTACATTTACTGGCATGTGTTCTGTGTTGAAAGCCGTCACGCAACTTTAATTACAATGGCCCTCAAATGACCTTTTGCTTTACTGGTTATTGATTTTACTGACCTCGTGCAACTCAATGGGCTCTACACAGGAAACCAAGTAATGCTCCTGATCCAGTGAAGTACATTGCTCATGTTCATGCATGGCTTCACCATGTGGTTTCTGCATGTTTGAGCAGGTGTGTGTGTGTGTGTTATATTGTAGAGTGGGGTCAGGGAGAAAGTTTATGGCAGACATTGACGTTTACAGGGAATTTTAAATGCACATCACCATATAATTTAATGATGTGTGAAGCCGTTATGTGGCAGCATATTGACAGATTATGTGCATAATCATTTATAAAAGAACATAATTTGAATAAAGTTTCACTCACACTGTTGGTTGTTGGATGAGATTGCATCATCTTGGTGAAATAACTTCGGATGATTTATCACACTGTCAGGTCAATGGACTTGCAGCAGCAGTTGAAGCTGCAGATCAGATTCTTGCTAAGCAGCCTTTCTGGACCCGAGCTCGATGTTTCCTCATTTGACCCGTTAGGCTGTGGGACCTGTGCTTAGACAGCCCTTTTGTCAGCTGTGCTTTGACATTGTAGCCTCTCCTGGCCTGACACAGCTGTTTTCATTCCAGGATAAGTGCACTCATCCAGAGGATGTGAGGTTGTGCACCATGATTGTTAAAACCAATGGGAGTTTTCCTGTCAACAAGAAGAAAGTGGTATGTGCCCTTTGTTTTTTGTTCTTTGTTTCAGTTTTTTTAACTAATTGTTGGCAGCATATTTGTTTTGATTAGCAAGGTGGCCACTGGAAGTTTTCCCTCAATTTCCAAGACAAAGTATAACTTGAAAAGGCACCTTTCTGCTTCTGTGAGCACAGCAAAGCTAAATTAAAGACTGAAAGAGTGATCATCTGTCATCTGTTTATTACCTGTTATTTTAAATATCACCCATTGTAAAATAACCTGAATAAAAAAATGACCATCTGAATCTGTATTTTTGTGCTCACGCTGACCTTGCTCAGATATTCATCAAAGATGTAGTCAATGAGGGGGAAGATCTGGAGCTGGATGAGCTGAACAGCGGCAGCAGCCAGAGACAGAAGCAGCAGCCGCAGCATGCTCTTGGAGACACTCCGGCCACAAGCAACCAGCAACTGATGCTCAACAAGGCCGACGCCAGCCCCACCTCCACACCTCCCACGCCCCCCGAGGAGGGCCAGAAAGCAGAAAAGAACGGAGATCCTACCAAGGAGGCCCTGGGGGATCCAGCACCTGTTGTGGCTAAAGCCTTCCAGACACAGGCCTTACCTAACGGCAAGACTCAGAGCTCTGTGAAAACCCTGAGCAAGAGGAAGATCTCCCAGCAAAAGGAGAAGAAGGCCACTCAGATGTTAGCTATCGTCCTTGGTAAGTTGGTTAAATGTGTTTATAGATTTCACATTCAGTGTTAATCATTTACAGTCACTGACATTAAAAATAAACGAAATGCTGTTTTATGTGAATACGAGCACTGAAGTGGAACTGACGCTGTGTGAAATGATGCATTTCCAAAACCAAATAACTTTTTTTATTATCAACTTTGCTCATGCAAAATAACATGCAGTGATTACAGCATCAAACCAGCGGGGATTCTGCTTAAACTCATCAGGACTAAATATTTGTTTCTCCTCTAATTTACCACAAACTAATCCTGTAATGTACAATTTAGAAAGCTGTTTTGCTTTTGCACAAGCCCTAAGCTGTTTTAGGTTCTTGGCTGCCTCTGCATGTCTCTTTATTTCCATTTCATTCTTTTTTTTTCTTTCTGGTAAGACCTAAAACAAGACTGGCAGTGATGCAACGGAAAGAAATCGTTCTGAAACCTGTATTTTAGAGTCCAACTCCATTTTCACCTGTATTTGGGTGTATTTACGAGATCCTGCTTCTTCGTCTTCACTTTCCTGACTCTGTTTTTCTAATGCTCCTTTCTTGTATCTCCTCAGGTGTATTCATCATATGCTGGCTGCCGTTTTTCATTACGCACATCTTGAACACCCACTGCACAAAATGCAAGGTTCCCGCTGAGATGTATAATGCGTTCACTTGGCTGGGCTACGTGAATAGTGCTGTAAATCCCATCATATACACCACTTTTAATGTTGAGTTCAGAAAGGCGTTCATTAAGATCCTGCACTGCTAAACTGCAGCATCACTCATCTGATCAGACTGAGGGAAGAGCGATACATAAAAGCATCTCTTCTGGCAAATACCTCATCCTGTTAAGGAAAACGCACCACAGGGGGAAACTGCGATCTGCTTTTTAAAGTTATGGAGCTGAGTGACTATGAAATTGGCAGTGTCTTATCGGAAGGCATGTTGGCTCTATATGTGAATTGTTCGTGGAGTCCCGTTCTCCAGATCACTGAATGTAAAACAAGAAATGTCTGTAACAATGACCTGTTTCATGGAGAAAAGAAAAATGTAACATTGTTCTCTTAAATCATTGTACTTGTCATGTAAGGAGCCATCTGTGTATACCACACACATACAGGTTGCAAACTATTTATTGTGTGTGTACTTTACGTTTTGATGACAGAAAATTTCTGCAAATCTTATAGATATCGAGTCAGTGTTCATTGCAGTGTTAAAACTGATACGTGAGCTCTTAATCTTAAAACTTATCACTGATTGGAATGTGTGATACAGACAAGAGACAATTTACTTGCTGTATAATGTGGCTATGCCAATATCCACATATTTGCAATTTTATAAATTGAAAAATCCTATTATTATTATTATTATCATTATTGTTATCATTATTTGCTGTACATAGTTTTTCTTAAAACTTTAACTGTGATTTTATGCCTGCAATGGAAATGTGATGCATGCTACACTGCTCCTCTACTTGACTTCTCATGAAATGTATGTTTAACAAAAAAAAGTTGTCCAATAAATGAAGTTATGAGACACTGTAAAGTGCCACATGAATATCAGTGTTTGCCGTGTGTACACAGATACACCCATAAATGACTTGACATTACTCAGCGGCCTCTTATTCCCAGGACTGGTTTGCAGTTTGAGTAATGGTGTTTACTGGAAGTAACTCTGCTGCAGTGGAGTTGTTCCGTGGCAAACTAATGACCTGTATGTGGACTTTGCGGCTTCCAGGTATAATCATGTGGATGTGTGCAACCCCAGAAGCAGCTCCCCGGGGCCTTTTGCTGAGTAAGAATGAGGCGAACTTGGCGAAACTGAAATAATAGATACAGCAATACATCTCTGTGTGTTGTTCTGGGCAGCAACTCCTGCGTTTCATTTCAGTTCAACAATAAAGACATTGTTATCAACAAAAAAGATATGTTAATGTTTTGATGAGTATCAGCCAGAGAGTACTGTAGCTTAGTGTAATCACAACAATCTGTAATTGTCAGGCGCTATATTCGAATAGACAAAAAAATAAAGTCTGCAGAAAGTGTTTTGGTTTTTTTATTTTTTATGATGGAATATTTGTGGGAGTCAGTGTGTGAAACACATGCACATTTCTTCTTGTACAGGTGCCTGGTCTAAATATTGTTTAGTGATTCCTGACTTTAACTTTATTATGTCAACAAAAAGTAAAACATCTCAAACAGAGGTATCGAACTGACTCAGGTGTGTGTCATTGAATAAATAGTCTCAGTCCCTCCCATGGGGCGTGTGATGTACACTTCAATAGTAACAAAAGACAATCAAGTGGTAAGCTCCACCTTGATTGCTCATACTGTCCAGACTGCTCTTCACTGAACTGATATTTGTGTATGAATTTTGTCCTTTGATTGCTCTTTTACTGGTTTTCTTTGTCATTTATTTTTGTATTTCTTTGACCTGATTTCTTGATGATGTATTGTAATGGTTGCTTTTTGATAAATGAGTTGGTTTGGGGGCTGTGGCCATGTGTAAGTGACTGAGACTGTTTACGCAGTACAATGGCTTGTATGATAAAGATCTAAGAAATTATGTCTTACTTAACGTACAGTTATAAGGTTAGGTTTAGGAAAAGAAACAACTTAAAATAACAAAGTTCACTTGGTTTCCCACAGTTTTGAACACAGATGTCCTGAGGGAACGTCCTGTGTTTTGATCCATCACCACCCCAACTTGCCTCCTCACACGGACCACTTCCTTCTTCCCTCTGTCAGCACATTGGTTGTGTGAACTCAGCCTTCACAAGAACGTGGCTTATACACAAATCATTGGTTCATTATAACAAGAACTGTGGTTCATTACTTCTCGTAGGTATATATGTACAAACACTGCATGAGAACAGCCTGATTTCTTCAGCCAGAATCAGAAATACATAATTGATCCCCAAGGGGAAATTGTGATTCATAACAGTGGCTCTGATGCAAAGAATAGAGAACTGTGATAAGTAAATTCAGTAAAACAGAAATAAAAATGTGCATTAAGCTACAATGTTAAGCACTTAAGATAGTAGGAATAAAATATACATCTTCACTGTGCTGAGTCTGTAAGTGTGTAAAATATACAGATGTGTGTTGTGTTACATTACACCGAATTAACTAGTTTTACATTCAGAGTGTGACACACTCTGGGTCAGTTTGATACCACCGTGTCTGGCGAAGACGCAATTTGAGGCTCAGAACATTTTTAAATGTAATAAAGGGCAAATTCTACAGTGTTACAGGTTATTTGGAAGCAGAATATTTGTGGGAAAAAGGTTATTTTGTTGTGATGGAGAAAAAAAATCCAAGTTGACAAATGGAAATAAACATTTGAAAATAACACTTGACAGTCTATGTGGTGTCATGTAGACATACACTGAAGGAGTCGTAATAAACTGTCAGATTACATCACTGTTATTCACCCAAGTGTAACATCAGTCTTTGTGATGACCAAATAAAGGTCAAACACAGTCTTGCACTGCATCCTTTTCAGGAAACATATTACTATTACAGTAAGCTAACATACAGGGCAAGAGCCAGCTGCAGCACCAACAGCAAAATAGAATTGAATTTCCCATGATGCTGTTAGCAAACACCGAGTCCAACCCCAGTGACATAAGTAACAAAATAAAAAGTTCTCACTTTTCAAGGCAATTCATCACTTGTGGTGAGTACTGCTGCTGCTGCTGCTGCTGCTGCTGAGGACTCTCAGGGAATGCAGAGCTCACCTCTTTTTGTTGTGAAGTTGTGTTTGAGCCGACAGAATATAACTTGTTTTACGTTGATGAATGGATGTCAGAATAGTTTTACTCCAGTCCAACAGCAGTAAAAGACTACAGCGCAGCGGTGGAAGAAGTACTCACATCTACTGCTTCAAAAAATAGTAACAGTGTACACAAGGCAGTGTTACAAGGAAAAGTCGTGTATTTAGAGTTTTACTTAAAGCTTACTTTCAAGCCCTTGTCAGACAAGTTCACACAATGCTGATAAAGTCTTCTGCCGCTAGCGAAAGCTCTCAATTTGCAGTGGTGTCTGCGGCACCCAAGTGATGCATTTTATGTCAACCAGCCAGAGCTAAAGGGGCAAGGAAGGGCAGAGAGGCCATCGCAATTAACTAATAGCTAGGAGTAAAACAGAAGCTATGATGGCAGAAGCGTTTCAGAAAAGTTTCTGGAGTGGATGCTTCAGCTGAGAAAGAAACTTTGCATTCAGAGGCAGGATTGGAGTCAAAATATTTGCAGAGTGCTTCACAGGGCGGGGGAGAGGTGGCGAGCTCAGCTGCAGGCATACATCATAAACAGGCATTGACAGTGTTTGTGTGATGACTGTCACTGCCAGAGGGGACAGACTAATGTCCTGCACTCCACCTTTAAATAAAGGTACAAAAGTGTTAGCATGAAAATACTTAAAGCCACAGTGTGTAGGAGTTTCTCCCATCTAACATTGAAATCATATATTGCATTCAAACAGATGGTGCACTCTAGTGCCTCACTGTTTCAAACACGTATTGCAACAACTGTTGCCGCTGTGTACCAAAAAGCTATGATAACACTGATGAAACCATGTCATCCGATACTACATGGCGTATTCATTCAGGCTCCTACACAGACACACACGACGCGAGTTGACAAACCCCCTCCTCACCATGCTGGCTGTGTTTACAACGTAGGACTGTTGGGGCGGATGTAAGTTGAAACAAACCAATCACGTCTTGTCCTTTGACAACTGACAAGTGGCTCAACCTCACACACCTCATCCCTCTCCTCGCATTACTGCGCCGTTAACAGCTGTTAGTGGCCAGCGGCACTACTGCGGCATAACAAAGTCCCACTCTTTGAGCATAATGCAGGATCATGTATTATGCAGCATCACGGGAGACGGAATCCTCGTCGCCAAGAAAGTGCAAAAGGGAATCAAAAAGGCAGCGTGACCGGCGAATTAAAAAAACAAGGGTCAGCATTGGGGTTGCCTTTCCCAGGTGGAGAGAGCTGCTGAAGGAGAAAGGTAATACAATCACAGGCCAGCGCTAACAGTGGCTAACAGCTAACAGCGGCGCAGTGATGCGAGGAGAGGGATGAGGCTGTTAGCGACTGGCTGCTAACAGCGGCTAGCGGCTAACAGCCAACAGCGGCGCTGGCCTGTGATTGCATTACCATTCTCCCTCAGCAGCTCTCTCTACCTGGGAAAGGCTACCCCGATGTGGGCCTTCGTTTTTTTAATTCGCCGGTCACGCTGCCTTTTCTATTCCCTTTTGCGCTTTCTTGGCGACAAGGATTCCGTCTCCCATGATGCTGCATATGCATGATCCTGCATTATAAGAGTGGGACTTTGTTTCAAATTTGCCAGGGTAGTAGCGAAGCGCCTCTTGCTCCTCTCCTTCGGCTCCTCAGTCACGCAGTGCTGGCCTGGCTCTCAACGAAAACGCCGAAGGCGGTGCTGTATGTCCCCTGCTGGCGGGTGTATTCGCAAGATGGCGAAACATAATGGAACCCCACAGACAACTTACCCGCACAATGTACAAACAAATCCGAAATTCTCCTTTTACGAGAATAAGTCAGATTATTGGTGGAGGTAACAGTACACCAGTGATGACATATTTATGAATGCAGACATCAATTTTTGCCAATAAACAACTGAAAATGTTACACAATGTCCCTTTAAAGTGCCAAAAAAATGTACTGTAAATTATTCTAATGTATTATAATTATTGATGCATTAATGTGTACATTATGCTGAAGCTGGTACAGGTGCAGCTTCAATTGCTATAGTATTTTTTATTATTATTATTAATCTGAATCCACAGAGTAACTTAAGTTACCAAATAAATGTAATGGAGTAAAAAGTACAATATATGCCTCTGAAACGTGAAGCAGAATACAAAGTAGCAGAAAAGAAAAATACTCAAGAAAACACCTCAAAATTGTACTGCTACAGTGTGGGGAAAAAGCAGCACTTTAAAAGTGAATATTAACTATTAAAACATTGATTTATTGAATTTAAATACCCCATAGAACATTTCTTACATGTGAAAAATAAAGGAACATTTTTGAAAACTGCTATATTTTTTTGTGAAGAGTTAGCTGAGAAGACAAATCAAAAGCTGGATCTAGTAAACGTTAGCTTAGCTTAGCATTGAAACTGAAAACAGGGGGAAACAGGTAGCCTGGCCCTGACCAAAGGGAGAACAAAAAATTGTTATGGGTGTTTTTACCGACAATCCTATGCAGGGCAGGGCAGACGCAGCAGCAGCTCAGCCGTGTATCAATTCAGTGAGTCGGACTACGCAGTACACAGTCAGGGCTCCTCCCGCCAAGCACTGAATGATTTTGTGAATGAATCTTTTGAACAAATCTTTTTAATGGACTGATTCTAGTGGTTCAGTAACATCTAAAGAACTGCTTTGCCCATCATTAAGGGGGCGATCACACCTGTAAGGAGCGCTAGAAACGTCAGGCACCAGTAGCACCATAGCTCCATCTTGGGTCCATTTTCAATGTTTTGATGGTATGGTTGCGCACGCACCCCCACTCTACAGGCACTCCTCATAAGGAGCGCTCATTGAAAGGGCGTTTCAGACATTTCAAGCGTCTTTGAAGCATCCGCCTTTCTAGCACCACTTGTAGGTGTGATCGGCCCCTAACAGATAGACATGAGAGTGATGTAGATCTTTTCATTTAACTCTCAGAAAAAAGTTAATGAGGGTATTTCCCAAAATGTAAAACCATCCCTTTAACTAAACACTCACATTTTGTAAGTGTAACCTAGTTGTGATGAACATAAGTATATTTTCTAACCCCAATCCTAATGCCGTGTTCACACTATGAGTGACAACGTAATAGCATGACTGGCTACATTATTCAAGTCACCGTTGAAGTGTGTAACATGTCATCACAGGCTTGTGCATGTCTGCTAACGTTACTTGCAACAATGCACCTCCACTGATTGTCATCTAAAGTTTGTAGGCTGTTTGACCAACAACATATCTATGTCTTTCATCAGTCTGAATCTTATCTTAATGGCACATTTTAAGGCCCCATTGCATCTCTGTGTGCACCACAATGCATAGAAAGCTAGATTAACATCAGGTGACTAAGCTAAATAACACAGTACGACAGCTAGGAGCAAAAACATTTGACGTTTGGTTGGTGATGGTTGATGCTTCACCGCGTCATTGGAGCGATCAAAACAGCTCAACTTTCATTTGGAGCACGTCACAATCGTCCCCTGTGACAAGCATCGAAAACAGATCCCTTTTAATTTCCTCTTTTCTTCTTGAAACAACAACAGAAACAGCGAAGAGTGTATTTTGTTGGTTTCACTGTCCCTTCAGGCGGCGGCTGACAGATGTGGTGTACTTGGTGACACGGCTTAATGGACTTTCACCACCTCCTTGGACATTTGGATTCTATTTGCCCCCTGGTAAACACCATCAGAGTGAGGTTGTTACGGAAGAGCCAGGACACAGGGTTTTTGATGACCAAGAAAAAACAATGATTTCTATTAACACGGCCAATGAAATGCAATTCTGTGCTTCATATTTCACTGGAGGTGCTTCCACTGGGAGGTTTAAAACTCATTTATCTGAAATGTTGATGTGTAGAAAGCAAGTCCTATTGTGCTGTTCATTCACGTGCAATCAGTATGGTTTATGTGTCTACTTTAGTGGCACAGATCCATATGTATTCTCTCTGCTATAAATGGATCTCCATAGACCTGTGTGACATGTGGTATTCCCATAATAAAATCCCTGGGGGGAAATTCCCACACCAACGCACTGGACCAGCACCAATCATGTCTGGCACATACTGCGTCTTGGCACGGCTCCCGTCTTCATAATTGCTACTGAATCATTTTAATTAGCAGCTGTACTCCTTAACAATTTGTAAGTACTATTATTTATGAATATCTTGGCTTGTCAGTTAGTCTATATCGATCATGCATTACATGCATAAAGCTACAGTAGCCCTAAATGACTTCTTTTTTTGATGCTTTCAGAGGTTCTTGCTATTTATATCTTTGGAACTTGTGGAGTCTTTGCTGGGGATGTAAAGCATTAAGACACAACTGTCATCAGCATGTATCTGAATTTAGTATCAGTAAGAAATCCACTTGAGATTTAACGCCAGAATCACATCTGACTTTATATATAAGTCAGAACTGACGCAGTGAATGTAAGAATAAAACTGTGTTATTCACACCGACAACACAGGCAAGGAGACAAAGACACATGCTCACACATACAGAAACATGTCAAGTGATTATCCCTCACAATGCACAAGAACTTAAGTTTTAAAGTGATCTTTTTGTACTTGTTCTTTTTTGTCAGTCTATAAACTGCTGTGGTTTTGATCCCTCTTTTATGATTGTTGCTGCGGGGCAGCTCCATATTTCTGATTACATTTCTGATTACATCCGCAGAAATCTCTTGAAGGCCAGCCGACCTGCCCCTAGTGTCACTTCCTCTGCAGCCACCCTGGGGTTCCAATTCAAGCAGCAATGATATACTGAAGCACACAGACACACACTCTTGAGACCAACACATCCACCCAAACTTTCATGGCCCCGTCAATCTCTTACCTGTCTTTTAATACCACATCTAAAATGACACGTGTCCAAGCAGTGGTACTCATCAGTGATTTATAATGTTATACACTACATCATTAATTCTGTAAGGAGTAGCAAAGGTGATGTCAATCACAAAAAAATAGGGTAACCTTGGCAGTCAGTTGTGCATGACTGGAGACACTGCAGCATGAAATACAAAGTCCCTGAGGAGAGACTTCCTTATCTCTGTCTCCCCCTTCTCTTTCCCCTTTAGTCTCCAGTGGGGTTTTCCCTCGTCAACACTGCATGGTCTTTGGCTATGCGCAGCTCAGTGACAGGCACGTCCAAAAATAGTCCCAGAGGTTGGCAAAGGAGAGTTCAAACAGAGGTGGGACACAACCTCACTGCTGTTAAAGCAATAAGGAGACTCTTAATTAACTGAATAACAATAGCGTTCCTGAATTATTAAAATATTCTGATAGAAAGGAAGTGAGTCCTTGAGTGTGATTACTGCTGGACCATAAACTGGTAGCATTTGTTCTCTGCCCAGGCCCCGCAGGCTATGTGTTTAGTGAGACAAAGCAGCACAATATGGTAATACCTGGCTTCGTTGGAGTTATCTTCAAAAGTCAAAAAGTTGCAAACTTCATTATTCTGCCTGCTCAAGAGGCACAAAGAGGAAATGTAAGAGAGGTTACTTCATTGTCTTCTTTCGGAGGAATATGTGTTAGTCATGAGTCTTTAGCACGTCTATATTTAGTGAGAGTCAGTCTCCATCTCCGTGCATGTTGGCTTCCATTCTTTCACTTTATTTCTCTAATTTTAATGCCTTTTAAAAACACCAATCACTGCTCACACTGTTGAAGCCAATGCTTTGTGCACTTCTGCATTTGCTGCAGCTTTTGGCCACAGTATCGAGGGCTAAAATATTGTAAGAACTCATGCTTTGGTTCCTTGAGACCTGTCTGTTTCTAATGAGGCATCTGTGAAATGACAAACACATTTCTGAACATTTTGGTTGGAAGTTGGGCTTCTAAAGTATTTCTAAGCCAGAATTTTCGAACATGCTGAGACATTATTTGGGGTCAAAGCTAACTTCGCCATGCCCATAAACGAAAAAAAGAAAATAGAAAGACAATAATGAAATACACAGGGCACTGTCTCTGCAGACATTCTGAGAGTGATTACTTCTGTGTAAGTAAGCTTACATTTTGTAGGAAAATCCTGCAAAATCTATATTCAAAGAAACATCTTATTTGTGTCTAATACTGTTCATCCCTTCATTCTATCATTTTATTAAATCTGCAAAATAAAAAAAACCTTTTGGTTCAATTTTTTGTTATAAAAGGAAAATGTCTGTGGGTCTTTCCTGTTTGCATCTTGGAGCTGTAATTCTACCAAATAATAAAACCAAGAATCAAGTCTTGAATGTGTTTCTCTGTTTTGTGGATTTTTGAGTTTCTCCACTGTGCAAGTGTGCAGTAAGTCATGAAAACCGCTAAGGCATGCTCCTCACGGGAGCAAACGGAGCAAAAAAAGGGAAATCTGTCAGATCTGAATGATTTCTGAGGGGAATTACTGCTGATGGCAGACACTGACCTTCACTTTTGGGTTCACCTGTGATGACAGACAGCCTGTGGCCTGTGTTAGAAGCTTTTTGTGCATCATAACACTCAACAGAAATACACAAAGACAGGGAAAGCGTTGTAGTTACACTGTTTTTCTTCTTTTCTTAATTTTAGTATGCAACAACTGCATCACTTGAGCTTCTGACATTGCAATTATCATTACCATGACTGCTACTTCTATGAGCACCACTCCAAGAGGTCAGAAATGGTCATTAGTGTTGGTGGGAGAACTTGAGCTGTGGGACAATTTGTGTGCTCCCCACTTTAAAGCGTAATTGGGTAACATTATCGAGAGCATCTATTATCCTCATTAATGCTCATTAACTCATTTTTACTATTGTTATAGTGTGAATTATTTTCTTACACTGTGTTTCTATTAGTTAAGCACTTTGGTCTGCCCACACTAATTATCGAGGAGCCGATATGGCATTTGAAGAAGGCCCTTTTGAAGCACAGCAGCCCTTGCACTCTTATCATTATTCAGGCTCCAGTGAGACACTCACATCACTCTGAACAGCTCTTATTGTGACCTTTTTGAAAAATGTATTTGTTGCTGCAGCTATCAAACAGCTCGAGCACCCCTCCAGGATATCAGCAATTATTAAATTGTTGCATTCATTTGGATGTTGAATTAAATGCCTGTTAAAAGTATGAATGTTCTCCCCCTGGTCACAACTCTTGACAATGGCAATTATTGTGTCAAATGTGGCATTAACCTCATGATTCTTAAACATATTCATTTTGCTCTTGTTTTTCTACTAAAGCAATGATTCATTTAACAGAGTTTAAAAGAGATGACAAAGATTAAACGACTGTCTGGACTTGCACTTGTATAGCACCTTTCTAGTCTTCCAGCCACGTACAGCACTTTCACACCACAGACTCAATTCACTCACATACATTCACACACTTGTGGCCAAGGCTACCATACAAGATGTCACCTGCTACTCAGTTTAGACATCCACACACACTCACACACTGATGGCATAGCCTTTGGGAGCAATTGGGGTTCAGTTTCTTGCCCAAGGATACTGCGACATGCGGACTGGAGGAGCTGCGGATCAAACTGCTGATCTTCCAATTAGTGGGTGACTTGCTCTACCTCCTGAGAGGTTGTGTCCTTCAGTGGATGTTGTCTCTAGCAATAATGGCTGAGATAAGATATGAAAGAATATAAGAAAAAGGGAAAGAAAAATATATGATTTAATCTGAATTATCTTGATCCAAATGCATAAAAAAAGTCTAAATACTTACCGCCTTACTCACTTAAAAATGATTTCTTCATGGGTTCATGCCTGCATTGAACATTTCCTGTTTGATGTACTTTCCAAGTGACATAATGTTGCAAGGTGTTTGTCAAGATGATTGGTATACAGCATTTACTCCTTAGAAGAGTAGAAGTAGTGCCAATCGTGATGCCACTACGCAGGAAGCGGAACCTCTTCCTCAGTGGCAGCAGTGAATCAATTGCACGGAGAAGGAAAATTAAAAGTGGTAAAAGTGTCAGACAAGAACACGGTGAAGCTTCAAAACTTGTAAGTTGTTTAATCTCAAAGTGAGCCTGAGGGGGAAAAATTGTAAGACAAGGAAAATTTTGCAATGGATCTGATTAGGTCGAATGGATATGCTTCACATCTTGTTTCTCCTCTGATTCTGCAAACTTGGCTTCATATGCATGACAGTGTGATGTTGGAAGCAAATGACTTGTGTGAAGTTCAGCCAGATGAGTTTTTCAACTCAGCCCCCCTCCACTTCCATCCTCTCTCAAACCAGCTGATTCCACCTGGCTCTTGTCTGCTGTAGTGGAGCTCTGTGAAGATGGGTCTAAGTCATTTGTTATCATTATCCCCCTAGGCAGAGTATCAATCTAATTCCTAACACAATCTATCAAATCAGAAGCCTGGGACTGGTATAGGAGCAGTGGGATGTGTTGTTAATTGTGCTTGGGGTGAAAGTGTGAGGTTGAAGAGCTCTCTTGGTGCAGATAGTCATAATCACATCCTTGGTGAGATGAGTCCTTCCTTCTCTCTCATTTTTGCTCCACTTTAGCTCTGTTTAATGTGTTCCACTCTCTGCTTTTGCACACTGCTCCCCACAGTCATTTCCCCTCTTCACTACCCTCCATAATCACAGACAGGAAAGGCATTGGAGTGCTGCACCTGACTCACACAAATAGAAAAACATCAAAACTTATTTTTATTTGTTGTTTGCTTTATTCCTTTAGTTAGTCAGTTAGTTAGCAGATGAGATAACTTTACCCAAAACTAAAAATGTCACTAGGAGTAATCCTCTGGGGATCCTGAATGTCTGTGCAAAATTTCAGGACGATACATCCGATAGTTGAGTCTGGGCCACAGCAGCGGACCGGCCAACTGATTGGCAGACAGTGCCATTGACAGAGCCCAGAGGTGCAAACTCGAGTCACGTGACTTGGACTCAAGTCAGACTCAAGTCATAAGTTGGACGACTTTAGACTTAACTTGACAAAACCCTAAAAGACTGGTACCTCGACTTGTATTTGAACACCAGTGTCTTGTCACTTAAATTAGACTTGAGCTTTTTGACTTGAAAATAATTGAAACATTCCACCAGGCCCAAAGATAAAAGAATATGTTATTTAAAAAGTGTCACTTTATTTGCCGAATCTTACATCCTCAGATACAGTTTGTTTGAATCAATCCGACAGCACCGAATCAAAATGCAGGAGGGAGCCATGAAGAGCTAATCTTACTTTACTGAGCAGCAGCTGGAAAAATTATGCCATAGATAATTTAGTTTGCATACAAACACTATGTGGTGATCAACAAAAATTGAATTACAGTGTGCAAAATGTGCGAGACACAACAACTTACAGCAAACTTGTTTTGACAAATAAATACACATTTTAAAAAGCACTGATGATTTCTTTTAAGATAAATTGTATCTGTTGTTAAAATGGCATTACAGTTGGTGAAGAGCACATTATTGTTGTGGACTCAAAACCCTAGGTTTAGGACCAGAACTTGACTTGGGACTTGAATGCAACGACTTGAGACTAACTTGTGACTTGCAAAACAATGACTTGGTTCTGCCTCTGATAAGCTCTTTTTAGATAGCAATTGTGCAAGCCCAATGAGTCTTTTTTCAGCATTGGCAGTATACAAACAAAATCAGGGAGTGCAGCAAAATGCCACCTGCCTATTTTTCTTTATACAGAATGTGCCTTTTTCGGGGCAATGGGGGGTGTGAACAAGTAACAAAATACGTAGCTCAGCAGTCAGTCCTTCAGCGATTCTCTCGTAAGTCGGCCCGTTCTTCACCGTTCCTGTCATCTGACGGTTAATGGCCTCATCGTTTGCAAGGACAAGGAGGGCACGCAATTCCTTGTCTCCTCAGATGCTCATTATTACTGTGTCTGTCAGGTTTGCGTTTCCCTCTTGCTACTAGCTGCTCGCTAATTCCTGCTATCAGCTGTTTCCTGTTAGTCCACCGCCAGTGGCTCGCACGTGGGGCATCATCAACAGCTCCTCCCACAAGTCTTCAACAGCCCCTCCTGTTGTGGAAGGCCGCCTCGTTCTTTTTAAACTAAAAGGGTTCTGCCATATGACTAACATACGAGGCAGAAAATTGGGCACCTCGGATCAACTCGCCAATCCGGCTCTGTGCGTCTAAACGCTCGCAGCTCGCAGGCAAAACGGCCCAACATTCGTGGAAAATCTGGCGGTGGAAAAGGGGCTAAAGAGTTACACTAGTAGTTAATTAAAGTGTTTCCGCCTCAATACAGTACAGAACATTTAGCTTTGACTACTTTTCTCTCCACAGTAATTACAGTAGATTTCTGGCCAGGCAAAGAAGACTGTGCTTCAGAAAATGAATATCACAAAAAAAGCTGGTCAAACTTTTTCTGATGGGGGTTGTGTTGGCAGAACTAATGACCTAGGTTAATCCAAAATCCTGGTTACAGCCCTGGCTCCCAGCTCATCTATACCTTAATCAGTGTAGCCACCTACTCTGTCCATTTGTGTGTAAATCACTGGTCCTCCTTATCTCGCCAAATGTAAACCGAGGTAAAGGCAATTATTCCTTATTGATTTACTGATCACAGATGCAAAACAGAAGCAGAGACTGAATTTAAAGCTTTGCCACCATGATTATGCTGCAAAAGAATATCAAAAAAGGTCCTTCATATTTTGTGCATTCAGCAGGATTTCAACATAGTAGCCAAAATTTAAAAAAATCAATTATCAACTCTGGGATTATGAACATCCTTTTGACTGTTGCTTGTCCCCACAGTACATTAGGCACACTTTTGGTCCTTTAAAGGCCTTTAGCATGAGGTTTGAGGGCCTTCACTCCACGTCAGGTATCGACCAGAGAGACCACATCGGCGTCCTTGCGGCTGAGGCATCACAGATACAAGTTGACAGTCATTAAGAGTGAGCGATTTACCACAACATAAATGTCACCCAGTTATATGTGTACATGACAACCTCATCCAAAAGAAAAGAGAGTGATTCATATCTACAGTGTGTCTAATTAAAGGGTTTAGGGTCTTTCCAATAGTCTAAGACACCAGTCTCACCTTAATCTACGCCTGTATTGAATGTATTGATTCTTTTTTTTTTCCTCTGGATCCTGGCTTTATGACTGGTGTGAAGGAGTCTAGAAGGGTTATAACAGATAACCCATTCTCAATTTATATTTCTTCCTGCAGAGAATATCGAGGGATTTCAGTGGTGCTTTTGGAGGAGATTCTGCCCAATTTTAATGGGAATTTCTAAACTATAACATACAACCTTTTTGGGATTATAGATGAAGTTAAAAGAGGAGTCCATGGTGTTATCAACACAGCTAAAATAAGCCATTTCGTGCCATTACAGGTTTAATTTTATAAGAAGGTGAAGGTTTCTGCAGTGTATAAAACTTCTGCCACCTGCAAACAACCAAAATAACGAAGGCATGATGCAATGGAGCTGCTAGTGGAACTTGGCTGTCCCCCAACTGCTCTAACAACTAAAAGAAACAGGCTTTCCTGCATTTTCACAACTTTCCTCCTGACTAGGAGCCGACAACTTTGTAACCTGAAGAACTGTAATGTTTTAAGGTAGTTAGAAACTGTTAGCAGAAGCTGACGTTAGCAAACAGATGCAGCAGAATTGTCTGGTACTTTCCCTAAAACAACTGAACGGTAAATAAACATCAATTTCACGAACTGAATAATCTGCTTTTTGCCAACATTATTCAACCCAGTCACCGGAAAAATCTGTCCACTTCATGATGACAAAATCAGCTTATATACTACGCCACTTTAGACACATTAATATTCTTAATATGAAATGTATAAATGTTAAATATCTGTAGTTTGCACAAACAATGCAAACATTTTTTTTGGCTCCAGGATCAAGTCCATCTCCCATATTAAAATGCCAGAGTCTCTTAAGTGACAGGCTATCTGCGACATGTCATCACACTTCCTGTGACAGATCCACCCTTGGGTCAGCAACAACTTCACCCTTTTGTCCCAACAAAGTTCCTTCTGGCTCCAAAAATCCAAGATGGCAACAGCTGAAATGCCAAACTCGAGGCTTAAAAATGGCAGTCCACAAACCAATGGGTGACATCACAGGAGCTACATCAATTATTTTTTAAAGTCTATGATGTAACATTAAAGCCTGCAGGAGATGATTATGAACTGGCTGCACAGGACAAACTGCAGCCTGCAGGTTTAACGATATTTTTAGAGAGCAACCTGCAGAATAATCCTCATTTATTGTTGTCAGAGTACACCTGTATGATACTTGAAAAATGGGTAATGATGGGTGAAACCCACACCACTGTATGCCATCTGCAGTGGGATACTTTGGATTTGCAGCATAGCTGTGTGTATTTCGGACTTGAATGCATGTTCAGCTTGTGACACACACTCCTTATCAAAATCTCAGGCTTAGCTGAATCATGCTGTGTCATCATGTATCTTTAAAATGCTATCACATCTCGTGCAGTTCTGCACGGGGCTGCGTGCCTGCTGTTTGACATGTCCGCATGCCATTCCTTGCTCAATAATGCATACAATGAGTGACTGAGGAGCCTGTTGAGAGTGACAGGAGGTGAGCAGCAGCAGCAGCATCACCTGATGCTTCAAGGCGTGTTGTTTTAAGGGAAGGAGAGGCTTGTGATAAAAACGATTCTTGTTAATCTACAAAGGTTGAATGTAATCTTTCCTGAAACCTGAAGGACAAGAGGTGGAGGAAGGAGGAAATGAAACAGATACCGGAGTGGTGTTTGATTCACTGTCGGTTCAGCCCTCCTGGCAGCTTGAGGGAAGTGTTTGGACATTATGATATTGCAATTTCCAACACATTCGCTCTGCAGTAGCAATATATCTTTTTGTCATTAATCTGCAGCATAAAACTTTTAAAGAGTTTGCTCAAGTGACCTGCGTGACTTTCTCTTTGTTCATTTATGGTAAAATGTGTGCACAAATAAATATGTTGAGAGACCGCAAAAACAGCTAGTAAAAGATGACACCCAACTTCACCTCGACAATGTGAGACCCAAGTGGAGTTCTTGTTTTTTTATGATAAAACATTAATGTAAGAATATTTCATCTTTCATATTTTCTAGATCATCCAGAGTAAAAACTCCTCCAAACACTCTACTCTTGATTCACGAGCACTTAGAGTGAATTTTGCATAATCAAATGGCTCCATAATTGCTTGACCCATTGCCCCATTGCAGTCTTGGAGAAGAAAACCTGTAAATTATTGTCAAATAATATTAAACTACTGATGACACACATTATTTATAGAAACTGTTTATTTAGATATTCCACGGCGATGATTATTAATACCTATCATTTTGTAGTTATTAAGCTATATGCTGTGGTGTATAATTGCCCCTTAAAAACAACATAACTATGCAATAAAACATCCTGACAGTTGTACAGTAAGTGAAGTTAATTTTCTTTAGCGTAATGCCTCATAAATTACTGAACATACATACACACACGTGCATTAGTTTTGCACTATTATTTCAGTTGCAATTCCCAAAGGCTACAAACCAACTAACAAACAAATGAGCTATAGAAAGAATACATGTTTTATGATAAACAGTGTTTATTTTATTTCTGTGTAACCTCATTTTATAACCTATCCATTAAATCTGATTTGTGCCTCGAGACAGAACGAAAACAACTCATGCATTATGTGAAAACACACAGGGGTGGTGATGCACTAAAAGCAGCCATCACATCTTTTGCCATGTCTGATCAGTACAAAAACACACAATTATTTATCATTACAAAACATCCCAGCAATTGTTTCTTTTTCCATCAATTTTTCTCACAAATGACGCATTTGTCAACTCGTTCAAAATCAGCATCGGCGCTAATGAAGTGTCAGCCTAACAACTATATTACACTGTATAAAGGTAGAGTTGAAAATTGCTTTTCACTTTAATTAATCCAGGGATTTAACCATTGTTAAACCACAAATTATTTTGAGGGAGAACAAAAAAGACTAATCCAAATCCTTGTTTTTGGATTCATGTGGGTCACTTAATATTAAAGACCTAAATGAGGAGGCGTAAAATTAACACATTTAGACTTAATTTCTCTTACAAACAGTTTAAGCAGAGATGGAGCATACAATCATCCAACGTGTGAGATTATGCTAAACCATGCAAAATGTATTGTACAGGGTATTCAAGTAGTATAAAGTGTTGGTGGGTTCCAGCTCTGTGCTGAGGAGATAGGAGTAGTTCCACCATTAATCATTTTACAGTAACATGACAACACCAAGGAAAGGGAGCTGAGGAGATAACAGGAATACACTGAAGAAAACAAATTGAAACAGTTCAATAGCTTTGAGAACACTGCAGAATAGGAATAGATTATGATTTTAAAATCATCCTGGCAATAATCAAGAATAATCTGTCTGACACTATTGTGTGCTCTTTCTTTATTTATTCAAAGGGTTTGTGTGATAAGAAAGTAATTTACAGGGCTACCCAAAACACTTCTACTCAGTAATCTGAATGAGGGTTCAACGAGGTGAGAAAGAGCACTTGTCACTCGCAGCAAGCAACAACCTTAGGGATTTAAAGAGACCTGAGGGTGTTTTTCCACTGTCATACTGCAGAGTGAGAGGTCGGTAAGAGATGACAGGGGCGAAAAATGTTTTCCATATCATCACTCCGGGAAAAAAAAAAATCCTCCCTCCTGAGAGATGGTAGATCACTCAATCAATTACTGTGGCAAGGACCAGAGATGCCTGCCTTGATGCCTGTCTGGCCCTGCTGAGGCGGCACACCTGGATCAAAAGACACAGCTGCATCAGTCATGATTGCAGCTGCTTAACACCGCAGGGCACAGCTCAATGGTGAGTTTAACCCCGACAGTTAAGAGGGGCTCTGCGGCAAGCACGTAATGGCTCTCCTCTGAGAAACTAAATATACCAATAAGTAGCGGGATTATGTCCTATCATTAAGATGAGAGTTGAGAGTGTCAGACAGACCCAGAGTCCCAGAGGCCATTCTGCTGCAAAATAACACTTTAAAATCTTAATGCAAACCAAAGACTGTAGAAAATAATAGATGTTGCCACCATGACATCACCAACTGGTTTGTGGAGCCCCATTTTTAAGCCTCAAGTTTGCCATTTTGGGCTTTGCCATCTTTTTTCTTTGTACCCAGAAGTGACCATATTTAGAGAGGATGGAGCTTGGAGGAGCAAGAGGTGGATCTGACCCGGAGACTGTCGTGGTGACTCACAGACAGCCTATCACAACGGGTAAATTATGGAAAAAGTCACAACCCACACAGTTGTCCTAAATGTCAATATCAGCTAAAGAGACCAAAACCACGGATGCAAGCAGCAGAAATGAGTTTCCTCAGTGGGGTGTCTGGGCTCAGCCTTAGAGATAGGGTGAGGAGTTCGGACATCCAGAGGGAGCTCGGAGTAGAGCCGCTGGTCCTTCGTGTTGAAAGGGGTCAGTTGAGGTGGTTCGGGCATCTGATCAGGATGCCTCCTCGGCGCCTCCCATTGAAGGTGTTTCAGGCACGTCCCACTGGTAGGAGGCCCCAGGGCAGACCCAGAACCTGCTGGAGGGATTGCATATCTCATCTGGCCTGGGAACGCCTTGGGGTCCCCCAGGAGGAGCTGGAAAGTGTTGCTGGAGAGAGGGATGTCTGGGGTGCTTTGCTTGGTCTGCTGCCCCTGCGACCTGGCCTCGGATAAGTGGATGAAAATGGATGGATGGATGGACCAAAACCATTTTTTGTACAAGGCTGTAACCTTTTTTTTTTCTCTCAACGTATCCTCATACAAAGGTCCGGATGAAAACAAAAATGCACGCACAGTTTGTATGGTATCCTACAAGGTTACATGATAAACGTTGAGTTACAAAGGTTAGGTGTGGGCAAGTTAAGTTACGGTGGTTAGGTTTAGGAAAAGACACATAATGAGGACGTATCTTATAATGATTCAAAATTCAATCAAAGTTCACACAGTTCCAAACACTGGTCTCCTGGGAAAAGTCCTGTGTTTTGTGACCCATCCACCACACCAACCTTTCTTCTGAGTGGACCACTCAGGACCGCTTCCTTTACTCCCGTCAACACATTTGTCACTTGGTAGCCTTCCAAAATACGTGGGTTAGGCATGAATAACTGGCTCATGATTATGTGGGATATGTACGAATTTTGGTGCATTGGCCTACTTTTCGTGAGGAAAACATAAGAAGAGTTTGTGAGAACATCCTGTCATTTCTGCTGTAGAGTTGGCATTTTAACATGGATGTCTCTGGGGATTGACGTGCCTCTGTAGTCGGTCTCAAGTGGCCATTTGGGGAACGGCAGTTTTTGGCACCTCTGCTTTGGCTTCATTTTTCAGGCCCGAAGCTTGCTGCTTGATGCAAACACAATATCTGCACTCTTAAACTTGTAAATAGGCTGCAGCGTGTGCAGGCATTTCGGTAACATCAGATGAGAGGATCAAACAGCTCATCCATAGTGGGCCCATATCCAAATGATCTAATTGTGCGAGTTGTTGAAAATGCTATTAAGTATGCAAATTGCTCTAGATGAGTTTTACAATGAAGCATTTGGAGCCTCTGAATGCCGCAACACGTCTTTAATTTGCGTAGGTGGAAATACACTGTGGTGAGCTGTGTTCTGTAGTCATTTTGAAGCTGTTCAGTTGGAGCAATTAGAAAGATAAGTTTCTGTTTAATTTAAAACAGTTCCTCAGATTGGTGTTACTGCATTGCACAACACATTAGCAAGAGCATAAAAAGGACAAACATAATTAAGGTGTAAGCTATTGCTTCATTCTATATGAACGATTTAGTGTATATACTATATGTTACACAAGCACAGGTATTATAATAGTTATTGAAGAAATAGGAACAGCATTGTAGCCCTCTTCTTTCTTCCCTTAGCTTGTGTGGTGTTTGTTGCACCAGCAACTTACATGACATTATCTTCTTCCTGCTTGCCCCCCTATTAGAAAATAAAATTAGTTTAGGTGGCTGCAAACCCAATTACTGGCTGATAGAAGGTATCCGATGTGTCACTGTATTTGTAAAAAGGTTGGGGCAGCACCATTGATTTAGGTAGGGCCTGATTAGATGTTGTTGGGAAAGTGAGTTTAATTTTTCAGGATCTGTCAGTCCAACAATGGCAGAGTCAAACACAAAGGCTTGTTCAATTTAAACAATAGACGGACAAAAACACTGTCAGACAGGTTAGACAATGACACATCTCCGTGGATTCCACAGATGTGTGTCAGTCCCATCTGTGAAATTGTCACCAGACCATTTACTGTAGATAACAATCACACAAATGTGGTTTGCCTCCAATATTTGAGACACTGAAGGCCTCATAAATTTCTGATGGAAATTGGCGCAGTAAAAAGTCCACTTTGAACCATATATCATCCTGCCCAATCTGCAATGCACAGCCCTCTCCAGAGAGCCTCTTTTCATAATGCGATAGCTGCATTTCAAACTCCAGTGGATGAATTACAGTGAGAGCAGGGTCAGCAGATACTTTATTTTGTCAGGCTCCCGATATGAGCCATGTGACGTTATAAATCAGGGTTCTGCTTATCTAAATCTCAGGCGGGCCAAGTGAGTGCTGTCTCCTGATAGCTGTCAAAAAATGAGTCAAGAATGAATCGAACACAAGTATCATAGGGATTGAACGCAGCCAGATGAAAAACGCTTTTTACTGTGTGGCTTTTAAAGTAGCCACACCCATCTTAGTGTAGGTTTTAGTTGAGGTTAGAGGTCAGTGTTTGTTTTCTTTTGTCAGTGAGTGGTTTTACACACCAGTGGGTCAGCTGAACAGCCACAGGCAACTGTAATTGTGCGAGCCTTAAATCTCTAACATGCACAGTATGCCTTTTCCAGTTCATCTAATCCCCCTAGGATTAGAGGAGGTTGGATGGATGATTCAGTGTTGACATACAAATATTCAGACAACACAAACAAGCTAGCAGACAGCACCTACAGTAATATTCTCAGGGTCAGACATCATGGAGACAAAAAAAGACACGGCGAAGACACACTTAGCAATGAAAAAGAGAAAGAAGAAAATCTAAGATCAGTCTTAGTCTGACTTTACCCTGCTCTGCTCATTTACAGTCATTTGATTCAGCTCATCTCCCACCCCTCCATCAGAGTCTGTCTCTTGTGGTTCCAGTGAAAACCCTGTGAAAGTGCAGGTCAATACAGCTCCTGAATCCATGCATTTCATTTCAATTTAATAAGGTGTCACTGTGTTAAATGAGTGTGGCATAAGCTGGGCAGCGCTTCCATCAGCCTGCAGGGAATGGCTGATAATCAGCGTTACCTTGCCTTGTCATAAAGCATACTCGCATTATACAATATTCTCACAATATAATACTCTATACAACTGTGCAACTATAAATACATGATGTATTTATAGTTGTAAAAGTTTAATACACACATCAAAGTGATGCCAGTGACAGTGATCTACTAGTTCTCTTACCATTATTAGACACCCCTTCATAAAGTCTGACAGGTTTAATCAAGTGAACGACTCTGTAAGTCATTATAACAGCAGCTCTTTTATATTTTCATTTTCATCCATATGTGACAGCAGCATTGGCCGCAATCACCAGGAAAACATAAGCAAGCAACAAGGTGATTCAGAGAGGAGGATCGATATGTGTTTTGTCATTATAGGGTACTTCACCTGACTCTGACCCCATGTGTTGGTTCCTTCCTATTTTCCATTATAACCCCTGTAGGATTTTACAGACTTTTGTGTCACTAAGTTTAAGATCAATAGGGTTCCTACAAATTTCTGGCAATGAATTTTCAAAACTTCTCCATAATATTTTACCCCAGCTTTTTTAAGTGTTTTAAATTAGGTAGGCATAGTGCTACAGCCATACGTTGTTAAGCATTCATTTTGCAGGCATTTTCAGGTAAGCAAACCTCTAATGCTTAATAATTTAATTCGCTCATTAGTGTTTTCCACCGCCAACTAGCAATAGACCAGACTGGCACATAAAGGCATCTCACAACGTCAAGACTCAGCCCTTATTTTTTTGGTGATATAGAACCACAGATCCTTTAGATCAGTAGTTCCCAATTGACCTATGGCTAAGCCATGCCCCCCTCCACTCACTCAGACAAACTATCAACATTCAGTGACCGGTACTATGGCTGGTGTCACAGTACACGACATTTCGCAGGAGGCAATTGATGATTTTTGGGGACATAACGATCAGATGTCATTGAGAAGTAACAAAAAGGGCCTAAACTACGCATTGGAGGGATATATTAATCATTTTATTGTTGAGAAGGTTGATGAAAAGTTTAAATTACAAGCCAAAATTTACAGGTCACAGTGTACGTTTGTGAACTGCATCTGGCTGCCGTCGCCATCAGAGACAACAAGTTAAAGTGCCACTCAAGTTAAGGTTTTTGGCTCAGAATATGAGAAAAGGATAACAGCCTTTTTACCATCTTTACCAAGAGTGTCTCTCCGTTAGTTTGGTGCTACAGTATTTACACTGAATCATTCAGCATAACGTTTGCCAACCTTTGTTATCTCTGCGATTACAGATAAATTAATGAAGCTAAGGTCCAGAAGTTAACGTTAGCTTAACTAGAGCCCTTTGGACAACAGCTAACAATGATGTACGATCACCAAAGTACAAAACTAGAACAAAATAGGCTAATGAACTCCCAGCAAATGAGGTGACATGATGAACAACGCAGCTAGGGGCTAACATTAGGCTAACTTTAGCTAACGTTAGCTAGAGATGTTAAAGATAACTTTATATTTCTTTCCAGCAAAGAGACAATATATTGCCTCAAACACGATGTTGTCTTACCTTAGAACAGATGTAGACAGCATTGTTAATCTTATTCACGTTGAGCTGATGTTGTAGTCTACCATGCAACTTTATCCAAAGGAGACACTTTTCTCCATTGAGATGTGGTTTAAAGTGTAAAAAATACATGTCACCCTGCCTCTCAGGATACCTTGTGTCGGAGTTGCATGTACCCCATGCGCACCGTTTGACCATTTTTAAACTTCTAATCTCTGAAAAAGCTCATAAAACCGAACAAAACTGACTTTCTGTAATGCATTTCAATGAACGTCCGGGCAGAGAATGTCAGAGTGCATGGGAATGGCTATACGCACTGTGATTGGCTCATCGCGTTTGGGGGCGGGACTTAGCCATAGGTCAATTGGTCCAGCCACAGGTCCAGATCTCTCCTTAGTCATTTGTTCAAGGTCCCCACAGTTTGATACATTCAGCATCGTATTTGTATTTGGACATATCGTCAAGCTAGTTTACTGTCTTTGTCATGTCGCTATCTGCAGGAAATAGTGTGTGTTTTTTACAGACTTCACACATTCAAGAGTCACTTGCGGTCCATGGACCTGCAACCCACTTTTGGACTTTGACCCATCAGTTGGGAACCACTGCTACAGATAGATGTCAGTGCAATCTGAAGTGTGTTTAGATTATAATTGTGACAAATCTGTATGTATTTTTTCCTTGACCAAATCTATATTTTAAAGACATGGAATAACTGCAACCTCACCTGAACCTGAGCATTCAAGATACCTTAATGAATTAAGGCTGATTGCCATCATGTCCCTTCAGATTTCCCCAGTCCATGTGGATCAGTGACAAAACACACTGGCTGGTTTCTTTACTGGTTAAAAGAGACACTGAAATGGTCACACGGCGCAGCACAAGATTTTAATTAGTCGTACAATTAACCTATTTCACATCCACGCTTGGATTTGCATAATATTTTTTATTATCCCCAGGCCTTGAAAACAGTTTCTTTAATTTCAGAACCTTTCCAGGAATTTCATCACCATTGGAATCCTGTGTAAATGTGATTTGGCATCAGAAAATGGCAAGACCTTATGTGGTACATCTGATGTAACAAAAACTTTATTTGTTTGTAAACAATAAACTGGAATCTTGTGTATTATTATCATGATTAAATACTGTAAGAAAATACACATTGTAAGGGGTTTTGTAAAATAAATATATGAAATATAAAGTAGTTGACATGCATTTTACTTATAATTGTTTATAATTTAATAATGAAAATCTGTCTATTCCAAAAAATGGTAAAACACTTTTAAAAAAATCTAAATCTGGCTTGAAACTGCTTTAATAAAATCCCCACTCAACAGGAGGATTATATTTCATCAAAATTACTCCTCCAGTAGTTGAACTATTTCCCATTTTTCACACTTCTGGGCGATATTCAGAGCTGTGGATCCCGAAGAGTCCTGCACAGTCCTATCAGCTCCATTCACCAGCAGAGCCTTTACAATGGGCATGTAGCCATTCTGGGCAGCCATGTGTAAAGGTGTTAACTTTCCAGAGTTTACTGAGTTGACATCTGCATGATGCGATATCAAGTGGAGGACACTTGGTAAACTGGCACTGGAACAAGCTACATGTAGCGGTGTCCATCCTTCACTGTCCTCTGACACATTTGGGTCAGCTTTGGCTTCCAGAAGCTTTGCCACGACTTCTGGCTCACCCTGGTGGCAGGCGAGGTGAAGCGGGGTCCATCCATTGTTACCTCCAGCATTAACGCAAGAACCCTGACTCTCCAGTTGGACCACTGTGGCTTCATGTCCTCGTAGAGCAGCCAGGTGGATGGGAGTCCAGCCTTGGAGGCTTCTGGAGTCTGGGTTGGCCCCGTTCGACAACAGCTGCCTGCATATGCCTGTGTGACCCCTCATAGCAGCCAGGTGGAGTGGAGTGTAGCCTCTGCTGTCTGCACTGTCAATATTCACCCCACTCTTCAGCAACTGTCTGACTACTCTGTTATGGCCGTCTTCAGCTGATAAGTGAAGAGCAGTGGAGAGGGAGCAGTCGGTAGCGTTGGGATTTGCTCCCTGAGAGAGGAGGAGCTTGGCAATATTCTGATGCCCGTAAGCGGAGGCAAGGTGGAGCGGCGTCCTCCCTTGTGCCTCCTGTTCTCTGACTGCTTCCTCTGACAGCCGTGAAAGCAGCAGGCGCACCACTGCTTCATGGCCATTCTGGCAGGCCAGGTGGAGGGGCATCCAACCGGTTTTTTCCCGGGCATCCGCCACAGCTCCTTTGTCCAACAGGAGACGCACAGTCCTGTCATCGCCGTTCTGAGCAGCAAAATGGAGTGGTGTCCACTGGTCCTCATCTCCCTGGGTGGCAGCTGCACCATGTTCCATCAACAAAGGGATGATGTCATGTAGCCTGTTGAAAGGAAGTTTCATTAGGGTACAATGAAAATGACTCTTGTCATCATCGTGAGGTTGCCAGGCAACCTGCGGAGACTCCATTTTCTGGGTCTAGCCTCCTATTAAGCCTGAACACATGGAACACAAGAAAGTGAATAAGAGAGTTCCCTGAAATACCATCTTGTAACTTTGACTTTAAATAGAGGAGCAGAAAGTCTCTGGTTAACCTTAGAACTGCAGACTTTTCCCTGTGTCACTTGAAAAACTGGTTTTTAATATATTTTATACAGACCTGTGAAGGACAGCCATAATAAGAGGAGTGTAACCTCTGGCAGTTGAACAGTTGACTTCAGCACCCAGGCTCAGGACATGCTCAACACTCTCCACATCCCCGCTGGCAACTGTGTAGTGTAGGAGGCTCTTTTCACCTGAAAACTTTCTGTATACATGTTCTCTTTTCACAGACTCTCTGAAACTGCCAAAGTCCTTTTTGCAAAGCAGAGAAAGAATGCTGTCCTTGCCATGGTGGTCATCTGTTAAATAAAAGCAAAGGGTATTACATGAGAAAAGAGAGCTGCATGAATGTTCAAAATAGTGTCTCCGGGGAACTTTGATTTCTGTGAATTTTGCTGTATTAAAATTGAGTCTCCTCGTTTTATATGCCAGTGTACATAATGGCAGAGGTGAGGCTTTCTGGATGCTGTGGAGCTCAGTCAATACTGTGTGCATTAGTATTTGAACATACAGCACGTGCCTATAGATTGGAGAGTGGAAATAAAAGGATCGATAAAAAAGTATTCTGAATGATCTATTCAGTAATCTAGTCAACATTTCAGAGGAACAGGATTGAAAAGGCTGTGTAAATTCTTTTATTCTTCGTTCCACTAATACACTCTGACTCTGACTATTCAGTAGTAAAGCAATATTAAAGATGTGTGAGCACTGCAAATAGCACATTTTAAATGTCAGCCCTCCAGGCTTTGTACTGCATTGAACATGACTTTCCATCCTACTCTACCTATGTGTTTACCTGAGGGAAGGTCAGCCATCTCAGGCAGAGCAATCTAAAATGGAAAAGAAAGGAAATAAATAGTACAAAAGTTATTTGCTGTGACATCAATCTTCACAAGAGGTTAATACGCACCTATATATATACACAGTATATGTATCAATTAATATGTGAGCATGGGTGTTCAAGGGTATGGACCACTCAACAGTTATACAGCTACAGAATAAATCACTGGATACATTATATGCCCCGTTCGCACATAATTTGTAAAGTATATGTGTTCTGTTGTGTCTTAAACCACATTAGCAGCTTAATATGCCATGCATGGCACCACCATTAGCCATGAAATTTGGTACAGAGATGCTCAATGTATAGAGTATAAATCCCAATAATGTTGGTGATCGAGCGCAAAACCAATGACACTCCCATCAGCCTCAGTTATACTTTGTATTTAGTTGTAATTAGCAAATGTTTGCATGCTAACATGCCAAACTAAGGTGGTAAACATGATAAACTTTTTACCTGCTGGCATTGGCATATCGACCATGTTAGCATACCATTGTTAGCACACGTATATACAAGGGTCTATAGAGGCACGGAAGTTAACATTGCTCTGGTTCCCATGTCTCATTTATTCACTTGTTAGTGAGACTGCATTTTTAGGGTTGGAGCCTATCCCAGCTGACATTAGGCGAGGGCAGGGCAGAGTTGCCAGATTATCGCTAACACATAGAGACAGACAACTATTCACGCTCACATTCACACCTACAGGCATTTTAGAGTCGCCAAATAACCTAACCTCCATGTATTTGGACTGTGGGAGGAAGCTGGAGTACCCAGCAAAAACCCATGCTGACACAGGTAGAATATGCAAACTCCACACAGAGCTCCCCACCCTGGGTTTCGAACCTCAAGAAAGTCTCTTAATTTGTGTTGACCGCAGACCCTATTTCTAACATAAAACCTATTAAAAAATGTATTGACTTCAAGACGAAGGAATCAGGAGTGCTAAAATGCTAACTCATATCCAGTTTGTTCCTGCACCACTCTATAATCAGGCTATTTACAGTTGAAAAAAAAATATCTAAAATTAAATAGGCCTAGATTAAAAAAAAGTTCTTTAAAACCACTATACACTACTTGCCCAGCACCAGACAGCTGACAGACACAGTGACAGATAAGCTGGTTAACACAGTGGGGTATTTTGCAGCTAAAGAACCGGGTATTTCCCTTTGGAGATGGTGGAGCCCAAAAACAGAGCTAAAAAGAGAGATAATATTGAACTTACATTCACCAGGAGGCCAGAAACACAATTTCTAATCAATAATCGATAATGTTGCTCTGTAAATGTTGGATGTGTAAACAAGCAACTGTTTGCGAATATGTTTGCCACATGATTATAAAGTGATTATACATTAAAGGTAGGGTCTGGAGGATTTTCCAGTTGCTGTTTGTAAACACACATTCAAATTTGGCCCCTCCTATCAGGCTCAACTCTCCCTGGTGTACGGAGCCCGGAGGTACGGAAGAAGGCTTCACAGAAGAGGTTCAGGCAAGGCTTGCGCTGGACATGCTCGGACACACTTGGGCAAGGCACCTGCGCTCTCTCATTGGCTGGGGAAATCTCCTACCTTTAATGTTGAGCTCACAACTTATACTGCCCCTAATTGGCCAACAAATCAGTTGTTGCAGGCTTAAAGTTAACACTGGTCCTAATTACACCCTCACAGAGCATTACCACTTCCCACACTCTTCATTTTAATACCATTAATCTGAGCTACTCAGAATGCAAAAGGTGGATTAAAGACAGTAGACACTACAATTCCATTCGAGCAGAGTATCAAGCAAAACTAACTTTATGTTTCGGGGAAACCAGCTGAGGGTAATATGATTCCTGTCCCTTGTCACCATTTTCCTGGCCTTGGGTTGGTCCTGGGATCTTCAAGACTCCACTAAGAGTCAAAATTTTCCTCACAGTGTCTGCAAACAAAGCAGCAGTCAAGAAAGGAACTGTTATTCATTTGCCTGTTTAAACAAATGTATTCTTAGACTCGCAACTCAGAAACTGAGTGGGATCCTCTCATGATTGCACCTACAGAGAGTGAATCATGTGTGAATTACAGGTACATTCTTTCACACATATGTAACCAGCGGTGAGTTTTGTGTACATGTCAAATTGGAATTATTGCTGTTTATGAATACGCATGACACTCATTTGTATTAACATGTCTCCTCAAGTCACAGGTGCATGTCTAGACAAAGGTGACCCACTTACGCGTTTCACTCAAGCACTACATGCAGGAGAATGTGTGCTCTATGAGCGCGTCATAACTCACCACTGACTTAATGATTACATGCAAGTTCAAAGGGGACAATATGGTTACTTAATTTGGTACATTCAGAGAATGTGGATCAAAAGAAGGACAAGTGCCAAATGGCTTTAATAGCAGCAGATTAAAACACTGATGTTTCAACATGACCTTAAAATGTCTGTTTTTTAACTTGGCACTTGAGTGTGTTGGAATCTGTGTGTTGCATATTAATACTGTGTTTGGTAACATTTCTCTTTTCTGCTGACAATATCATTAAGGGAAAACAAATTGGCATCATTTTACACTCACATATTGCTTTTAACGAGACATGAAAATGACAAAAGCAATTACACACACCATCAGACAAATTTGACAAGTCACACATCATCTTCAGTCAATGACACCGAGCTATAGTTCATGCTATGATCCTTTCTTAAATGCAGGCTGGCCATTAACCAGTCTTTGTCCTGACATAAAGTGCTGCAGTTCCATTAAAAGCTTAAAATCCCAAATTAGAAAGTCAGTTTTTGACTTGTGCACCTGAGAACTGTGGCCTCCTCCTGTGATCCTGGTTCCAGCACTGCTTCATGATGCTGATCATCTGATCACACTCGCGGGGCCTCTGTTCGGGTATCATCTCCACACAGGGTCTCTTACCGTGTGAAACCTGTAAGAGCACTGTGGTCATGCTGCACCCTGGGTCCAAGAAACAGAAGTCAGACACAAGGTTCAATGTAGATCAACAAAATTATATGACAGTAACACACCATGTTTGCCTGTTTGTTCTATTAAAGGGAATAGCTTCAGGGTGTTTTTTTAACACTGTTTTCTGTACCAAAATGCAACGTGTTAATCAGTGAGCTTAATGCCAAAAACATAATTCCAAAAACACACCAAGCAGCAGCAAAGTGCTGCCAAACTAAAAGCAGGGGACGATTTAACTTTTAGCAGTGAATTGCAGCCAAAGAATTTTTGCAGCCAGTCAAGTCCTGTGACTCCTGTAACGTGATAACTTCAAAGAATTTCTTCCTGCCTGAAACACATGAACACACCTCACAGCCACAGAAAAAATGTAATTTTTGGGGTGCTGTTGCTTGGTGTGTTGTCACCATTAGCGATGCTGGTAGGTCTATTCTATTACCATGCCATCTCCTGGCTGTAACTTCATGACTAGTGGACAAACATGACCATGGTATCGATCTTATATGTTATACTCTATAAGAGAGCTAATAAGCCATTTCCCAAAATGTCAAACTTTTTCTGTAAAGGAGTTAAGCACAGTTAACATTTTAGATCGGATTAGCAGTTTAGGTTTCGATAATTAATCCATGACAAGGGTGATGACATAAAAAGGTTCACGAATGCTTAATTTAAGATCAAGGTTTCCATTATTTTTAAGTAAAGGGTTATTTGCTTCCAGGGAAAAAACTAGCCATGACTATTCATCCATCCATTGTCATAACCGCATATCCTGTTGCAGGGGGGCTGGAGCCTATCCCAGCTGACATTGCGCGAGAGGCAGGGTACACCCTGGACAGGTCGCCAGACTATCACAGGGCTGACACATAGAGACAGACAACCATTCACACTCACATTCACACCTACGGACAATTTAGAGTCACCAATTAACCTGCATGTCTTTGGACTGTGGGAGGAAGCTGGAAGACTGTATGACTGTTGCTGGACATTACCAGATTTGCGCTATGTACTTCATCAAAGAAAGCCTCGGCTTGACTAGTATCATGTTCACTTTGCTATAATGCAAAAAAATATCAAGAGGGTTAAAATGAGATATGAATGGTGAAATTTTTCTTACATCATTTTCAAAAGCAACTGTGAAAAGCTGAGATAAAAATGCCTTCCCCTCCTCATGCAGTCTAAGTGATCATATTGAGTGTTACATGACTCCTCGCTGAAGTAACACCTAAAAATCTATTTGATATGACGATGTGATGCATTTCAAATGAACTCGTCCCTACCTGCGTGTGGTTTCTGCTGAGTCAGGATCTCCCACATTACTATGCCAAAGCTGTAGATCAAAGAAGAAAGAGGCACTTCAGTCCTAACTTCCACATTTTTGCACACCCTGCGTTCACTTTGTGGCAGTTCCTCTTTTATATAAAAATAGCTCTGTAAAAAAGGCAATGTTTTTTAAGATAGAATAAAACCAATGAATATCAAAAGGCAGGAAAGACTGAGTCAGACATGAGTAAAATATATAGACTATGTCCCAGTGACTTGGAATGGAGAAAAAATATATACAGTAGAGAGCAAGGTTACACTGTTGTGCACAAAATCAAGAGGTTGGGGGGAAGCAGTGACTCTGATGGTGCAATTTCAAAAATGCCCTTGGCAAGTCACCTGTAAACATCAAAGGTAGTTCCTGGAGGAGCGGGGCACTGAGTGAATGTCTCTGGAGGAATGTAACTTATGTTTCCTCTCACTGTCAGATGCTCCATGAACAACTTCTTGCTCATGCCCTCTTCCCAGTGGACTAAAGCAAAATCTGAAATCTTGGTAGAAAAACAAGAAGCAGTACAGAAGTGGCATACATTGCTCTTCAGAGTACAGAAATGTCAAGAGATCACTGTAATAATCTACAGTGTCACCATGCAGTTGTCACTGAGCTTTACTGACCTTGACGTGGAGGTGTGCGTCTAGCAGGACGTTGGATGTCTTGAGGTTGAGATGGAGAAGTGGAGGTTTCATGCTGTGAAGGAAATTCATTCCCATAGAGGCCTCATGAATCATCTGGAACTTCTTTGGCCACATTAAAGTGTGACTGGCTAGGAGATTGTTCAGTGATCCATTACTCATGTGCTCCATCACCACAGCAGTCGGCTCACTGCACAGTCCATAGATGGACACGATGTACTTGGAATTCACTTTTGCTATGATGGATGCCTCGTCTATTAGTCTCCTGTGATGGAAAACATAATGGTCAGTGAAGGTTACTTTGTAACTTGAACCAAGAAGCATTCAATCCTTTGTCAAACATTGTAGAGGTGCAAAGAGTACTAATTAATTTAAGAGACACAATTTAGCCAATAAACTGAGAAATCACTGTAACTCCAGACAGTTGTTGTTCTTGACAGCAGGTTGATATACAATTTGTGCTAGTTTTCACAATTTAGGTTCCCACCTGTAAAAGTTAGTTGCACACAAGGCTGTGTCAAAGCTCTTCAAGGCATATTTTTCCTGCTGGAGCTTCAGTTGGACCTGGTACACTTGACCAAATCTGCATTCTGCCAATTTAATCCAGTCAGCCTCAAAGTCGTCCCTCTTGAAGCTCCTCAACAGCCCAGGGGATCCGCCAATGCAATCCATGAGCACAGAGATCCTCTCTGACACACTCACTGTTTAATCCTACACATAAACAGGGTTTATCCCTCAGATCAGCATTGATCAGTTGCACCGCAGGAGCTTGTGTCTCATGCAGGGAAAGAGAAAGTCGTAGTACATGGCTACACATTAAAATGAGTGGCAGCTGGCTGTGTGAAAGGCATGTGGAGTCACATAGATACTAGACAGCTCTGTTCACTTGTGGGAGGAGCAGGGACGCAGAACTTGTTTGCACTACAATGTTGCAAAGCCGGTTTTTAGCTTGCAGGACTCTTGACTGAGCTTTCTGTGTTCCAGAGAAACTGTGACTTCTTCTCTTTTCCCTTCAGTTTAACCCACATGTATCTGAAATGAAAACTAAACAGTTCCTAAGAAACACTTTGATTCAGCAGAGTATCAGTTATGATAGATGATATGATATACTGTATATGCCCGTTGTATTTTGGGTCTGTACACAGGAAACAAACAGCCTAATGAACCATCCACCTCTATCAAACTACACGTTAACAAGGCACTTAACCCCCAGCAGCTCCAAAGAAACGCCTCAGTAGTCGGCAGTTTGAGTTTGAGAATATGGCAGTTCTCCAGGGCACTGGGTCTGGGTGGTGTGTGTGTGTGTGTGTGCGCACTTGTACATCTATCTTTGTAAGAACCAATTTCAGTATAAGACCTTGAGAGTGAGGGCATTTTGGCTGGTGTTGACTTTCGTACAGACCCTCAGACCTGTTGGAGGCTTCAGACTTGGTTTTAGGGTTAAGGTTATAATTAGGTTCAGATATGGGTTAGGGTTTGGAGTTAGACATTTAGTTATGATGGTTGAGGTTAGGGTTAGGGGCAAGGAAATGTACCGCATCGAATCATGTCCTCACAAGTATGAAGTATAAGATTGTGTGTGCGTGTGTATGCATGTGCAAAGGCTGTCGGAAAATCATGTAGTCCAATGTAACTGAGTAGAAGTAAGTCTATTTTAAAACAATTGTACTCAAGTTAGAGTAAAAAATGTTTTGCAAAACAACTACCCTGCAGTATAATTTGTTTAAACAAAAATATCCACAACATGTAACGGAGTAAATGTAACACGTCATACCCCTTGGTGTGCAATACCGACAGCAAAGACACCCTTGGTGTCTCTCTAAGACACGCCAGGCTTTTTATGTTTTATTTTTCCTTTTTTGCAATTTTTATTGGTTTGAAAGGCTCGGTACATGGCATACATATATTATTATATCAGGGCATACAAGAATACAAGGCACATATTTTTTATAATATGGATTTGGACTCCAGAGCATAAAGAAAAATGAACACATAAGTCTAGAACGAAAGAGAAGAAAACAAACAAACAAACAAAAACATGTCACACCTACGTCCTCATACATCACCCTACAGGGTCACATAATCACAGAGCAATTTCATAATTATGTAGGTTTAACGTCCATTTTGATATGAGTCCAGAACCGATCCCAAGGAGAAACTTCTTTCTCCTGATCGCCATTTATTCTACTAAGCATACATTCATAATATGCTATTTTCACCATTGCATCAACCTAATTTCGTCATCCAGTGTCTTAGAATAACTCCACAGACAGTTATCAGACCCAAAATAATGACAGAAAATGCACATTTGGATAAGTTTGGTATTTGCGACAGATCCCCCAGTAAACACAACTTAGGACTTAAAGGGATTTCTGAACCAAATCAGCAACTTAAAATTTCTAATATTGTAATCCAGAGTGGTCCGACCACACTGGATTACAGTATTAGAAATTTTAAGTAGTTGGTTTGCCTTATACTGAGCTAATTTCAAGGTAAACCCATCTGCTGTAACATTTGACACTTAGAGCAACTGACGTAGTATAGAGCGAGAAAGTCCGCATAGGATGAGTGGATCAAACAAACATAGAATTTCATCCAGGAAATCCACTGTTTATGTGCCATATGACACCAAAGGTCCGTCCCAATACTCACACTTCCCCTCAAAACTAGCCCTAGTCCTTGTTTTTGCGTGTTCCCGTGAAGGGAAATTCGCACAATCGCATCATCATCATCGCACAATTTAAGTACTATTTTCGCAAATAAGCACGCAAAAATTCCAAAATATGTCAGAATGTGTCATGTTTCCGCATATCTGTAATGCTGAGTTAGAATATATATGTTTGAAAAACGCTTATTCATGATGTAGCCAACATGAGTATCTACAGAGTTCTCTGTGCAAGAAGCCTACGTCGACGATACACGTGATGTTAGTGAACACGTCCGTTATGCTAATTTGCGTGAAGTGGCGTCCCAATTCATAGGTAAAATTCCCTACCGCTCAACACTACCCCTTCGTCGTTGAGGGGAATCTATCTGGCGAGTGCTGTTGAAACCATGGCGTAAGGTCTGTCCATCACACATATTTACATCACTTTACGTACTTATTTTAACCCGTAACATGATGTTTTGAATATACCTAACCAAGTGGTTATGTTGTCTCAACCACGACCATTTGACAACTATATCACATGTTACAATGAGTCTCACCCAGGAGACAGCTGTGCGTACCATAGAGACTCCAAAGGGTGCCTTCACCATTGGTATCATACACTGAGGGGAGTGAAAAAGCGCTAGTATTTGTTGACCTGGGAATGAAAATTGGCTTTAGTAACATGTTACATTATTCCATTACATGTACTTGGGGTTTTTTTTATAAATTGTACCTCTAACAGTCATTGTTTTGCAGAATAAGTTTTACTCTTACTCCAGTGCACTTGCTACAAAATATATGAACTACTACTTATTTCTTATATTCTGGAATATTTAATATTCTGTCTGTATTTTACAACTTGGGATGAGAACGTGTCGGTTACAACCCACCACTGCCAGCTGGTTTCTCTGTGATTGGACATGGTATCAGACTTATTCAGAGAAGAGTTTTCTCAATAAAACTTTCAAAACCAATATGCAAACAGATTTGGAGTGTTATCGTCCACTGTGTGGCCACAATACCAAAACAATTCAGTTTAACCAATCAACAAAAATCTAGACCAAGTCAAAATATTAATGTTCATCATTTACAGATCTTAACTGAGTATAAATTGCCTCAAATTGTGTTGGAAATCGATTTTAATACTTTGCTGGCAGAGCTCCTGCATTCATTATGCGCACATAAAGTATCTGCTGTGACACTCGCTGGAACTGAGCTGCATTTCTCTTATTTCTCTCATTTACAGTCAGTCTGGCTTGTTGTCCCTGCTCTGTCTAAGACACAGAGAAAACACAATGAGATTAACAGCTTTCAAACTGAGTTGTGTTTGGAGGCTTGTTGTTTGCAACAGAAAACAAGAGGGGAATTATTTTCTTTTGTCCCTGTGTTTGGAAAAAAAAACCGTTTTTGTTTTTAGTTAAAATTAGCTATGCGTCATTCCCTGCTGCAGCTGATCACGTGATTCATTTACAGCACTGTAAATTGATCAATAATTAATTCAGATGAATAGTAAATCTAGCATTGCTGCAAGCTGACTTTGAGTGTCTTTTCTGATGGTGTAGGGACTGTGATGTGTGAACGGCACCCATTTCAATTCCCAATGTGTCAAGACATTTATTGCCTTCTACCTTGACACTGGACCTCGAAATCGCAGACTTTATCTTTCTGCATCATTAAAGAAGGGTGTTATCTGAGGGAAAAGATTTAAACTGCCTGGCTTATGTGAGAGGATTACAGTAACAGGGAGCTCATACAAGAAGATGAGGAAACAAAGATGCCCTTTACCACCTCCCCTCTTACTCCCACCTGCTGTTCTTTTTTATAGGTTCCTCAGTTATATTCTACCACAACTCATCGCCTTTTACAGCTGAATTTATCTGGGGACATGAGGTGTTTTGCTGCAAAAGTAAAGAAGGAGATAAACTCTGATAAGCACATTTATTCACACACACACACACACACACACACACACACACACACACACACACACACATATTTATATAAATATTTGGGCCATCTCCCTTGTGTTTTTGATTCCTGGCAGATAGCACATTTAGATTCAGTATGGTCCCTGCCGAGAGCATGACGCAAATCTCCATCATAAACTCACAAATGTGTGCAACTCTCACCAGGCAGCTGTCCATCTTCTGTTGTCTCTGTCTTTCTCTCACTTTTCTAAAACATAAAAGCAAAAGCAATTCATTATGAATTCGGTCCATAATATATGTCTCCTGAGAGGGCAACCACTGGTCAGGATTCTGCAGTCATATCTTCTCTCCTTCTTTGCTCCGAGGTGACTCTGTGTTCAGGCTTTCATTTCAAACAGACCTTGAGGAGATTGTATTAATAATTCTACTTCAATGGGATTTTCCACTCTCATTGCTCCTTTTAAGCCTGCTGGCTCACCGTGCAGGACTGTGGTAAAGAGAGGATGCACATCTGTAGAATGATTTGCATTTAGACATTTCCAGTGTTCTGTATGTTGGTGATGTGATCCACTTGCACGTGCCCTAAATAGAAAATGCTGTGAACACATTTAATTAGTTTGCAGCACACCGCTACTCTCTGGATCATTACGATGGGCTGTCATAATATTTTAGCTAATAGGTGAGACGATATGAGCAGAATACCCTATCTCACAAATATGAAACAGCTTCGTCATTAGACACTGTTTCCTTAAATGCTTTTCTCCACACAGGCTTTACACATCAAAATATGCACTGAATCTGCACTGTCTGGTATTTCTAACAGGTGATATGCATTAGATTTCTCTAGTTTAATTGTCACCTCCTTGCAATACAATGTTTTCCCACACCTCCTTACCGTTCAGCTCTCTCTGTCTCTCTCTACTGTATGCATGCGGGTGCAGTAATTTAACATTCACTGGCAGCCATAGTTTCATGCTTCGCTAACTCACAGTATTATTTAAGACAGACTCATGGATTGATGTTCCAATGAAACCCAGGCACTCGTGATCAGATTCCTGATAGGTTACCTGAGGGGAGAAGTCCGTCTTCATTGATGGAACCTGCATCTCACAGCTTAGCCAATCGCATTAGCAGGCTCCACCACACTTGGCGAGTTGACTTGCTGGAGCCAAAGGCTTTTCCATTGCCCCTCATGTCCTCTAATAACTAACAAGCTTAACTCCAGTGTCTCTGATCCATATTCTGTGAGCATAGAAGGCGCTAAATGTAACCCAACAGAACGAAAGATCGGGGGGCACTGAGGAGAACGGATTGCCTTGTAATCTGTACTGTGGTAAATGCCTGTGTATCTACACTGTGTGTTTCAGACTAGAACATTAATTGCTTTCTGCGTATCTCTCAAGAGCATTGAATGTTTTTCTAATCAAATCCTTATCTTATGCAAATATTTTACCACTTGTATTTCCCCAGAATTATGTACATGCGAGGTATGTGAGAGAGCCCAGTAACACAGTGAATCATGATCTAGTCAGTAGAGGAACAGGATGTCTAGGATTTACTTGTGAGAGGGAGGAATTGCAATATGATAATGTATTCCTATTTTATGCACTACTTCAAATCTATGTCATCTAATTTTAAAACCTTTGAAATGTAAACCTCACTTAATACAGCCTACAGCAGTGTCTGTTGTGATTTCCCTTGATATAAATATTTTTCGACAAATTTTTTGCTGTTGCGGGATGAAAATCTTCACTCACTTGTTCTTAGACTCTCACCCACAGTGTTCGTAATTCCCAATTAATGACAGCAGCAATCTCCAGAATTGAAAATGAAATAGGCACCAGGAGCAACTAACCTGTCTCAGTACTGCATTCACCTTTTTTGTTGTTCACATTCACCTCCTGTTGTGGGCTTAAGCCTAGTTCACATTACACGATTTTCACCACGATTTTGACGACACAAAGGATCTTGAGAGCCACCTTGGATCGGAGGTGAGTCGCCAGATAGTCTGCCACGACGAGTCCTCGTGAGTGAACAAGCCTACGAGCAAGTCGCCCCCTCGTCTGTGACTGGGACTGGATATCTGGCATGCTAGAAAACTGGAGAAGTCTGACACGACTGACAAAGAGCATCAGCGGGATATGTCCCACAACAACAACAATGGCGGCATCCACAGGATCACGGGGAGCGCATTGTGTTTGGACACAGGATAATAAAGAATATCCATGCCTTTATGATGTGTCGTCTCCAAGTTTGGTGACGTCAACGCATTATCTGGGGCTCTGTCGGCGAGGGCTCGGTGGAGAAATCTTGTGGTGTGCATACGTCGTAATGCAGTTGGCGAGACTCCCGCTGACAGAAACACACGTCACCAGGTATGAACACTCAAAAGATTACAATAGTCTCCATGACGCAAAATCAGGGTGAAAATCGTGGAATGTGAACAAGGCTTTAGTTGAAAATGTCCTCCTAATGTTTTGTTTGCTTTGATTTCTACTCTCTACTCTTGCCACCATTGTTTCATGGACTTGAAACACACTCTAACACACAAACACTCTCCTCTGAACATCATCACACCACCTGAGGACAGATGGCAAATACATACACCATTTTCTTTTAGCTCATATCTAGAGTAATAAAAAATATTTATGATTAGCAATGATTATACGTTAATTACTTCTAATCAATAGAAAATGAGTAAATATTTCTCACACTTAATGGACTGATTTAGAGTAGATTTATTCATTTCTGTGGTGATGATGTAAAATATCTCTGAATTATTATTCTGCCACAAGCAGTTCATTTAAGTTAAACATTCTGGTGCTGGTAGCAACCCCTACTTCTTCTACCGCACAGTCATAGAAAGTGTGTTGCCCAGCAGCGGACAGAAAAGCCCTACAAAGGTTTGTAAATTCAGCCTCAAAAATCAAAAGCCTCTCCCCTCACTTGAAGACATTGTTGGCTCCCGATACCTCTCCAGAGCAAAAAGGATCACTGAAGACAGTTCTCACCCCGGCCATCACCTCTTTGACCTTCTGCCTTCAGGGAGGAGGTACAGGTCAATCAGGTCGCACACCAACAGACTTTTAAACAGTTTTTTCCCCAGAGCCATCCAATCTCTCAATAAACAAAATAATCACTCAGTAATTCTGTAACCCATCCCACAATCCTCAACACGTGCAATATTTATTTATTACTTATTTATATATTTTATACATCGGGTCTGTGGAATTACTGTCATGCATCAGTGCAATTTCATATATATTTTATTTTATCTTGTGTTAGTTGTTGTATGAGTAGGGGTGTGTATGGGTGAGTATGTATGAATTCACATAATGTATGTAAAGTTTTAAATGGCACTGTGAGGGCACTTGAAGTTTCACTCTATCACTGTATATAGTGACAATAAAGGCATCTTATCTTATCTACTAGCACAGTGCTATAGATTAGAAGATGACTTTACTGCTAACCAAGCTAGCCATTATGTTAGCTATCTAACGATAGGTTAATGTGTTGCAAATATAACATTTTTACTAACTTGTTAAAAGCAAAATTCACCACCTTTATTGTGGATGTCCAATCAGTGTTGAAGGTAAGTGTAGCCAACTGAAGCAGTAAATTCTTGTTCTATTGTTCCTCCTGCATCCAGTGACATCATTGGATGTGACAGTGACATAGTTGGAAGCAGGAAGAACTACAGGTTGGATTCAGGACGCCAGGAACGCTCCTCAGCCTTGCAGTATTTTTTTTCCCAGTGGAAACTCGCGGTATTGCAGCTAAAAAAATCCCCTGCAGCCCAAAAAGCATTTTCCCCACAGACCAACATTACAAGAGACACGTCTGTAAAACTGTTGGCAGGACACCTCGAACTGCAAAGAGGGTCAGTTATGACTCTTTCTGTTATCATTGTTTTATCCATGGAGGTTTTATATTTGTAAAGCCTTCTGGAGCCATGAATAGTGACTAAAAAAAATCCATGACGTCATCACATTGTAAAGTCTATAAGCCGAGCAGGAACTCATGGGTGGGGCCAGCAGGAGAAACACTACTGTGTATATTCAGAGGGCTGCATACCACAGAAGTAAACCTGGAAGCTAAAATCTCTTTTTGGTGTTTGCACTAGGTGACCAACTCCATTGCAATGAAGAGATACCATCTTGGCATCCAGTATCTAGCTATCATATTATAAATCTATGGTTGGATTTCACCTTCCCATAGCGGGGGGGTGATCTAGAAAAACAGAACTTCTTGTTCTCTTTGCTTGTATTGCAAACTAGCTTAGTTTTCAACAGCGAAAATGCATTTTATAGTGTTTTGGCTGGCTCAGATATTCAACCATATTTATTTGAGCAATAGGATACAGGTGAAGAAATGCAGCAGAGAGAGGCCGAGGTTGAGGTTGAGGCTGAGGCTGCTGCAATGGTGAAAAAGGATATAGGTGGTGAGGACCCTGCAGAATCTGAGCTGCTGAGAGTAAACAGCAACTGTTAGTGCCTTGGCTAAACTTGCCCTTCAATGCAAAAAAAAACCCTGAATCATTCTGCTGCAATACAGCTTTTATTGGATGTTGGTACAGACACCTAGAGCACCCAGAGAGAGCCTGTGTGTGTAAATTAACTATGCGTGAAAGTTTTACCCCTCACTTGGACAAATGGGTGCTGGAGACCTTCTTCAGGGTCCTGAAGATAAACTGGTAAAGAGGGCAGATGCCATCTGAATAAGTATTTTTGTCACCTAACACTATTTGGCCAACAAAGTAATAGCTGTGGGCGTCAGAAACTCAAATGCAATGCATCCTGGTATATGTATGCACTGCTAGCAGGAGAACTCAAGCTTTCTCTGTCAGTATATCATGCACTGATTCATTGCTCCATTCAACTTTATTTAACATCAATACTGTCTTCTTGACGTAAAAATAAAATGATAGTCAGGCTAACGAATGTAATGTATGTTATGATTTACTTCTGGAGACTGCTTTAATTACTAGAATGATGAATGTGTTGCTGCTCCCATGGAACTTAATTTCGAACCTTTAACGTGGGGAAGGTGTGAAGGGACGGGGTTTCTTAAACCATGTATAACACTGGTGCCTTTGGTCTATATTTCTTTATCTCAGTTTCCTTGTAACTGATTTTTGCAACAGCTTCAGTGTAAGTCTTTTTAAGAGAATGTCATTGTTGTCTGATTTGTTATCACTATGGCTGAATTTGTTGTCAGAGACTGTTGTCATAGTTTCACAATCGCCACCAGGAACTGCTGCATCCAACCTCTGCTGCATAGTTGTGTGCCCACACATAGTGAGGGAAGAAGAATGGCAGTGTCATAAGTTAATCATGTTCTTTCACTGATAACTTACATGTAGTAATGGATAAAGGTATATGATGTGAGAAATAACAGAAACAGACATCTTTTCTCATTATATATACTTTCATTGCACTGCTCAAGGATCCAAGTCAGAGATACAGAGCATGGATTAAAGTCAAAGTTAGTAATGATCAAGAATTCCTCCCAAGAGAACTGCTATATCTATATATTCATTCAGTTATTAAATGGTGGACAATGATTAATGATCAAGTTACATTGCTTGCCAAATCATATTATGACATACTGATGCAATATGATTTGTCATTTTGATTGGACATTTAAATAGATAGCCACCATTGCAGGGGGTTTATGTACATTCTCTTGTGATAATAGATGCGCCTGAATTTTCCTAACCCGATGGGAGACATTCTCCCTAAACAGTCGATCACAGCGGCTCAATATAACTGTCAAGCCACGAATGCATACATTATATTAAACCAGTATTAACGAGCTATCAATCTCAAAGTGGGAGACAAAGTGTATCGATTTGTTGCCACTGAGGGAAAATAAAGGGATCAGAGCAGCTTTTCTATTTTAGGATGGTGTTTATTTTCAGTGAATGATAATAGACTGTCAATGGCTAAGAGTGAATTCAACTGCAACAGCTGTGTCACCTATGAGAGGAGGTGTGAATTGGATTGCACCTCATCATCTAGTCTGGCCTGTACCGGCTGATGCGACTGTCCGCCTCTGCTCTACGGTTAATACGATTGACTGCTCCACTGTCTGTTGACTAATGCAATTGTCGGCAGCTATTTTGGTGGGGACATGATCAGTGTAATTGGCAGTGGATCCTCCTTGGTCACGGTAGGACCAGGTCACCTCCTCCTGGGTGCAGGCAGCCGCAGCAGGCTCGTGGCGGAGCTGCAGAGTGGAGCAGCCAGATTGCACGGCGACGGTAGGCCAGCCACACCAGCAGCAGCGTCACTGTGACAAGAGAGGAGCCAACCACCAGGCTGACGATGACCAGAACCAGGTCCAGCTCTGGGGGGTCTGAAAGTCAAACAGAGAAATCATCGGCCATGAGGCTGCAGCCATGACTTGTTTGTGCACTATTACAAAAGTGTGTTGTTTTGCACACTAGAGTATTGCTTCCCATGATAAACCCAAGGACACACAAAGAGACACTTACATGTCTCATCTCGTCACATGCTAAAGATAAATGGCATGGTCATCGCTCATTTCCTGTCTTGCAGCATCTCCCGTGTGCGCTCTGTTATCTCAGATTGATTATTTGTGTTTTAAGGCACAGCAAATAATTACCTATCTCCTCCAAGGAGGTCGAATTCTTAACTTCTTTCAACATGGGACCGAAGGATATGCGATTCCTGAGATTGGTGACAACAGCCTCTGGATCCTCTGAGGGAAATGCACTCCTCTGCTGGAGGCATTGCTATAAAAAGACAAGGGAAACGTGAGTGGCTAACAGGTGATTAACTGTTTTTGGAAGACGGATGGTGTTCCTGTTTATCATCAGAAATAGCAAGGACAATGCACAGAAATAGTCGTTGAAATAATACCTCTATGATAAGTATGTCTAAACATTGTTTTCCTGTGTGGTATCCTTTTTATTTGTATAAAAGGGCAGCAGTGGAAACATCTATTTCAAACAAGGATCTAGAAGTAGGATCTCACTTGAAAGCAACACTCTTTCTTTTAATCTAAACGGGCCCACTCTGAGCTGGAGTAGTTCAAACACGGCAGTACACTTTTATTGTATAGCTTTTAATGTGTCAAGAAAAAATATGTAGCCTGACATCAAGTGCCAAGAAAGAAACACCATATCCAAGAGCAAAGGGGACAAATGATCAAAAGATGCACACAAAAGAAGTTGCACATTATGTGGAAGAACGTGAACACCAATGCAAACACCTACTACGAATTTAAACTTACCATTACACACGGCAAAAACAGAGAGGCTTTACAATACAAGAAAACACAAGGAGACACTAGACACATCATAAGAGAGCTGTAGACGTGCTCCACAAAGGCAGACATCAAAATGAGTCTCCTGAGTTTACCCTCTGTTTCACCTCTGCCCTCTAACGGGTACTTGTCAGATGATTCAGTTTTCCCATTAAATCAGAGACCTTGTTCTCACAACAGCAGGAGACGGCGTCCTTTGCTGCTCTGCCAGTGTGTTCTATAACTTTGCAAAGACCTTATCTGACCCTCGGAGTGCATAATGACATGACAGATGTTTTAGGTTGCGTGTCTTTGCCTGTCAGACTCAGTCTCAGTCACTCAGTATACTTGTCACATTTAGAAAGCGGTCCTGCACCTATGGCAGGATCTTTCAATCACACAACACCCTTCCCTTTCACTTGTAATTCTTGCTCGCAAATAATCCTTCCTCTCCTAGTTTTCCTATCATATTCAGCCATGTCCTCATTTACCTTCTCCCCAGTCCCTCACTCACCTTGGTCTCCCTTCTTGCTCCTCTCCCCAGCTCATTTACATCAGCCTGCTCGCTCCTCATCTGCCTCCCTGTTTTCACAGTGTCACACCCCGTGTCACTAAATTTAAATCACTCTCAGCCGCTCATTCTCTCATGCTCTCGCATTTATTACACCCACTGCAGTCTTACCCTTTCACAGTCAGAGCGGTTTCTCAGGCAGACACTGAGATCACAGTGTAGGTACACTACTGAGTAATTAATCATTTGGAAGAGACTGATGGTGAAGCTGGCACTGGTTGACAGGGCACTGGGCAGCAGCGTGATCCCCGCTGGCTCTGCTGCTAACCTGAGGCACCAAAAAGAACACACAGTATAACCTTAGCACAGTCATGTTTGCCTTGAAAGAAATAGTGAAATTTCTAAGCAAAAATGGTAAAACTGAGACTATCCTGTAGGAGAAAAAAGTCTCCATACAGTACAGCTGCCTAAAGCCGTTAAAGCTGTATTCATCAATAACAACGACAACAGGGAAAAAAGTAGCGTGCCATTAATCTCTTATATTGAATTGAGTTGGAGGCTTAAGAGAAAGAAGTCATGTTAGGTAAAGGTCAGCTTTTATTTAATGTTGCTGTCAGATTAGTATCATTGCTCACTGTGCATAATGTAAAGGATCATCATCGAGAATCTATTCACCAGTATGCTGATGTTCTGCCAGTTTACTTTTACGATTTCAGGGTGACGTTGAGCGTTTTCTCGTCTCTTTCATTCCACCTCACAGACATACATATTAAAAAGATTTGTCCCAGGTGTTCCCACCTTTTAAACAAGTGTTGTGTTCAGATACACAGTAAAACTCAAACAGCCAGCCTTTTCACAGTCTGATATATTTTAGAGGTTGTGCGTTTACACTGCTCCCTCTCTGAGTGTGCAGGACCGTGCTGAATTTCTATCTATCAGAGTGATGCTGGCTCGGAGAGATAACGCCATCAACCTTTGGCAGTCGTCTGTTTACTGAGCAGAGAGTATTCAGCTTTTAAAAATGAATCTGCAACTCACTGGATTGATATGAATTACAACAACTGTTTCTCTAGTAAATACGTTTGTGAGCAATGGCAGTTGAGCCAGGATGTGTTAAGGCTTTTATGGAGGTTGAAAAGTTGCATTATTCATGGATGTCTTTCTAATATATGTTTAGAAAAAGCAAAAGTCAGGTTGCGACTATTTATTTTGAGAACCTCAGTCCCATTTCTACCATATAAGGCTGCATATGAAATAAAAAGCCTACAATAAAAGACTGAGTGCTTGCATTTCTTTTCATGATATGCAGTCCAGATGGCTGCTCATAAATCAGTAAATGTACTGTAAATTTCCCACTGTGTACATCCTGTAGTTGCTGCCTCTGCTCATCTATATTTAGTTTTTATAGTACACATTTTCTGAACTGCTCTTTCTCCTATTACTTTGCCTGAATTAAGCCTTTCACACACTGAAATGAACAACACAGCAAACTCTACCCCTCTTAACATGAAAAAGAAAACCTCTTACCAGTCACTTTATTTCATACTTTCTTGTGTACCTGGAGAAAAGGCAGCAGGTGGAGTTGATGAGGTCAGGCTTAGTGGTCGGGGACAAGCAACAGGAGGTGACCCCGAGGTTTATCCGACTGTTATTTGTCTTCAGGTTGATAACCACTCTGAGGTTCCCCAGGGCAGGCACAGCATCACCAGGCTCTACACCTCTTCCCAGGTTCAGACTCATCTCTGCTGTGTAGTTCCCACTGCCACACAGGTCATCTGAAACTTCTGTTACACTGGCAATGGCGATTTGTAAAGGGAAACTGAGTGATAAAACCATTCTAGTAATTTTACTACAAATTGCACATGTTATATAACTGCTGGCAAGAACATGTTTCAGTCAAATTTTAAAGTTCTGAGATTGATTTCATATCTCCCAGGCAGCAATTTGTTTCCATCTATTTTGCTGTGCAGCAAAAATCAACTGTAATTTGCTAGAGACTCTTAATCCATCACGGTAAACAATTTCACTGCTTGCATCTTTTGTCAAGGTTGAGCAGGTACTGTTTTGAAAACTGCCTTCCTATTCAGTCTTGGTGCATTTGAGGACGCTCTGACATCTGACAATAAAGAATAGCTGCCAAACATCATATCCAAAGTAAACAGTCGGCTCTGTGAGGCTGCACATATGCACAGTGGTGCTTTGAGCTAAATGCTAATGTCGGCATGCTAACATTTTCTAATTAGTAATAACACAAAGTACACTTGGGGCTGATGGGGATGTTATTCATTTTTGGAGGTCTTTAGTCTTTAGTCATGACCAAAGTCCCATATTTTTCGACTGTGTGTCACCTCATCCGTGTTTGCTTATTGTCTCTCTTCTAGGATTGATCCTCCAGCACCATATCTCATAACTGCAATGCTTTGCAGACTCCAAAAAATTGGATTTTGGAGTGGCCTAAATGCATCATCAGGAAGCATTTTCAGAACTGTACCTGCTCATAACTGCATTACCATGTGACAATATTAATTTAGGGAAAGTATAAAGCAGTTCTCTCTGATGGATTATCTACTTAATAGCATAACTCATGCCAAATCACCAGCATGCTTCTTTAATTTAATGCATGATTAATAGATAACGCTAGAATAATAGGGTTATACAATAAGATTACCCAGAGAGATACAGATGAGGTGAGGTCCGTCTCCTGTGTTTCAGCAGCTCTGACTCAGACTGTGGCTCCAGCAGTAACAGCCTGCGCCCCGACTCCTGTACTGCCACAGCACGTGCTGACCTGGTGGCATTTTGTGCCTCGAATATCTCAGCTTTGGCTGCTCCTCTATTTAATTGAGTTTTTATATGTTTTTCAGCAAGCAGTATCCGCTCAGTTGTCTTTTCTGTGGTCTGCACAGTAGTTGGTGCAGGTTCAGATAGTGTGACCTCTGTTGCCACTGCCTCCTGGGCTTTAGAGGTCTGTCTGTGAGGGTGTGTTGTTTTTTCTACAATCTGAGCCTGCTCAAGTTCCTCATGTCTCTCTAAATGATCCGTTTCTGTTCTTGTTGAAGTTTCATTTGTCATACTCTTGGCATTTTGTGGCGTACTCTCATCAACAGTGGCGTGGTCATCAGATTTACTGGTGGCTGGTGAAAGAGCTGCATAGTCGTGGTAGATGGCCTGTGGTGTGGCTTCTTCAGGTACACGGCAGTCAGTGCCACAGCTGCCATTTCCTAGTTTTGTGACAGGAGCGTGTGCCGCATTAAAACGATCTCCCTCTGTGTTTCCGGCCTTCGTTTTATACATTTTCTCTAGAGCGGTATGATCAATCTCGCCTGCTCCAATTGTTGTTTCACTTGTCACGCCTGAGTTAGCGCAGCCAGTTCTCCTACAGCTGGTTTTATTCTCTCTAGGTGTGATCCCTGTGGGTTTTGCAGAATCAGTCACAGCCCAAAGTATTCTTTGACTTATTGAGGTCTTTTCAGGTAATGCATGCAGCTCTTGTTGTTCTCCTCTGACCAGTACTGTAGGAGTCTTCTCATGTGGAGGGTGTTCAGCTTCAGAAGCGCTCTTTGTTGTCAATGCTTTGATCTCATCAAATGGTGAAGATTCAAATTTTTCAGCCAAAGTAGATGTTGTGTTATATATCCCTCCATCTCTGTGGGCAGCTTTTAACAAACCTGTTTGGATGCTCTGTGCCGGGTCCTTGATAGCACGTGTTATTGCAATCATACCAGGTTGGGCATGCTGGCTCGGTTCTATTGCTCTTACAGAAATTTCACGCTCTGTTGTGTTTCTTCTTTTCACAGCAGGCATGAGTTTGCCAGTATTGCCGGTTATGAGAGGCTCCCTCAGGGGCAAAGGCCCAATATAACTATTGGGCTGTACCATAAGGTCAGTATGTGCAACCTGAGATGATCTCTCAATAACAACTTGCACACTCTTAGGAATAGTCTGTGCTGATTCATGAACTTCTCTGGAGACAATAAGACTGCTTACGCTGGCAGTTGGTCCAAGTGACACAAAATCATTGGTTTTAGTTGTGGTTATTTGAATTTCGGAAGTAACATTCATTATGTGGTCAGCAATCTGCTGTGTGGTTATAATAGGGACCTTAAGGTCATTTTCAGAATGGATTTGTGGAAGAGAGACAGCGCTGTTACCTGCAGTGTCTTGTGGTGTGGAGGGATCATGCTGCTTTTCAATTGTTTTTGCTGTGTGATGCTCTATATCAGAAATAGCATTGTTAGTCACATCATTAGCCTGAATTTGGGGTATTTCTGGCAGACTATCTGACTCGACAAATGCAGTGGTGCCAGTTGGATCATTTGTGTCAAGCACAGGGACAGCAGAATCATTTGTAACAGACCAAAAATCCTCATTTATTGCCTCCTCCATCTTGTGGGTGGTCTGAATTGCAAGCATGATAAGCTGAGCACTTGTTTTTTTATAACCTCCTAACTGAGAATGATTACTGTCAAGGGTAGCTTTCACTGTCTTGTTTGAAACATCATTGCCATCTACACTGAACAGGTCATTGTGTTTGTCCTCATTAGTGCTTAATACTGCAAGTTTCTCAGCAGACAAAGAGTTGAATCCCTCAGTGTTACTAGCATAGCGTTCACCCTTGCCAGTGGTTTGTTCTTTTAAAGGGAACCCGCTCATTTCATCTCTGCTCTCTGACATTTGCTTTGTGACTACATATGAATGTTTTACTCCCGAGGTCACCATATTTTGCATGCTGCCATTCTCAGTTTGATTTGTCTCCTCAGCAGTTCCTAACAAGATCTCAGCATGGCCACTTTCACTATTTGCATATCCTGCATCGGAGTTGGCCCTCAGTATCTCTTTGTCAGAGGCTGATCTTGTTAGTCCTGTCAGGGTATAGGTGCCAGGTAAACTGTCATCTCCAAACAGCATGAGATTTGGCAGCAGTGACATGCTGCTGAGAGGAAATTGATTGTTCTCCGCTTTAGGGCTCATCGATGCCATTAGGGTCTGCACAGATCTCTGCTCGTTATCATCAACAGGACCATGCAAAGCATCTGAGTGGGCTGTCTGCGCTGACAGTTTAAATGAGCGTGGCTGGCCTGAAGTCATGCCAAAGGCGGAGGAGGCGGGCTGATTTGTCTGAGGGGCAGATTGCCTTTGGTGAGGCAGGTCTATGGAGGTGTGGGCCACAGATGATAAGGCTTTGGCTGTGGGTGGCTTGGCAGATGAGTCATTATACATCCGCTGGGTTGGTGTGGAATTCATTGAAGTGGATGTATTTACTTTCTCAATCATCACAGAGGTTAAAGGGTCCTTGACATTGGATTCAGATACACGTGCTGGCATAATGTATACACGCTCGCTCTCATTCAGATTCTGTAAAAGTGAATTTGCCTCTGAATCCAAAGTACTGAATTTATTCCTATGATCTGAGATGCTGTAAAGAATTGATAGACTGAGAGTAGAGCTATTTACTGTAATGTGGGGCTTGGCTCTGAGGAGCTCTGCCGTGATTGCCAATCGTGGGGTGGTGGGTGGCAGCATATTACTTTTTAGTACAGTTGATTTAGATGCACTGCTGTGCAGGGAACTTGTCGGCTTCAGTGCATCGCTGATCTTTGAGGTGCTAATTCCAAACACCAGAGAGAGTTTTGGGGCCAGTTTTGGTATGGCAGTCACAGAAAATGGAGCCTCAACAACTTTGACCTGAGTACTTCCTTTGGTAAGTGAAGACGTAGGGCTGTGCTTTGTAAACATATGGGTGGACAGTTTAATCCGTGTGCTTGTCTCTTTGGGGAAAGATGTCACTCTTGATAGTTTCGGGCTTTGAGATCTCAGAGTTGAGTGCAGTGGTCTGTGATTGCTTGTCACTTTGTAGGAAAATGGCTTATTTTTCATTTCCACAATTTGTGCAACATGTTCACTGGGATGAATGCCATTGTGTTCAGGGACTCTCAACTGTTTAATCAAACTATGGCAAGAAGACAGGTTTGCAACAGTGTGCCCTTTGTCTCTCATAAGATCTTTCGAATTAGTAGTAGGTCCAAGGGGAACATTTGTCATGTCCTCTCTCCCAGTTTCCCTGTTACATTTGGTGTCTTGCTTGCTTGCTGCTTCCTGTCTTCTAGCCTCTGCTCCCTCTTTTGTCAAAGGCGCTCTCTGCTTCTCAGCTAGATCCTCTGTGAAATTCTTTGTATTTTTTTTAGTCACACCTTTTCCAGCACCTTCCTCATCTCTAACTTCCCCATGTCTTGCATGTTTCTCTTGTCTCAAAGTTATATCTTCCTCTCCTATGGTCCCTCCACCTCCCTCTCTACTTGTTTCGGCCTCATGCACTTCCATTTTAACCTCCTCCCGCTCTCTGTTTTGATTTATCTCTGCGCCAGTGCTAATTATTTTTTCTTGTTTTCCACTCTCCATCTTATCTGATCTAAATAGTTCTTCTCTTTTGTTCCCCAACTTTTCATTATCCCTGCTCTCGCCTTCGTCCTGCAACTTTACTATCTCTTCTGTCTCTTTAATTTCTTCACCTTGCTCGCCCTCCAACTTGATTATCTTTTTGTCCTCATCTTCTGCAACTACCATCAACACCTGATCATTTTTATCTCCTGGCTTCAGATTGTGGACTATTAGTGAATCTCTGCTATATTTTAGAAAAGACTGGCGTGTCGGTGCCACATTGATATCATTGCTAACATCAAACAATCTCTCCTGAGTGATTTTTGATTGACTTCCTGAAAGTCTGCTCGCTGTCATTCTCTCAAAGAATGTCTTGCTTGATATTGTTGTCAGAGTTGAAGTGGACACGTCATCATCCAAGTCTTGTTTTGATTCAGAAAGAAACAACTTCACAGGCACAACAACTTTTGTCATTGTCAAGGTTGGAGTTTGTGGTTCCTTCACAACTGGTTCACTCGCTGGCCCTGAGGGATCAACAAAGTACTGTTTAACAATGCTGTTTACACTGTTAACTGTCTGAGAATCCTGCTCATCTGTCAGGTGTCTCTTTGTTGTTACAGATGTAAACTTGATGCCAGAATCCTTTAGTAACAAAGTCAATATGGGGTCTTTGGTCTTGGAGCTTTGTTGAGCTGGCGTTTGGCTCTTCAACACAGTGAACAATGAATCACCCCTTCCTGTCAGAGAGTGAGACTCCGGATTTTTGACTTCAGAAGTGGTTGGCCTACTAAGACTGAAGGATGCTGTTGTGCTACGAGCTTCAATCAACCTCATTCTTGCAGTTGGATGTGATGCAGTGCTGTGATCACTACCTTCTGGAAAAACACTTTTCTGACTGCTGTGTGGAGCTTCAGTGACGTCAGCTGGTTTGCCTACTGACCCGCTTTTGAAGTCCAAAGGTTTGTTTTGGACAAATGCAGTTTTGAAGTTTGTTGAGAGACTGTGGGAAGTGTTGTTATGCTTACTGAAATGTGTCAGTTTTGACTGTGGGTCCCAGATGCTCACCTTTTTTCTGAACGTTTCTTGTTTCCCCAGAGTATAGTCTGACTTTGATGAGCGATAAAACTCTGCGGTTGTTGAAATCAGCCTCAATTGTTTCAAGGTGTTTTGTTGTGTTGCTGATGGCATCTCAGCAAGAGATAATGTGTCAAACGCATCTGTTTCAGTATCTGAGAGAAAAGATTTGATTTGGGAGTTATTGAAAATGTTTTGACCATGATTCACAGTTTTATTGGGGGGTGAAGGGAGAAAAGTCAGGTTGTAAACTGGTTGTTCCCTCACTTCAGAACTGAAGTGCTTGGTAATGCTTTTCTGAATGATGTCTTTGTTCAGCATTTCTTCTTGTTGTTCTCCTACCGACTGCTGATGTAAACTGGGTAATGAGGTTGTAAATTGACTGAAATCGAAAGTGAGCCCCTCTATACGAGGAGAGTCTGAGGAGCCATCAGGTGACAGTGCAGGCAGAGTCACAGATTTCTCAGTGGACACTTCTCTTCGATCTCTCTGGCAGGTCAAACACAAGTTTGTCACAGTGTTTCCTCTCACTGAATCTTCTGCTGTATTGCTTTGGAAAATGGATTGCACAGTACTGAGCGGATACCCGTTTCTATCCAGGTTTGAAATCCCCTTATTATCCTTGTCTTGAGATCGTTTGTCATCATTGTTATTACGCAGCACAGCCAGGTTATCAATTACACGAGGATGAGATGCAGATAGGATTGGAACTCCCGGCCCTCTGTCAGCAGATGTGAGAGTAATAGAGTCAGTGTTTCTCTGATTCCTGTTATCAAGCAGAGTGTGAAGCCAAAGGGACGCTTTCACTGCATCTGTGGACAAATAGACCCCTGGCTCGAAGGTCCCATTCATCTTTGATTCAAATGCAGCTCGTGTAGAAGAGTAAACGATTTTGTCATAATCAGAAATCAATGGGGGTTCTGATTCATTGTGAAACCTCGTGGCTGATGGATTATCTCGTGTTGATGTGAGAGAGGTTTGCCCATTTCTGGAAACAAAACTGCTCACTGAGCCAAATATATCTGATGCTTTTGTGATTTGTGTTCTCTCATATGATGGCGTTGGTCTGGTGTCAAACAAGACCGCCTCTGGAAACTTGGCAGCCACTGCCACTGCAGTGTGATGATGTGTATTCTCTGTAGGTACTGCTTCTATGCCCTGACCAATTGTGTTTTCCTCTTTCAAAAGCAGATCTTTTGTGACAGTTGTGCCTTTTGTTTGTTCTGCGTGGTAACCTTGAAAATCTTCTTTTTCTGCCTGGACTACAAAGAAAAAACATCATGTCACTCAGATTTCTTCCCCACAAGCTGTCCTTTCCAAAATGATCATGTAGCATAGAGCACAACTGAGATTCATTAGATCCATGCTGCACTGTCACATTTACTACATTTCAAGAGTTCATTCAAATTAAAATTCTGCACTATTTCAGATATTTACTCACATTAGTCACAGTATTATAAAAGGATTGCCAGATTGCTCTTGCTGTTTGCTGTATTGCAAGACTGAGAATGTGGGGGATGGGAGGTTATTATCCCAAATAAACAGTTTATCAGGAGGTCAATTAAAATTCAACACAAATAAGAGTCAGGTTACTCCACAAACTCACATTAAAGAGACCGGATGCATTTCTAACACTGTTGTGGTGATGGAAGGGAGCAGTCTTGCCGGCACTTAATTTGTGCTCATCTCTGTCAGTGATTGTGGAAACTTGGAAAGAGCGTTGTTAGCTGATAAATTAGGATGCTTACTAATTAGGCACTATTTTTAGATGTCTGTATTTGCATCAAGCATTTCAGCCACAGTACAAAAAGTACAGTCTATTTGCAGATAGGAGTAACAATATGATGGAGACAAAAAATAGTTATCAGTGCTGGTTGTTATTTATTTGTACCAAATATAACGCACCCCCAGACTCAACATGTGCTGTTGGGGGGCGGAAGCACAGTAATTCAGTGATGCACCAATAATCAATGTTGTATTTGCATAAACATTTTGCAAATGTTCCCTGTAATGTCTCTGACAGTCAGTTAAACGCAAGCAAAATTGATGCTTTACATTCAAGCCTCCACAGGGTTCCTGTAATAATTTGAACCCTGTTGTGGCAGATACAAAGTCGAGGGGGGAAAGTTAATGATGTTGACACCCCTTAGTGTGTGACTGATGGCTGAGATATAAAATGTTTAAGTCAGATGTTTTTACGGTTTCGGTTTGCCACTTAAATGAATCTGCGAAGGTGATTTCACGTCTCATCATGTCAGTTATCACTTTAGATGATGACAACACCTGTAATGTACAGGATATTAAAACATAAAAGAAATGATCAAAGACAGCGTGGTAGGCAAAAGAAACCAATTATAATAACAGAGCAGTATGCGGTTAGTTTTTTCTTTATGTTACATACTAAAGAGACAAGGTAGTAGTCTGCCACACTGGGAAGAAGACTTAGATTTACTCTGTCACTTAGTGGAGCTGTTTATTTCTGTTCTTTTGACATCACACAAAATTAGTAGAAATTTGTTGGAAATATTTCTGCTTGCATGCCTTACTTTTGAAGTGAACATGATAGCTATTAAACTATTTTAACTTTAAGATGCAAGTGAAAAAGAAATCAAAGAGAATTCAGAAAAATGTCCTCAGCACTTTGTGTCACTGCAGATAAATACAACATTTATCTGCAGGGTTGTGTACTTCATAACAGACTGAGAAATATTAAAAAATTCCAGAAATCTATCTATCTATCTATCTATCTATCTATCTATCTATCTATCTATCTATCTATCTATCTATCATGTGAATCAAATATTTACCAGTAGTGTGCTGTACCTAAAACAATAAACACAAAAAATGAGCACATACCTGAAAGCAGGAAAAATCCTACTGTGAAACAGTAAAGCCTCCCCATTTCTGTTCGGTCTTGTTTACAATCACTCAAGCCCCAGTGAATAAGTGCTCTTATTACTGTTTAATCCAACTGAGCAGAAGGTATCAGTAGTTTGCAGACACACACAGATGGTGTGATCCCTTACAGGGAGCTTTTGTCCTCTGCAGTTCATTTATACATGGATTAAATTTCTCAGAAACCGTTCCTTTAACAGCCACTGCAGGTACCTCGTAGCCAACAGGTAGAAAGATGTTAGGAGCAGTAAATCTATATTGGATAACGCCTCTGTTTGATTTATTCATTTATGATGTTAGTATGATATTGATAAACCATTGGTGTGAACGTTACTGACATCATTGCTAAATAATTAGGATACACCTTCTCATCTGTTCTTTGAAGGGTAACTTCAACCTGAAACCTATTCCCCTATGTTTGTGTGTCTAAGTCACTAATAAGAACAACTATTTTTGAAACTGGTCCAGTATTGAATGACAGGGCTGCAGCCAGCAGTGGCAAAACAGACTGCAGTGTAATCACTGCGGATGATCGTGCACTGCCAATTTACGTCCACTAAACATGCTCATTTTTGTCACTGACAGGCTCAGATTGTCATTATGTGTCTGACAACATTATAGAAAAGATCAGAGGTCAATACTTTTGTAAAAGAGTAAGATCCTTTTTAAATCTTTTTAAATACAATGTCATTTTAACATGCTTAGAGAGAGCACATTTTTACATTTGGGTGAATTTAAGGTTTATTTTAATCAAACCAGCGCTTACAATTGTTGGGAAAATTGAAATAACCAAGAAGGTTTTTCGAGTTTTGCTTTGTTTCTGTCATCTCTGAATAAAGTGTGTTTTACAATGATAAAATTACTGTTTGTTTAAATGCAGGTTGGTGGGACTGGTGATAGCAATTTCAGGGCTGTTTCTGGTTAAACAAAAAGGATCATTCTGTTTAACAAAAAAAGTCTGTCCCTGTAGGGATCTGCTTCATAATGTCACAATAACAATCAGAGCCTGTCAGTGGCAAAAACGACGACTTTCAGTGGATGTAAATTGACTGGCATATTTGCCCCAAGTGATAACACTGCAGCCTGTTTCACAGCTGCCGGCTGCACCACTATCACTTGGTGCTGGACATTCATTCTTTAATTTCTGTAACCACTTATCCTGTTGGGGGTTGCAGGAGGCTGGAGCCTATCCCAGCTGACATTGGGCGAGAGGCAGGGTACACCCTGGACAGGTCACCAGACTATGGCAGGGCTGACACATAGAGACAGACAACCATTCACACTCACATTCACACCTACGGACAATTTAGAGTCACCAATTAATCTGCATGTTTTTGGAATGTCTTTGGAGTACCCGCAGACACGAAAAGAACATGCAAACTCCACACAGAGGGGCTCCCCCACACTGGGTTCAAACCAAGAATCCTCTTGCTGTGAGGTGACAATGTTAACCACTTAACCACCATGCCACCAAGGTACTGGACCAAAAATTTGCCTTAATGAGTCACTTAGACACAAAAAATAAGAAAATAGTAGCCTGGTTCCAGACCATAGACCCCGCCCACTCAACTGAGTAGGCTTGCATCTCTGGTCTGGCATACTTCAATGAATTTGCGATTTATCTCGTCCAAATGCTGGACGGACCAATGAACGGCGGGGGTCTAACGATTCGCCAATCAGCGCCACGCTGATGTCAAGCTGTACGCCGGTGGGTAACTGGTGAGGATAGCAACAATGGCGACTGCTACAGATCCTACAGACCACATTGACGATGCTATCAAGGTATTTCGCCACTACTCGCGTTAATGGAGGACCAAATTAAGGAAGCTGCTAAACTGGATTTAACGGCGATGCAGATGGGCGTGCACGACGACGGAGACATTTTAAACGGGCAATGCTCGCTTGTTTTCGGCACCCCCGAGGCATGGATACTAATGACGTCAGGTTCTGGGTGAGTCGTTGATCTCTACTGATTGGTTAGGGAAAAAATCAAATTCCCTCCCCCTTGTAAATCGCTTCAATGGCGGCGATGTCAGACTGAAGGTTGTGGGAGCTTCAGTCTGACACTCAGGCTAAGAAAATAGGGTCCAAGGTGAAAATTAGTTATCCTTTTACTCTTTAAGTGATCCCGGAGTCATTAATAGGGAACAGAAACTTTGTAGAACCTGAAATTCATTTCTGCTTAAATTTAATTGCAATTAAATACACTTCCTCTGTCATTCACACCTGTGTGCTTAACACTAGACTCACAAGTCAGACTTTAGACACTTTGCTTAACTAAAGACTGATGTGTTTCTCCCTGATTTTGTGTTTAGATGGGCGGATACAATTTCAGAGTTTAAAAAACTCCCTACGTTGCAGAACCAACAGTAAATCTGCAGGGCGGTCCTTCGGTGGCTCGCTGAACTCTTGTGCTTGTAAACATAGTCTGACTAGAAACACGTGTAGCGGTACAAAATGGCTCAGTCGTGCTCTCAGAAAACGCCATCAAAGTTAGTGGATGTTTGTTGCGTTTGCGGCAACACATTCTCACCAACTAAAAGAAACAAACATAATCTTTTACAAGGCCATGACTCATCCGTCCAGCCGGACTATAGAGGGAATTGCCTTGTAAATAACAAGGCGATTCTCTCTATAGTCCGGGTAGAAAACCAGCAGATATATATAAATATATATATATATATATATATATATATATATATATATATTACATATATATTACACATTACACATTACATACACATTTTCACATCACTGTATCACCATTTAGACTAATCCGATGTTTGTAAAGTCTATAAACACAATGATTAAACAAACATTACTATTTCTGTGTGCACGTTTAGCTGGGCTTACCATTAGCGGTGTCTGTATTAGGTAATAACTCATTAAATGGTCCGTAAAAAAAATATCTTTTCCAGCGGATATCTTAGTTACAACATGATTGAACTAGCAAAGCAGTTTTGTGTTGCTATGTGTGGTATTTATTCAGTTTTGGGAAATCACGATGTCTAGGAAGCATCAGTGGACAGCTAACACTAGCAGCAAAGCTAGCATCAGGACGTCATCTGTTAAAAGCCTCCCGTTGTTGGATACGACATGAAACTACTCCAGTTAGCTCAATCATGTTGTAACTAAGACATCCGCTGGATAAAATATTTTCTTCACGGATGAGCACACGTTTGATAAAACGGAGTTTAATCTCTCGGCATCCATTTTCAAGCTCTCTGTGTGTTTGTTTCCTTGCGGACGAGAAAAGGGGGAGCGCACATTTCTGAGTAGGCGTGTCCTTTTCAAAAATGCAAGAGGCGCTGCTTTGTTGCTGGCCGTTTTCGCCGGTGTGTTAAATACACTTTAGAAAGGAGTGTCCCCAGACTATCAGAAGGCGGAGATCTCTGATTGTCTGGTGGCGAGACTAGCTTAACACTAATGAGACCATTTGTTAACCATCTTAGTTTAGCATACACCAGTTTCTAAGTAACACCAAACATGAAGTACAGCTAAAGCTAATGAGAGGGTCTTTAGTATTATGTCTCAATTAAAGTAATGGACCATCTGAAGATGGTGCAAGATGAGGAGTTGATCAAAGTTTTATTCGTTCTGAGGGGAGCATGATCGTTTGATCGTTTTGCTCCCCCCTAAATTTAATGGTAGCACCAGTAGGAGTCAGGAGATCACCAAAGTTATCAGGATTAGGATTTATCCTTTGAGGATCATGAATGTCTACACTTTTGTTTTCTTTTTGTCCTCTTTACAGTAAGTCCTCCTGTAGATGTTGAGATATCTGTAACAAATTTTATGGCAGTCCATACAATATATGCACATACCCCCCAAAAACACTCACTCACCTAAAACCACAACCTCTACCATCAGACCTTTTCGTAATATAGAGTAGCTAAGGTAACAGCAAACATCACTCCAGTTCCACTTGTCTCTCCAAGTTTAGACTCCACATAACAGTGGGTGTGCAAACATTTTGCTAGCAGAGTTATAACTCTGACCTTCTCATAGTGGCTGTGCTCAGCATTCAAGGAGTGTTTCGAGCTGTTGTCACACAGCTGCATTAAATTCCTGGGCGCAGCCACCTCTGTGAGACATGCAAATCAAGCAGATCCCAAACTGTTAAGTCTTTAAAATGCAAATGCAAATTTATTTTGAGATGACTGTCCTTTTGGTATTTCTATCCAGAGAATCCAAACATAGCTAGAAGTCGTTTTTTTTTTTTTTTTTAAATCAGTGATAAATACACTCAGCTGTCCCATTCTGGATATTAAATCCAAAAATAAACAAACCACACACCTGAAAAACCGTAAAATAAGAGATATACCAAAGGCTGGTGTGAAGTAAAATGACCCTTTAGGACACACACTTAATTACTTCTGCCAAGGAAGTTGTGTTTTCTGATCAGTTTGTTTGTCTTTTTGCCCACAGGAAAAACTGCTGGTCTGTTTTTCATGAAACTTGGTGGAAGGTGAAGCACGGGCCAAGGAAGAACCCATTACATTTTGGAGCAGATCTGAACCGCAAGGCACATACACTTTTTTATTTTTTACTTTCGTTTACGTCATGAGATAGGGCATCTGGCCTTGGTAAAGTAAATGCCATACATCTTCAAATCCAGTAGTTGAAAGCAAAGTTTAAAAGTGACAAACATCCAAAAATGATGACTCCATATCACAGTCCACATGCACAGGTACGATACCAGTTGGGTAACTTTCATGTGCAGTCATTATGCAGCACTCAGGCACGGTGGTTTCATGGGAGGACTGGTACAACTGTATCATCACATTTGTAAGTGTTATGTCACCAAATTATACTGCTTTGCATAACAAGGATTTTTTTTTCTATACTCAAATTTGAATTTGGCTCAAGAAAACATTTCGTCCTTGTGAACATACAGTTTTCGTAACTGTTCTTGAACATGCTGCCATGTGCATGATATTATTCCAGCCTCAGCATTTGTTATTTGTACATAAAGTACAGTATATACATAATAACAAAGCTTTTTAATAAAAGACTGAACTATTGGCCACGGCCGAGGTCTTCAAGTGCCCTTCTAGTTTAAACTTGTGATTATAGTCACATAAATAATGGACAGAAGTGCCAGTGACACTAAGTGCTAAGCAAGCAGTGTATTCAGTTCTTTGCCTGTAACACACTTTTTTATTGTAAATTAATGAATGCCCTTCAAGATGAGTAAGAGCCTCTGTGAACCCTAACACTACAGGGATACATTGTTCTGATCTGTTCCTCACATCAATATGTAAATGCTGTCTGATCAATATCCGCCCTTCAGAACCAAACAATTACAGTCTGTTTCACTGCATACGTGATCTTGGATGGATTTTGTCATATATTTATTTGCTTTGTAAAATAGAAAGTATTGATGAGAATGTGCAATTAAATATTACTGATGTTTTCATCTAATAATAGACAATTAAAGATGGTAAAAATGAACTGAACATCACACTTATGTACGGTAATTGACCACATAAATTCATATGGGTTTGAAAAACAAGGACAGCCAAGAACATCTCAAATGTTTACGACCTTGTTTATGTAGATGAAGCAATTAAGAGGAGAATCTCATTCTTGAGTTTTATACTCTCAAGACAGCAAAAAAATCTATACTACTTAAAAAAAGACAGGTATCGATTGGAAAAGCAATTAATGCTCAAAGTTTTGAGAAAGAATTAGAAAGGAAAGGAATAACGTAACTACCAGGATTGGTGTTTTTGAGTGAATTTTTGTTCTCCCTGAAAGGTGGGTAGGCGTCTAAGCCCAAAACAGAATACAGAGGAGAACCAAACTGATGACAAGCAAAATGTGTTACTGGGTTCATGTGATGAGCTTCATACAGGAGTGCAGGATCTCAAGGCCGTGAAGTTCTCGAAGTTTGTTCATATGTCTGGAATTGAAGAGAGCAGCTCATTAAAAGAAAACACAGTGACAGGGTGTTCAGTGGGGTGGCACTGAATAGAAACAACAGTAGTGTGAACTAAAGATCAAGACATCTTCAGCACAGTCACAGCGGAGCTCTGTAGCCTGGAGGTACTGTGAAAATGTTCCTAGGAACAAACAGACATGTTTGCTGCTGCCCTCTTCCATTATTGAGGACAGTGCAACATTATATGAAGGTGGCCTACAGCACCACATCATTGTTCAGTGATCACATTTTATTGAACCCATCTTTGAGTGTAGAAATAATAAGCTGTTCACACTTAAATCTTACCCTGCAGTACAAAATGAAACCCTTTCTAAATGAAAACACTATGGAAGTTCAAGGTCTGGTGTGTAGGTTGCAGAACTGAAACTTCTCCTGTGTGCCAAACTTGTAAGTAAGTAAAATTATGGTGGCCAACGAAAAAACACAAATGCCCCTATCTAGAGCCGGTATTTGTTTTGTCCATCCTGGGCCATGATGGACTAAAGAGGACCTGCTTCGTATGTAGATATAAACGGTTTCATTCTAGGGTAACAAAAATACAATTCTTACATTCAGGTGATTATAAAATAATGAAAACATTGTTATAAATATTATATGCCATTTGTGTCAATAGATGCCCCAAATTCTTTCATAGTGGACCTTTAATGTAAGAGGAGTTATTGTAAACCTGCAGGTAACGTACACTTGTGGCTTACATAAAGCACTATAATACGTAGTAGTAGTTTTTGTATAAGTTTTTGTTTTTGTATAAGATGCTGGAGAGATGGCTCAGATACCAAATGTCCTAGGTGTATATGGTAAACTCAGAAAATATTGCTCTCGATTTACCGGTCGATCTAGGTTCCAACCCTCACCTATGGTCACAAGCTCTGGGTAGTGACCGAAAGAACGAGATCCCAAGTACAAGCGGCCGAAATGAGTTTCCTCCGCAGGGTGGCTGGGCTCAGCCTAAGGGATAAGGTGAGGAGCTCGGACATCCTGGAGGGACTTGGAGTAGAGCCGCTGCTCCTCCACATCGAGAAGAGCCAGTTGAGGTGGTTCAGGCATCTGGTAAGGATGCCTTCCGGACACCTCCCTTGGGAGGTGTTTCGGGCATGTCCAACCGGGAGGAGACCTCGGGGCCGCCCCAGGACACGCTGGAGGGACTACATCACCCGGCTGGCCTGGGAACGCCTCGGGGTTCCCGTGGATGAGCTGACGGAAGTGGCTGGGGAGAGGACTGTCTGGGCTTCTTTGCTGAGGCTGCTGCCCCCGCGACCCGGGCCCAAATAAGCGGAGGACGACAAGTACGAGTACTAGTACGAGAAAATATTCAAACATGATCACCTCTTTCAAATTTTGTTATGTTGTTGTATAAAGTTTTCAAACCCTTTGCTATGACAGAATTTAGCTAAGGCGCCTCCCGTTTCCCTTTATGATCTCTGAGATGTTTCTACACCTTGATTGAAGTCTACCTGTGGTTAATTCATCTGACTCGATGTGATCTGGAAGAGCACCACCTAAAAATGATCACTCAGCTAACAATGTCAGCAAAAGCCAAGCCATGAGGTCAGAACAACTGCCTGAAGGACTTTCCTGCAATTCCTGGTGTGGCCAAATTGATATTCAAATATTTGTTTTATGACAAACTTAAGATTTGAAAAACTAGTTGGCAGATTACTGGATATTAAGAACAAGAAAACATCACTTGTAGCCCTAAAATATATCCAAGAGACAACAATTTTGATGGACAAATGCAATCAGCCTATCAAATAATGACTAAGCAGTAAATCAACCACAACTATTGGGAGAAAGTGGTGTGTTATGGCTATCACTGCGTATTAGTGTAGTTAGTCACACATTAGTGTGATATATTAATAACATATAATGTATATAGTCATGTCAGTGTGAACCAGAAGTCATAAATTTCCTGAGCATTTGACCAACATCTTTAACCAAAGCCAGAATATCACATTATCTCAATCTGCTGATGCATTTCATCTCATCTATCAACGCTCCTTCAGGCTAGTTTCTAGACTGTAATCAGCAGCATGTGGTTTATAGAGTGGGGTGAGAGGGCACCTGGGTTCAGATCGACACAGCTTCCCCAGAGCAATCGCTGCATTTTGCCGCACAGCTGTCCTCTTAGTGTCCCCTGCAGCGTGGCGCAGCAGCAGCAGCACAATATCAGTGCCCAGCAGGGTGCTGGCAATTCCTTCCAATTCAAGGCAGTGGGCCAAGCAGAGGGCTGCATTTCCTGACACCATCTCATCACAGCTGGAACCCAGCAAATGACGTAAAATAGACAGTTCTGTGAGGAATGATAAATGAACAGCAAATAAGAAGAGAATAGCATTCTTATATATGAACAAACAAACACATAACGACATGAAAATCAACAGATATACTGCACTCATACATGCAGTATGTATACAAATGTAGACACATACACACACTTAATTTGCATATTAGGTCAAGCCTAAAATATTATTCATAAACTAATGAAAGAGCATCTTAAAGTAATGCTAACATGTCAATCATTTCTTACTTTTATCAGACTTCACCAGCTTCTCCCGTGCTGAGTGACTGGCAGCAGTGCATATTGTCAGAGTCTTAATGGCATACTTAGTGGCAGTCTGCCCTGTTCCCTGGGTACGCACACAGAAATAAATCAAAAATGATGTGAGACAAGTTGAACAAACATCTGTAAACTCCAACTTTATGACGACACTTACTGTAGAGGTCAGAAAGACTGACCCGTAGTGGAATTAATAATAATAATAATCGTCATCATTGTCATCACATTGTTTTTATAGCACCTTTCAAACAGAGTTACAAAGTACTTTGCATTAATAAATCTGAGACACATGTACAAATTATAAAACAGGATAAAACGGTATAGGAAGTAACAATAAATACCATCCATTAAAAAAAAAAGCCAAATGATAACAGTGAATTTATGAAGAGAGTTGAAAGAGGTCAGTGAGTTTGTCTGCCTAAGGTCCTCTGGCAGGGAGTCTCCCAGCTGAGGGGCTCGGACAGTAAAAGCTCTGTCATCTTTAGTGACAATTCAAGATTTTGGTACCATGAGAAGAGCCTCGTGGTAGGATTTCAGGCAGTGGTCAGACTCATGGGAAATTAACAGATCACAGATGTAGGCAGGAGCTTGACCATTCAAGGCTTTAAAAACAAGCAGTAAAATCTTAATATCAGTTCTTAAACTCACAGGTGATCAGTGAAGGGCGACAAGGATTGGTGAGATGTGGTAAATTGTCTTAGTACCAGCTTAGTACAAAGCATTTTGTATGAGTTAGAGTCTCAGACGTTATGTCTGTTGATGCCAGAGTAGAGGGCATTGCATTAATAAAGTCTAGTCATGTCTTATCTTATCTTAGAGGAGATAAAAGCACAGATCACCTATTCTAAATCTGCAAGGGAAAGAAATGACTTGATTTTTGTTAAATGTCTCAGTTTGGTAAAACAGGACTGCACAACTTTATCCACCTGGACACTGAAAGACAGTGCTGAGTCAAAGATGACTCCCAGGTTACAGTCATCTTTTTGTATGTTTCTGATTTGTTGTTTTACTTTGATTTTGACAAATTAGTAATAGAACACATACACTATTACCTCAAATATAGATCCAAATTAGAGAGGCTAATACTTTTTACAAATAAGTTGCTTTTTCATGAGTGTGTTTTCATCATGTTTCTACATCATGATGATAGTTAATGTAGTTAATGTGTAAGGGTATACGTCTTCATGGGCTGTTTAGGAATAATTAGGATGTTTGGCAAACAAAAGAGCATTCCATGAGTAAAATACAAGAGTTGATGTATTCATAGATACTTGGCTCTTTGTACACTTACAGTACGTACCTTAAGCAGTCGGCACATGGCACAGACCACATCCCCCTGAATAACATGCTGAACAGCCTCAAGGGACTGAGGGAGAACAGTGCTTAGCACGCCTGTGGCTCTCTGGAAGACAAAGAAGAATGTTGGCATTAGAAGCGGAGATAACATAAGATAGAGAAGAGCAGAAACAGGAAGATAGATAGGAAAATAGCAGAGAAACAAGATAGCAAAGTATCAAGAGAAAACTTCTGGGGGGGAAGGAAAGTTAGGAGACAGAAAAACAAAGGAAAACAGCTCCTACCAGAGACAAAGAGAATGGGAGAGTGTAGTTGGAAGAAGGTGGAGAAAAGGAGAAAACGTGAAATCCGTTAGTGTTATGTGAGGTGCTTGCTGCAAAAGTGCAGAATGTCCATTATAAAGATGGTGAGGGAGTTGCTTGAAAACATGTCTGACTGAACATATATAATTACAGTGAACCTTAAGAATAGCATAAGAATAGAAGCAAACAAGAATTAGAGGTCACATGAGTGCTTGCTTTGTTTTGCAGGAGGGATCGGTTGATACACACCATTTACATAAATTCAAGGGCACAAATAAAGTAATTTCAGGGTATGAAATAGTCAATAAAGGCAGCAAAGTAAGTACGTTTAGTGAGCAAATTAGTTATTTCAAAGAATTATTTGTGGCCCTCATCAGCCACATTCATAGCAGCAGCAGGCAGCCATTTTCACAAAATAAGCTCTGATTAACCCACTGCGCACTGCATCCCCAGAACCAAATGGAAGACAGACAAATTGAGCTGAAAATAAAGATATTTTTTCTCAGGAGTTAGTGGAGAGCAAAGCTAAAGCTCAGAGCTAAGAGACGCTCCAAACCTCAGTACCAACGAGAGAAATTGCAAGAAAAAAAATGTTGGCATTTAACATTTGAATACATTGAAAATTGAAGTTTCAACAGTGCTGTGGATAACATGTGTTTACATTTAGGCACAAAAACTACTTCGTTATGGTTTGAAAAAAATGTTTTAGCTTAAAATAACCTGTTTGAGTGCATAATGCCAACAGGAAAAGCAGCAATGTCTCGATAAAAAAACAATGGCTTTCCATGGCACTATCCTCTCTAAATGGAGCATAAAAAGCTGATGGTAAAACAGCAATGACTTGCTAAAAAAATCAACCAGTTTTGCTGTTTGCTGGTCTCAAACAGTAGTCTGCAGCTTGGCAGCTGTCTCACCGGGGATACACACCATCCACTGTCGCCTCTACCTTAGCTCATATATGACGTCACTTTAGAAACATTAACATGATATGTATGAAACATGCAGATGTATGTATTGGCTGGTTAACATCAGCCCAGCAGAAATAATTAGGGCTTCAGGGCTTTGGTGTAACCATTATGATACATTAAAGACACAAGTGAAGTGAGGTCAACACAAGAAAAGAAAAAACAGAGCAGAAATTGACAAGAAAAAGGATGCTGACAAAGGTGACAATGAAGAAAAAGTTCCAGCCATGTAGTGAGTGAGCACTAAAACAGAGTAAGGAGACAGATGGGTGGAAGTGTGTGACTCTGAGGGCATTGCATAATCAGTGTGAAACTGCTATAACAGCCATTAGCACAGACAACAGCACCTGGAGCTGGAGTTTTAATCAACTGTAATGACGCATATATAGGATCCTCTGAACATTGTGAATTGCTGTTACCACCTTATGGGGCTCATTGAGAGTGAGCTCACAAGCCCTAGAAAAGGCGCATTATCCAGGACGAATGCCTTACATTTTCATCTAGTTACCTGAAAAGATGGTTTTATACTACATAGGATGTATGAAAGTGTGGAAAACAAACAAAACAAAGTTTTTAACAAGCGTACTAATATTTTTCAAACCGGTCTTGATCTAACACAGCCAAACATGAAAACCTAATGGTTAGTTATTATACAGTAAAGCAGCTACATGTATGATGTGTTGGGGTTTTTCAACTCTCCTGAGTACTGTAGTGTAGTGCTCAAGTAAGGGTCTCTCACAGTTATGATTCCTCCATCACTATCCCTCAGCAGGCCCAGGCAGCAGTCGCTGAGTGAAACAGCTTGTTCCTAGAATAAGAAGATGGAAACGTAGCCAAACCAATTTTCACATGTATTTCACCTCTGGATAGGTGGCACATCATAGTTCACACAATTGCCCCCTCTTATTCCCTTGTCCGTTGGCTTATAATATCTTTCCGATGCATATTATAAAGTGCTATGAAGCAAATTTTCTCTAAAAACAGATAAATCTATCACAGTGGCCCCCACACTGAACAACAATTCAGCTCAAGGTACAATATTATCATATTATCAGTTGGTACAGTGCCCACTCTGAAGATAAGAAGAGATAAGGCAGAAGATCATTTTTGTACTCCTAACATATTCATGCATAACTGAACCTCCACTCCAGGTAAAGTAAACATCACACATTAAATATCACATATCACTTGTTTTACCTGAATGACTGGAGATGGAAGAGCTGAAAGGTTGATGATCAAACCAAGCATGCGGTAAATGACCTCTTCGTATTCAAATGCACTGCATTGCCTCTGTAATGACAGCCAATAAATTCTACACTCATAATCTGCATACGGTGAGTTTTACATATATATACATACATATATCATACAGTACTTACAATGGCAACCACAAAGGCCTTCCAGCATTCCGGATCATGAGCAAAACTGTGACGGATGGCATCATCTTGAACCAGGCAGCCAACAGCTGATATCAGTGACGCAAGAAGAAGCTGATTGGACTCGCTGATATTTCTCTGGAAAATGAAGAAAACAGATGTGTACATTTGCCCAGAAACACGCACATAAACATATCTATACATACTCAATGCATGCTGTTTAGTATAAAACTTTGTATGTACATAACTTACCAGTATTGTTGTAAATGGCACAATGACAGAGTCTGTGACCACGTCCCTTAACTGAATGCAAAATCTGTAGGAATATATGAAAATATTTCTACTGTACATGTAAAATAAACATAATATGTATATCAGTATATATGTATAAATACACACAATAGTTCCACTATTAAAGAGAAGTAGCACTACAACATCACACTCATTGTTGTGTTACAATAAACATGCATGAGTGAGGAGGAAGTGAGTAAAGTCAAATTTGAGCCTCCGTTTAAGTTCTTCACAGTCGAGCATGACATAACTCAGCAAAACTACCAGAATAAGAATTACTGCCAACTGCATCAAAAACCACCGCATACTCATATCTACTTCTGAAAAATCCACTTACTGTCTGAGTCATAAAGGCTAATTGGTTATTGCAATTCAAAACAGCATTGATTGTCATTTCTCTGAAGATTCAGTTACGCACATTGAAGGCAGTAAAAGGCAGAGGGACTAAAAACAATAATTAAATATGCTGTATAATGTGTATATGTATAAGTAGTGTAAAATACATAAAAGTATGTGTGCAAATGTCTATACCATTTGTAAATATTCTACCAGGAGCAATTAGTGAGATTTCAAATAACTATGGAATTTTTTCAGAGCAGCTGTGTATTAATTTTTTCGACAAAAATACCTTTGAAAGCCCAACATTGAACCGTCTGAGCTTCTCAACTGAAGAGAAAACCTCTGTAGGATATAACACATTTTTGTAGAGTAACTCTCTTTGAGCTATAGACAGGGGAAAATTGATCTCCCATTTCACTGCTTGACACCTCGACTTATTTCCCGCTGTGTTGGTGAGCCTGGGTTGTCCTTTCATGTCTTGTTTTCATGAGGTGCCAGAAAGGAAAACAGGTTGAGAACTGCCTTTTGCCTTCAAGTGACATTAACACTTAGATAGCACATGCTGAATTATTGAAGATGCCACACCATTCCTCAGAGGACCCCTTCTGACATAATGCGATGATGGATTTTGAAGTGCCTTTAATATATATGGATATGATGTATGGGAGGATAATAGATTGTCTGTTGAGTCATATTCTGAATTCTGCAGTGTATATGAAAATGTGTATTTCCTCATCCAGAGATAAAATGAATCACTTTCTATGATGTGAGGAGAATAACTCTGCTGTTTCTGTTCAACTGCGTGTCAGTAATACTTGTTTTCTGCTGCGAAGTTCTCCAGAATCTTGACCGCTGTGTTCTCCTGCTGCTGCTTTGGCTTTGAGATGCACGCCATGAGGTTCCTCACTAACCTTTAGATCCAGATTTAGAGGAGGGCAAGATAAAGAAAAAGAGAGGGGGAAAGTAGAGAAAGAGAGATAGAGATAAAAAAAAAACATATCGGTGTGATAATAATACCAAAGAAGAGCAAAAACATTTCTTCTTAATTTTCTGGAAATCCAATCAGCTGCAGCTCAGATAGTATCAGACCTGCATGAGAAATCACTTGGCCCACTATAATTTTTAATACTGTGTCCCAGAGCAATGGAACACAACTTCCTTGAAATCTCATTAAATAGAAATGGCAATTGCACTGACAATCACAAACATGTGGCCCAAGGTTGGCCTAAAGTCCCATTCTGATTTCATTAAGGGGAGAATGTGAGATGCAAAATTATTTTAATACTTACTGGGGATGGGCGAAGGTAAAGGAAAAAGTATTATAAACAATTTGGTTCATTTGAACATACCATCTCTGTCCACACGAGCATATTTTGCCTCAAGCTATGCTGTTGCTCTCATCAATTGCATCTAATGGCAACATAAAAAAAAAATGTCTTACATGTGCACATTCAGGTTGTCAATGGCCAATCTCCTGCCATGTAGTGTCTGTGAGTATAAAGATATTAACAACAGGCATTCCTTCCGCACTGCAACGTGCCCTGATGTTAACAAGGGAACAGTGGACTCTCTGGCGACTGGGCATGCCATCAACATTTTCTGGTTTTCATCTGAAAGCAAAAGGAAAACACTTTATGTGAGCTCACCTGACACAGTACCCTGTTGTTTTCCCAAAGAACAACAACCTTGTCTGTTAACATTACGTGAACACTAAGCTGCTATACTAGCGTTGATACTGAAGAAATGCTTGTTGTTCATGTGGCATTAACATACACAGACATGTAAATAGTTGAGTAAACAAACGATCACAGTTGGTGCAAACAGTTGACGTGCTGGAGCTCACACAGCTTGTGCGATTCAAAGGCAAATAAAGGCTTGACAAAGGGATGGCTTAAGTGTCACACTGAAAAGCTGCCGAGTAATGACACAGTGCAACAGAGGATTATATTAGCATGTTATTTAATTTTTTCCCTGTTTCCTGCTAACTAAGAGCAAATTACTACATTGACACAGACAGAAAATGAAGAGTAACTCAGTTAACTACATACCGTTTCCAATACAAATAATCCTCCATAATTTCAGCACAGAGACACACAGCTCCTGGCTGTCTGGATCCTTTGTTTCCTGCAACAGGCAACTGTAGAGAAGATAAAACGCAATAGAATTAGCTCTGTTCTCTTCTAGCTGACGTAATACAAATCAAATTCAAATTATTTCTTTCAGTTAATTAAATTTGTTAAGAAAAGTGTGTCTCCACAAAACTCACAGAATGGAAACAAAATTAAAACTACATACACAGAATATAAGACGTGACAAATCTCAAAGATTTACTTGTGGTCAAATATTTGGTGATTATACCAGACACAGGAAGCAATTCAATGCATTTCACAAAAGCAAGATGCCATTTCATTTAATATGGATGTTAAGCAAACTTAGTGCAGCAGCAAGACCCCATTTTGAGTTACCAAAGTGCACTCTAATGAACGAAGAAATGCATTTCAGTATAGCTACAGCAAGAAAATTAGGTGCAATAGGCATAACAAATGTTTTGTGAGCATACTGATACTACACTTAATCATCATAATGAACAGTGCCCTTCCATTTATCTACATTTAATGTAGGTACCTTATGCGTAGATCTGAATGATCAATCAAATTCAAACCGACATTTTGAGGTAACAAAACACAATTTTCAAATAGCAAAAGAAAAACAACCAAGACAGAAACCCCATGGGCTTCACCTGCACTGCCCTACATTCCACATAACATACAGTATGTATGTGCTATCCACATGTTTACACATTCCATAGTTTGTTGCAGCAAGTGTGTGATTGAGCATTGAGAGATGTGTTGAAGAGCCCCTCGGCCATCAATGTCATTATAGAAGTCCTCTATTTTTTCCACTATGGTGTTTGCAACTGGCATATCACTGTAGTCTCTGCCCTGAAGAAGCTTGTATGTGCTGCTACTTGCGGGCTGAAGGTTACAGTCATGTTTTTTATTCTTCAATAGAAAAGTTTCTTTCTCTTGTTTGGCAACCTGTGGGTCCAATACCAGGGAGCGCCATGAAAAACTTTTAATTTCTCCGACCCTTTTCCACTTTTTTCTTTAACTATTAATTTGGGATTTTCTATAGCAGGCAACAGTGACATGGCTCACATAGGTTTCAGTTGGTTGCATCTGGCTCATAACATTATCCTTGTTGGCTATTCTCGTCAAGCTCAGACTGCAATTTCTTCGCACTCTCTATTTTCAGGACACTGTGTTCTGACTTCAATAATGACAGTGCTAACAATGGACAATATGGAAAGTGCATGACAAGTTAATAATAACCTTACTGATCTGACATGAGGGAGTCATAATTTGTATCTTGTACTAAACACCCCCTCTTTCAGGGACAAAACACAAGGCCTTTGCTCATTTCAATCCTCAGTGCGATCATCTTTTTCCTCTTTGGGCTATCACACAAACAACCAGAGAGAGGGAGAGAGAGGGCGGAGAATGATCTCTCTAGTTTAGTCCGTCATTGTCTCTGTATGCCCCTGTCTCTAGGTCCATCTGTCAAAGCTCCACTGAGGGCTGACAGCTAACTCTCCCTCTGGTCTCCTTACCTCCTCACCATGTCATTGCTGCTGATGATACTAAAGCCATTGTTCAGTCTGAAAAGGGTCTGGCCTGTACCTGTTAGAGGAGAACATTAGATAGTGTAAGAAGACAGAAAACTACATATCATCACCAGGTAGCTGCAGGCTTTCAGAGAAACACAACACCTCTCGCTTTTAGTTTAGCTTTCCTTGTTCACTGGTTTATCGTCAAGGGCACAAGAGAAAAGAATAAATAAAATATGTTGACAGAGGAAGGTACAGTGAGAAATGGTCTATTTTCCACTTATAATGAGACGCAGTATACAGAAAGTAGAGCAGGGTAGTGAGGGAAGAAAGCCTGTAATGTCAGCCCTGCTGAGATCCTTTCAGTTGTGAGTTATGTAAGTTTTGCCCTTTTCCGTTGAATGGCACAGTGGGACAGGCATTATATCATTTGACAGAACACTTTTGTTCATCTAAATGAAGAAAAAAGAGTGAGTGGATAAGACATATTTGCCATGATTGTGCAGTGGACAACCAGTGCAAGAGAATATGGTGTGTTACAAACAGTGGTACCAGTTAAAACAATAATAGGGAGTTAGCATTACACAGTGATGCTGGCTTTCTATAGTTTTATAGTTTACTGAAGGACAAGCTTCAAGTTTCACTCAGTCAATTCCATCAGTCTTGGCTGTGTGATCAAAGTACCTGATGTTACACAAGGCCTGAATGAGAGCAGCGATGAGGGGGGGCATGTCAGAACTACTTTTTTACAGCTTCTTTTTTTAGCTGAAATATAACAAAATAAATACTCCTGAGAGGGCCATTGACCTTGATGAATTGTGCTGCTAGGTTGTTTTACAAAAGCAGCAATTTCAACCTTTTGGCAATAGCTAAAAAGAGTTAGAGTTGGAGTGGAGTTTCAAAGTCATTTCTTGGGTCAAAAACATTACAAAAATATCAACAGCTGACAGAGGAGGGATGAACAACCTGGTGGAGAGCAGCTGCTGCTTGTAGACAATGGCCCTTTTTCATACAGTGGAGGACTTGGTAAACAAATATTTTGCAATATCTTGTGCCCAACAAGTTTTCCAAAAGCACAAGATCACAATGATCTTTTCCATGCTAAGAAGAAAAGGCTGTAAGGGCATGTTTCTGCCTCACCTGTTTGGTTCCATTCATCTGAAATGCTGAGCAACAAGCATTGTGCTTGATCTAAGCCTAAGCTTGATATAATTTATCACTTGGAACAATTTATTCCATCATGTTGCAGTATCAGATTTGTGGTTTCTTGTTTTTAGTGGTACTTTGAAAAACAGCCGTAAAGCAGACGAATGCTCTTTTTCAGCTAAGTTTTATTTGCTGATTTTCTTGATCAGGGATGTTGCCAGATATTCTGGAACCCCTGACAACAACTCTCTAACTCCCTAAAATATATATAAGTATCGGTAACACCTGGTATGCTCCAGGGCCCCTGTCCATCTAGAGGACCTTAAGCTAGGCTGTCATAAATCTATAAAGCCAACAGACAGGTACCACCAATCACTAGCTACCTACTCTAAATTTAACAGGGATGTGTGCAGGTATGCACTGAGGTTATGGAACAGACACCTGCCATCACAGGTGTTTCATTAAATTGCACCCAAGACAGCCCCAGAAGGCTTAATAGTGTTTGCTGTCATCCCATATCAACGCCCCTCTAAACCTCCTCTCAACACCACAAACAACTAACACAGCCTACCCAGTACTGTACACTTGAAGAAATAACTGTGCTGATAAGAACCAAAAAGGATTCTTCCGCTTGTTGGCAAAAAAGATCCCTTTTTGGTTCCTGCTAGAACGTTTTATAAAGGTGATGTACCAAGAACCCTTTTAAACTTTAAGGGTTTCACCTAGAACCCACCAGGAGGGCTAAAAAATAGTCATGGTACTCATGGTCTTAGGTGAACAGGTTAGCCTGGGGCCATGAGAACCACATTCAGCAGCATTGGGCTTTATGAGGCTCCTAAAGTTCTGAGGCCAGTGTGACCCACTACAATCATGGTTCACAAACAAGTTTTTAGGGTTTTTAGATGTTGTGAATAGCCTTTACTATTGCAATAGTGCAGCTGAGTTGGAAACAGAGACAAAGGAGTTTGGTGTGCCAGTGTTGGACGATGGGTCGCTGCTGCTCCTCGTTATATGTGCTCTCGTTTTATGGTTTTCGTCGTTTCATCACTACTACAAATGCAGCTGTAGCCAGTATCTCACAATCACTATCCTCATTCATATTTTAAGAAGCTCCAAATTATATTAAGCCACAAGATAAGCCTGAAAAGCTACAGCACAGAGAGTTGTTGCATAGTAATGATACACTGTTTCATGTAGTTGCATTTGTGCGAACCGGCAGGTTTCTTGAACATTGCAGAACGGCGCATTGCAAGTAGTTGTCTATTTCAACTGGTCTCGTCGCAAATCTTTGGTCTGGACTGGGCTTTAGTCTTACATAGAACCATTAAGTAACCCTTTCTTCAAAAAAGGCATCTTTGGGTGAAAGGGGTTCGTTAATACAACTCTTAATCTTACAAAGAACCCTCGACGAACCCTACCTGCGCTAAAAGCTATTGCAATGTCTTGATGTTATTAATTTCATTTTAAAATTACATTATTCATTACAACATCACGGAACAGCTGACACTGCTGGCTTGGAACAGTCCACTCAGCGGTTCAGCAAACCAAATTACATCATCACTGACACATCAGGGGAATGTCTAATTCTGCTAATCCGTGATCTTGATATGATCAAAGACAGATCACAAATCAAATCACATCTGCACTGGAGGTTTCACTCATCTACAGGCATTGGCAAATAACAGACAACTTAGATAGATAAGATATTTTTTGGGCATTTTTAGCCTTTATTTGATAGGACAGACAAGTGTGAAAGGGGGAGAGAGAGAGGGAGTGACATGCAGCAAAGGGCCACAGGCTGGAGTCGAACCCGGGCCGCTGCGGCCCTGTACATGGGGCGCCTGCTCTACCACTAAGCCACCAATGCCCCAGACAACTTGTTTTTATTGATTTGATAAGGGAATAAAAATTTAAAAAAATGTTTTGCACAGCAATTTTTATGATGTTTGTCATTTCCTAGTGTTACATACGTAGTCAGAGTGGGGTATAACGCGTTACAAAGTAACTCGTTGCAGTAACGAGTAACCTAACGCGTTAGTTTGCTGTTTGAGTAATCAAATACTTAAGTACATTTTCAAACAAGAAATCAGTTACTTCCGTTACTTTTAGAACGCTGGTCCTTTAGCTCCGAAACAGCAACGGCTGTCGTTTGGTTCTAATAACGGAGATAACGTTAAACCTACCAGTCTGAAAGAAGCCACGGAGCTTGTGGCTCGCTACGTGGTCGGAGAAATGCTGCCGTTGTCTACGGCGGAGTCTAAATAGGTGGACTAGGACTCGCTGACAGACATATTTCAGACTCAGAACTTGCATTATGCCTAGTACACGCTACACGCTGGTACTCACCAATTATCCCCGGTCGTCGTTGGGGTGTTGTTGTCATACAGTTGTCTACGGCAGCAGATCATTCTGTGTTTCTACTGGTCAAAGTGACGGCTGTGATGGGAGAATTGGATCTCAGTGAAGGGCAAGTGGTCCATAACTTTAATTTTGGCGACAAAAAAATGTAGGCTTAGCGCCCTGTGGTCCATTGCCCAGTAGGAAATGTAGAACACTCAAAAGTACTTTAAAAGTGCTTGAGTTACTTTTCTCAGGGAGTAACGTTGGAAGTACTTTTAAAGTAATTTAGTTACTTTACTCAGGGAGTAACGTAGTAAAGTAACTGGTTACTTTTTTAGAAAGTAACACAGTAACGTACTTTGATTTAAAGTAACCCTTACCCAACACTGTACATAGTGTTATGGTATATATACCTATGCTCTCCACAATGGCTAACCACACCGTGCAGCATCTGATGTTTCGCTCTTTCAGTGTGGTTTTATACTCAATATTGAAAATTTGCTCGCTGTGACAAGCAAATGCAGCATAAAGAGATAGTGATCAGTGATAGACAGCGTTAGGTCTCAACACTATCTTCCTTTGTCATAGGACAAGATATGAAACAAGCAGCTTTTACAGTCCTACTCCACCTGTGTTCTAAAATGTTCAGTGAGTAAACACTCCTTTTTTTCCTTCAAGTCTTTATGACCTTCCTATTTTGAAGGCTGATCTTTTTCTGATCACTTTAGCCACAGAACCGAGAAATGCAGTCGGTGGACCAGTGAAGCAAGTTATTGAAGTCAGAGTGGGCACAAAGAGATTAAAAGAGAAAGATAATTGTGCAAAACTTCTCCCAAAAGAACACTCACAGTCAGTGACTGCTCGTGACAGAATCTCCAATCCTCCACAGTAGTACAAGGGAATCTGGTCGGGCCTTGACAGCTTCCCCAGCACCTGGGGCACTCTTGTGGCATTCCCCTCTCCCTTGTCAAACTCTTGCATTGCATTCATTTCCTGACTCTCTCTTGCCTCTTCCAAATCTACCTGGGTCAGGTATTCTGTGGGGAGAAAACAAAGGAGATAAAGGAAGGAAGAGGAGAAAGCAGACTGTGATCTGACAGAAAGCTATTCCACAGCAGTAATGGAAGTTTAACTTTCACAGAAGAGTGAACTGAAATTCTTATAGTAGTATTGCCACAAGCATGCACTACCTGAGTACCTTAGGTAATTAGGTCTGCTGTCTAAGTATTTGAAATGTAATGTCACATCACATGTGACAATAGAAAAGAGACTGCATAATTATGTAGATATGCATGAAAGCCACAAGGTAACAGAAGGTTCAGTTCTGACCAAACATTTATCTTGGTACAGAGCAACTTTAAGTGGGCTAGCAAGTTTATAGCTGGATTAATCAAGGGATTTCAAGGGTATTCAAGTATCTTAGGGTCTTGTTCATGAGTGAGGGTAGAATGGAACGTGAGATGGATTGGTGGTTTGGCGCAGCATCTGCAGTGATGCCACCACTGTGCCAGACCATCGTGGTGAAGAGAGAGCTAAGTCAGAAGGCAAAGCTTTCAATTTACTGGTCCATCTATGTCCCAACCCTCACCTGTGGTCGTGAGCTATAGGTAATGACTGAAAGGGTGAGGTCTTGGATACAAGTAGCCGTAAAGAGATTCCCCAGAAGGGGGTCTGGGCTCAGCCTTAGGGATAGGGTGAGGAGCTCAGACATCCGCAGGGAGCTCAGATTTGAGCCACTGCTCCTTTGCATCTAAAGGGGTCAGTTGAGGAAGTTCAGGCATGTCTTTAGGATGCCTCCTGGGCGTCTCCCGTTGAAGGTGTTCCAGGCACAGCCCACTGGTAGGAGGCCCTGGGGCAGACCCAGAACATGCTAGAGGGATTACATATCTCATCTGGCCTGGGAACGCCTCAGGATCCCCCAGGAGGAGCTGGAAAGCGTTGGTGGGGAGAGGGACATCTGGGGTGCTTTGTTTGGTCTGCTGCCCCTGCGACCCAGCAATGGATGTATGTATGGATGGATGACTTTAAATACAATAACTGTAGTGCAAAACACAATTCCAGTTATTGGGAAGAAAACAAGATTGTCTTTTGTCTTTGGCTGGGCAATAACAGAGGGACACTAAAGGGATTGTCAGTTATTGTTTGTAAACAAACTCGCCAGCGAAAGTGAGAGGCAAAGCCAACCCAGTATTTACTCTCGTTTGATATTTCATCTCACTACATGTTTTTGGCACTTTCTTTCTTGGATGCCTGCTGCTTCCAGTCTGTCACCTAGTCGTTATCTTTTTATAAAGCCTTGACCCCACCTGAGCACTGAGGAGAGTGTATGCCCATAAATATCCAGAACACAGTGAAAAACGAAAATGAGAAAATACAGGCAGAGGGCAGAGTCTCTACAGAAAATACAGGCCACAAACTTCCAGTGGGTCATAAGTGATGATTGAGTGTAATTACTTCTATACATTGTTTTTCAGGAAAATTCTGCATAATATATCTTTGAACGTAACATTGTCATGAAAGCCTTGCAATTAAATGGGCTGAAGTCAACAACCGAGAGTCTTCTCTTTACTTTGATGGGCTTCACTCTAACTGTAATTTGGGGCATATGTGACTAGACCATTCTCAACAATGTGTAAATGATTTCATGAAATAATCACAAAACAGAATGGTGTGAAAAAAGATGTGTACCAAACCTGAAAATGGTTTGACATGAGACATAGTCAAAAAGGGCAGTTATCACTTAAGGACATGAATACATTAGATTTTTTCAAACCTTACCCCTGGAAAAAAACTTCAATTATCTTTACCTGTCACCATCTTCTCCCTTGCGGGTTCAATTCCCACAATCTTTTCAAAGCAGTTTCTAGCCTGAAAAAGAGAAGAATTTAGTTCATCACTGGTTATATGATGACATTCACCTCTAAAACCAATGAAAATCAATATGATGTGGTCACTCCAAAGGACTGCAGTGTCTTAACACAAGGGTGTTGTAGATAGAAAACCATGATGAACTTTATTAATACTGGTATTAAACAAGATTTTTGCCAGATATCATGTAAGCCTCCGAATGGGCTGAAATGCCATTTAGAAAATATGATTTTACAGAGGATTGCTGAGATTAGGACTGCTTGTATGTTCATTCTCCATTCCAGAAATACAACTTTCATTATACAGCAGTGTTTCTGCTATAGTTAGATGAGATGTTATCTGCATACACAAGCAATGTCTAAAAAAGAAAAGAAGGAGTTATTAGATGTAATGATAGGTACTAATTCTCACCTCATTATATTTCTTTAATGCCTGGTACGCTTTCCCCATGTGTAGATAAGCTTTTATGCACCTCTCATCACACTGAAAGAGAGAAAATGATCATGGGAGTGTATTAGGTAAAGCACTTCATCATCAACACACCTACATAATGGTGATTTAATGTTTCTGCTTAACACTAGCACAGCAAAAGAGAAATGTTCAAACTGAATTTCAGGGACACTCTCCACTTCAGCACAGTTCCAGTAATTCAAAAATCAACTATTCAAGATTTTTTTTCACTGTAAACTGCATTTGATTAAGTAACCTGAAGAAAGCATAACTAAATTTATAGGAACTCCTAAAAATTCATTTTAATTCTTCTTCACTATTTCAAACACAGTGTTCTCTCTTGAGAACATTTCTGAGCTGCTGGTGACCTGTATCCTGCAGAACAGAGCAGGGCCCATTGTTAACCCGTCCAACCCATTTCCTACCAAACACATCTCCTCTGAGCTCCAAGCTTCATGACACTATGACAAATGAGGCAGCAACTGACTGACCCCAGTTCCCAACGAGGTCTTACCTTCAGGGCCCATTCACAGTCACTGATGGCCTCTGTGTACCTCCCCAGCTTGATGTAGGCCTAAGTAGATTTAAACATTGAACGGGTGGTAGGTGAGCATCAAAAACAGACAAAACAAAAACATGGCCTCACAAAGTAAAAAATGTGATTAGTTGTGTAGCATTGTTTGGTTTTTAATATACCCACAGAGCAGACCTCTAAAATGCTGGGGATGATGGGATCTTTGGATGGGAACATAATGTTTGTACAATTAACTTAATTGTATGTGGCTACAAACATATTCGAGTTAAAATAGCTGACATCCCTCAAGTTGCTTTAATACCTCTCTGAAACCAAAGGTTCATTTATTATAGAAAACAGTGATAGGCACACAAAAGCAGCTCTTTTTCAATTTTGTCTGAGGAACAAACATTTTTTTAGTCACTTTTGCCTTAAACATTTTTTTAATGGCAGAAACGGAACAAGATACCCATCCATTTTTCATAACCTCTTATCCTATTGGTAGTCGCGGGGGAGGGCCATAGTGTGTCCCAGCTGACACTGGGCAAGAGGTAGGGTACACCCTGGACAGGTTGCCAGAATATTGCAGGGCTAACACATAGAGACCCTATCTCTAAACTGCTTTATTCAGACTTTTTTGTGTGTTTGTTTAAATCACCAGGTCATTTGATTTGGAGAGGAAGAAACCTCTGTGGATATTTCTTAAATTATCAGAGAAAAAGGTGAGCACACATTAGCAGGCGCTGTCTCCAACAAGCCGAACAGTATCAGAGAAATGCTTATTTGTAACATGAAAATACTTGTTTTGGAGAGGACAAGACCTCTGTGGATAATTCAGCTCCTGGGGAAAACTATCTAAACAATGAAAGAATCCTAACTGGGAGAAGTTTCATCTGATTGCAATCTACAATCCTCACCACTAGGTGCCACTAAATCACCCTAAATCTTACACAGTGCTCCTTTAAAAGATGAAAAACATAGCTGAAGATATTCACTTGTGCTCGGTTGGTGTACAATGGCTGCATGTCCCGTAGTTCAGCCAAGCCGTCGCTGTAATACTTCACAGCAGTTTCATAGTCTTCTTGAGCAAACGCTTCATTCCCCTTTTCTTTGAGCGCTGCAGTGACACAAACAGTAAAACATTTAAAAGGATGAACTGTTGGCCCAACACAGCAGCAAGCAGAGTTTACCTCCAACAACATCTTTAAGGAACACAGAATAACACACCAGTGGCCTTTTTTGCTTTTGCAATCCTCCTTACTCTCCTGTCTTCTGCATCTCTCTCCATAATCTTCATGAAATTATCTGGTCAAAAAAAGAAAAGCTCTTAAGCATTCATGCTAGATCAGAGAGAGTAAAGACATCTGTCATTAGGCAGTACTTTGGATTGCATGCAGTTTTTAACTTTACCGTCTCCCAGTCAGAGTTTTGCCACACATTTTAAATGAGAAAAATCCAATCATCAGCATACCAGTCTAATCAAAAGAGAAGTCCCAGTCAAAGAAAAAAAAGATCTTTTGTGACTATCCGTTGGATGTAATTTAAAAACAGAATTACTTTTTCGTCCTCATGTGAATTGAAGGTATGATGTGTTGATGAAAGTATTTTCCAACCTGCACACTGTTTTCCCATGTTTTCATGTCACTTAGACAATGTCTTAAAACTGGTCTAGTACTGGGGGAGAATGCTGCAACCAGAGGGGCAAAACAGGCTGCAATGTTAAATCTATGGGCAATTGTGCATCTTCAATTTATGTCCACACTGACAGGCTTGGATTGTTATTAGAGGTGACTGACAACATTACAAAAGACCCTGCAGAGACATTAAATGTTCTTCTTTACCTTTCACTTATCTGTTATTGTATCTAATTCTAACTCAAGAAGAAGTCTTGTTCTAAAATCTTGCAAGAGTGACTTGTTGCAGGAAAAGCAACGGTGGAAACGTTAATGAGATTTGAAGAAAGGAATAAGTTTGCATTATCTAAGAGATATTTATTGTCATGACTGATTATTTAGCTGATTTTGACCAGGTGAAAAAGTCCCCAAGATTTCAGATGGAGACTTGCCCATTATAGAGACTTGGTTACACACACTAACAAACAGACCAGAGCAGCAAAAGGTAAGTGAAAGTGTTGAGTTTCTCTTATAATGGACGTAAATTGACAGTGCCCAATTGCCTGTAGGGATTACATTGAAGCCCCTTTCTCTGCTGCGGCAGGAGTGGTCTCTCTCAAATTTGGACCAAATTCAAAAACTGTTGTCTCCATCAGTCACTTAGACACAATAACATGAGAAAATTGTGTCTAGGTTTTAAAACACCAAAGTCTTCCTTTGATTTCAGTATCAGTGGCTTCATATACAGAGGTTTGAAAGGTTCAATTTTTTTGCAGCTTTACTGTGACTGATGAGTTTTACCACACAGAGAATTAAAAAGAAGTGTTAATGTGATGAAGTCATTTTATATGGTATACCTCATTCAAGGAGCTGGAATGAAATGGATCTGTATACAAAAGACATGATGAAAAAAGTAATGCCAGCTTTTAAGATCATCACAACTTCTCAGCACATACTTAATGTGCTGCACGCTAAACTTGAGCTAGCTCCTCTTCGTGTGGCTCTTCCCACATTGTATGCTGCATAAGTATTTCTATAGCGTAGGGCCTTGGTGGACTAAATAGTCAATATTACATGTCACCCTTCCACTAATTATTGTAAGAGGCCTCTAGACAAACAAACCCACAAAAACATATCAATCATGTCAAATTATTCATTTCCTCTAATCCACAGCAGCACTGTCCTCATCATGACAAGTGAGGTTGAAAAGACAGTTTGAGGGAGGGAAGAGTTCACTTCACATCCTTATTAAACCTCTGCCAACTAAACTGACAAAATTAGAGCAATTCGTGGGGCTGTCTAAACTGGTATGAGCAGGCAAGTGGTGGATAATATGGTCCCTCTTGAAACTAAAATCCAGTGTTAAGGACACACCTTGTACCGCACCACATCTCTCTTCCTAATATGGCACATGGTGAGTCACCAACCTGTCTAACAGATGCAGTTGATTAAAAAATCTCACTGTGCCTAGGGAAAATGTCATGTCTGCTTAACACAGAAACAGATACATAAAGGGTATATGGGTACATTCATTGTTAAATTTTGTTTGCCTCAAGGAAACTTTTCTTGCGTTGCACAATGAGGACATATAGTATGCTTAAACAATGCTTTAATTGAGTTTAAGAGATAGCCAAATAACCCACTCACCTGGACTTTCATTGTGCAGACTCTGTAAAACAGGAGAAGAACTATTAAAAGAAAGTTAACAAAAACCTACCTATAGAACCTTGACCCTTCTTACATGACAAGAAAAGAGAAAGTAGACAACACAACAAGTTGTTGTAGGTTGTGTACTGTGTATATCCTCTGTGCATTTGTGTGTTGTGTTGGAGAAATAGAGACAGCAAGAGAAGGAGAGAGAGACAGACAGACAGAGGCACAGACAGGATGAGAAAGACTGAGACAAGTGGAGAGTGAGAGAAGGAGTGCAACTGGCTGACTGTGTGCATGTCTTTACTGAGGAAGGCTGAAGTGGTGGGTTTGTGTTGATTGTAGTCTTGCTGACTTTTGTCCTGCAGGGTTCATCCAAGGCAGCAATGTAACGATCTGCTTTCTCCATTGCTTCTTGCTGGACTTTAACCTCAGAGGACTTCAGATCCTTCACTAGCTCACCTGGAAATAATTCATGACATAGTTTGCTTTAGCCTTTACTCACATAATATGCAATATAAAATAACCACGTTGTAAAATGTGTGTGTTATAGCACACGTTGTTCATAAAGACCTGATTAAAGTTCTATACAATTCATACATAGTCTATATACTGTAATGTGCTTGTATTATGTTACAACACAAATTGCCATATAGAGAAACGTTACTTGTCTCCATTAAGGTGGACCACAATATAGCCCTTCCCCAACTAATGCTGTCAACGTTACATATACTTACAATATACGTACTTTTATCTCTCATATGGGGTTAATGACAAAATACCTGTTAGGTAACGTTAGCGTAAAGTGGCACCGTCTAATATCTGGTTTCGTAAATACCATGGGCCGTTAGCCACAATAACTTGAATGAGCTAGTAACGTTAGCTAGGTTCGCCGCTATATAACTCACTTATTTTGTCCACATTCTCCAAAAAACGTTCACAGTCTTCAAGTTTGTCCATCACTTCTGCCCTTTCAACGTGTTTTTATTATTTAATGAGCGAGGTGGCTCTATTTTATCTCAAATAACGCTGAATTTACTTCACACTAACTTTCAGTTTCAAGTGGTTTCAAGTCTCTGCGTCGGGTCACCATGGAAACGTGATGCCTTCCCGACCGCTCGTAAACTCCTCTACTAAACGTGGAGCTGCACACACTGTCATTACGCCACAGTTACTTCGTATGAAAGAAAAATAGCTGAAGCCAGGTGAGTAATATATGCAGAGAGCCTAATGAACGACAATGTTATTTTAAACAGAGGTTTGTGATTGTGATCTGTCAACTGTTGCTCCATATATGTCGTGTTGTTATCAACACAATTTATAATATTGCCATTAGTGCATTGTGTTACAAAAGTCTGCACTTATGTTTACGTGGTCGTCATGAAAGTACCTGAAGGCAGCACCTCTCACCCTGAATATTAAATAGATATAAATAGTCCCATTTTCCCATTAAAAACCAGCAGGGCTGTCAAACTAATTTTTCTAGTAAATAAATAATTAAGAATTAGGCTGCTTTTACTTTCTGATATTTCGTTTAATTAGACTATATAGTGCCTCAGGCCCTTTTTTCTGTGTATATAGGCCTACACATAGTGTCCATAGTGCTGACAGTCTGGTTCTGAGTGGCCAAAGGCGCTGTATATCTCCTCTACACATAGTGACCCCCCTTTCAGAGTGATCATCTTGAGCCTTCTCTTTCTTCTCAGCAACAGATCAACACTGCCTCCTTGTGGCAAAGACACATAAAGTGACAGCTTTGCAGTCACTTCTCTAAAAGCAGTTGATTGTCATTATAGTAGATGAACATTTGATGTTGTCATAACTTCAGGAAGGAGTAAGAGGTGACCTATCTACATAGAAATGTTAATATATACAGTAAGCTAACAAAGAGTTGAATATGGCCTCAAAATGAGCAGAGAAAAAAAAACCCTCATCAGCTGAAGAGTGAACCAAATTCTGTAGGTTGTTGTCATGTTGTATTGCATCACATTTTGTTTTCCATTGTCCTTCCTCTTATTCCAACTGTCAGGAAACAGTTGCAGCACCTTCTTACAGATACTGCATTTCTTCATACTGTGCCCGTTACAAGGTATGGGAAGGAGAAGACAGTAACATTAAAGAACCATTAAAGCAATAAAGGAGAGGCCTGTTTGATACACATGAAGTTGATTCTGAAAGCCAAGGTAGTCAGTTAAATTGTGCAATGTGACCAGAAAAAAAAACAAGATATTTACTCTTTCTTTTTACACTTTTACTTTCTATTTAGGCGTCATGCTGCTGCAACTCTTAAAATCTTACTTGATTTCATGGCTTATAGTTTTACAACTCATGATTTTATGAATCACTTCTGTTTATACCCAGTCTGTCTATTTTCATGTGAAGCACTCAGTGCTTATAATTCCCTTATTATAAAGCATCTTTGTGCTGCATTTCTTGTATGAAAGGGGCAATGTAAATAGATTATTATTTCTGTGTGATATATGCTACAAAATTACAAAATGACTTTAAAACTTTCTAGTTTAAATCATGAACTCAATGTTAATGCCCACCACAAACAAGATTCAGGCATGTATTTTTGTCTGGTTGGGGGAAGCTTCCTGTATTGGTGAAGCTGTTTTATTGGGGGCAATCTTTACGAGGGCAGTTCTTGGTTGTGAATTGGGGGTTGGAGCTTCAGTGGGGTATTAAAGTCTGTACCCAAGGGAACATTTAGGTCTTCTCTCCATGCTGCATGTATTAAAGAGACCTGATTCCTCATACTGAGTCAGTCACTTCTTCAGAGAGGAGAATTTCCCTCACAAATGTCATTTAGATTTGATATTTCCTATTGAAGCAGTTAGAGGGTATCTCATGAATTAAAGCTGTGTCCAGCCGGTATTTTTCAGAAAAAACATCACACCGTGTAATTTCTTGTATGAAAAATGAGAGCTCTCAAAAACACAGAAGAAAATTAACAATGGGCAACATCATTTGGAACAGTTAGACTTCTTGAAGTGTCCTAAACAGCAATGGGAGAGTTGACCTCACCCCTCAAGGGCCGCTGAGCTCACAGCAAGACCCCAGTCAAAAACACAGTCACAGACAGTGAAGCTCTTTATCCTGATTTACACACAGCAAATGAGGATAACAACATTCCAGAGACACAACACACAGAGCAGTGTTGTAGTCAAGACTTCCTAAACTGAGACCAAGTCATGACCGAGACCAGTGTATCAAGACTTTGAAGGGTTGAATACAAGACACAAACCAGACCAGAGTCCCACACTGCATGACACACTTTGATTAAACAAGGAACATGAAAAGCATAGGAGCTCCTCAAATTGACCTGAAAGCTCCACATTCCCATAAAAACACCCACAGAAAATAAATAAAAAATCATTTTACTGTCATGCTGTAGGCCTATATATGAGTGTGATATGAAAGTGTGCCATAAGAAATGTCTTGATAAAATGAAAGGGCATTGTAGAGGGGGGTTGTGTATGGTAATTTTTACTTTGTTGTCTATGAGCAAGCAACAAAAAAACACTAATATCAACTTAATTTTTATTCAACAAGCACTTTGGTGATATCCCCGTTGTGGTCTTGACCAGTCTTTAAATAAAGTCCCAAATCCTCTTTGTCTGAGACCGAGATAAGAGTAAAAATGCTTTCGAGTGCAAAGTGAGACCGAAAGTGTTCTTGAGACCAAGGGCAATCTCTAGTACTACAACAATGACACTGAGCATCCTCCCTTGCATTCACATCCTGTGGTTGAAATATTAAGCTGTGGGTCAAGAGAGATCACAGGCAACACTTAGACAGATAGAAAGTACTTAAAGGGATAGTTCGACCTCAGATCAAAACTACATATTTCTCCTCTTACCTGTAGTGCTATTTATCGATCTATATTGTTTTGGTAAGATATTGATCATAGAGATGTCTGCCTTCTTTTGAATATAATAGAACTAGATGGCAATCGGCGCTCAAAGCACCAAAAAACATACATTTAAAATACTGTGTCCTTCAACAAATAAAAGGTTACTCAAGATAATCCACCGTCCTTGTTGTGAGCAGCTTCATATAGAAAATATTGTCTTTCTGCTGAACTGCACCTGCCAACCGCATCTCAGCGCAGAGGGAAGTGTGCATCTACTGCAAGCTCAGCTCGCACCACAGAGCTAACCAATGTTTCAGTTCATCAGATCTCACGCTGTCACAAGCACAGGTAGATGCACACTGCCTTCTGCATAGTGCTATGTTTGGCGGGCGTAGCTCGGTAGAAATAAAACAGTTGCTAAATGAAACTGTTCACATCAAGGTCTGTGGTCTGTGGATTATCTTGCGTAACCGGGTCATGATTTCTGGAAGGAGATATTGCTGTTTAGTTTTTCAAATGTATTCATTTTTGGTGCTTTGAGCTCCACAAGTCAAGTACCATCTAGTTCCATTTTATTGGAGAAAAAGCAGACAAATCTCCAACACTTGGCAACTCACACCAAATCACTCTAGATTTACAAATAGCACGACAGGTAAGAGGAAAACATGGATTTTGATTTTGGGGTGAACTGTCCCTTTAACAATGATGCAGAGTTTGATGAGAAGAGAAATGCGTAATTACTGAAGTTAAAATAAAGCTAGCATGGAGAATTCATCATCCAGCTGCTGTTTATTCATTGTGTGTCAGATTAACAACCAGAGCTTGGAAACTTTACTGTGTCATCTTTAAAAGACTGATAACAGCTGCAACACTGCAGCATGTTTAGACTGAAGCAGGGTGGAATGTATAGCTATTTCTGTAAGAGCCTGCAGACAGGGGCTTTCTATGGCCAGACGCCAACCACAGTGGATTCCACAGTGTCGTGTTTCAGAGGATACAGGCAGCACAATGCTGTCACTGATTAAAAATGCTTTCCTCTTTATCTGCCTTTGCACATTTTATCGGCCCACGGCTCCAGTCTTCTGAGGTTATCTCAAAAGATGAACCCCACTTCACAACTGCACTGCAAGCTAAAATTAGTTTGGCTATTCTGTTTTAAAACTTTTTACGCCGGTACAGAAAACATGAAAAGCCACTAACATATACTGGATGCACTGTCCCCATAACAATCTCTATTATGTGGTTTCATGCTAGAATGTACAGTAAGTCCAACAGGACTTGATGGACAATAAAAATGAAGCAGTCCATCCTTCTGTTTCCTCTTGTTCATCCATATTTAATGACTCATCTTATTCTTCCTGTCCTTTTGTTCCTGTGTGTAGGCGATCAATGACGCCGATACAGGAAGACATCTCTGGCACTTTCCCTAACAAAGTTACACAGTGTTTTACCAGGAAAATCAAAACTTAAATGACAGATGCAAGTGAGAACAAGGAATGAAGGGTGATAAAAATAAGATGAAAACACAAAATGAACTGTTTTGGTATTAGTGCAAATTCAGTTTAAAAGACTCAGGTGAATTGTGTTGTATTTTATGATTAAACACCATACATCTTGTCCCCTATGTGTAAAATGGGTTTACCAAGGAGTCTTCTCGAAATCAAATGCATCACACCACGACCAGGTGATGTAAACTTGACTCTGAAAGCCCACTGTCACTGCCCACTACAGCTACTGCATCTTCTCCCTGGATAAATTGCCACCATGCTATTACTGGAACAGATAACGTCTGTATATGGTTCAGACATTATGCCTTGCACATCTGATTTACTGGCACAATAACTGAGACGTGATGACTGGAGGCAGTTTCGCTGCCATTGAGCCTGCTGTACAGTCAGTCAGCTGTCCTCCCTCAGGGGAATGCTGCTGTAGTGTGCTCCAGCAGGCAGCCTATCTATTGCCACACACTCAAACATTAATTTGCAAGACAGTTGATTTATCAAACTATTCTTGATTGCTGTTGAGAATAATGTGAATCTATTGTGTTGGAAAAGAGCAAATCTGTTCTTCAATTAAGATGAGAATGAATCGCATTAACACTGATTATGGTAGTTTGCTGTTGAGTAATCAGCCATGAAGATGATTCAATTTGGATCAATTCCAAAAACAAAAAAAGCAGATAAAAGAAACACCAATACTTGAATGTCCACAGATCAAAAGTGAGATCTCAAACCTGCAAAGCTGAAAAATTATCATTTATTTGTCAGACAGCAGTTGCACTGCGACTGCCCGAGAAATGTTACTGGAAATGACATGATTGGATTTACCATGAAACACACGATAATGACTGCAGTTATTTCTCTTTAGCTCTGACGTACAGTATGTTTACCAAGAGCAAAGAAGTGGCAATCTATCATTACTGATGACAAACCCAGCTAAATGAGTGATTATAATTTAAACTGCGCTGCCACAGCTAATCAGACTGTATGTTGGTGATGAGACGACGACCTGACTTGCGGAGAAAGGAAAAGATCTGCAGAAGATGCTTAATGTTGTGGCTGAATGGTGCTGGTGGCGTGTAGTTTCTTTTAATCAGTGTTACATTCATGATGCTCGGCGTAAATTGTTCCTTGTGTATGTAGAAAGATGGTCAGTTCAAGTTTTGAATTTTAATATGAAAAGATGAAGAACAATTACAGTGTACTTATGTAGAGTTTAAATGTCAAAGATCTGTGTGCACACAGTGACATTACCATAAGCTATATATGTGAATTTCATGTTTTATTGTTCAATATAGGATGATTTAAAGGTGCAAGAGGTAACTTTCTTTAAAAATAATTTTTGTCACATTTGCTGAAACTGCTGCTGTATCCTGGCTTATGTACATGAGACTAAATGAAGTTTTATACCTAAATTCAGGAACAAGACCACGCCTTCAATTTCAATTCAATTCAATTTTATTTATAAAGCCCAATATCACAAATCACAATTTGCCTCACAGGGCTTTACAGCATACGACATCCCTCTGTCCTTATGACCCTCGCAGCGGATAAGGAAAAACTCCCCCAAAAAAACCCCTTTAACGGGGAAAAAAAACGGTAGAAACCTCAGGAAGAGCAACTGAGGAGGGATCCCTCTTCCAGGACGGACAGACGTGCAATAGATGTCGTACAGAACAGATCAGCATAACAAATTAACAGTACTCCACATGACACAATGAGAAAGAGAAAGAGAGAGAGAGAGAGAGAGAGAGAGAGAGAGAGAGAGAGATGCAGGTAATGACAGTAGCTTACAACATTATTGAAAGTAATAATATTATAGTTATAGTTCTGGCTACTGTGGTACAATATGTTGAAAGTATGTATTAATATCTGGCAGTATACAAGTGTGACAATAGTCATATGTGTATAATAACAGTAGAAGTATGACTAATGACTAATGATGGCAGCAGCAGGAGGCATCTGGCAGGACCACGACAGCAGCACAACCACACACGTCACGCTGTCCAGGCACCGCTGCGATATGAGTTAATCTGAGAGACAGTGGAACACAAAGGCTCCGGAGAAGAAGCCGAGTTAGTGACATCCAGAATGGCCGAGTTAGCAAGATGCAGTAATAGAATACGAGAGAGAGAGAGAGAGAGAGAGAGAGAGAAGGAGAGAAGGTGCCCGGTGTATTATAGGGGGGTCCTCCGGCAGACTAGGCCTAAGTCAGCCTAACTAGGGGCTGGTACAGGGCAAGCCTGAGCCAGCCCTAACTATAAGCTTTATCAAAGAGGAAAGTCTTAAGTCTAGTCTTAAATGTGAAGACGGTGTCTGCCTCCCGGACCGTAACAGGAAGATGATTCCACAGGAGAGGAGCCTGATAGCTGAAGGCTCTGGCTCCTGATCTACTTTTGGAGACTTTGGGGACCACAAGTAACCCTGCGTTCTCAGAGCGCAGTGTTCTGGTGGGATAATATGGCACTATGAGCTCTCTAAGATATGACGGAGCTTGACCATTTAGAGCTTTATAAGTTAACAGTAGGATTTTAAATTCAATTCTGGATTTTACATGGAGCCAGTGCAGAGAAGCTAAAACAGGAGAAATATGATCTCGTTTCTTAGTTCCTGTTAGTACACGTGCTGCTGCATTCTGAATTAGCTGGAGAGTTTTAAGGACTTACTAGAGCTACCTGATAATAGAGAGTTACAGTAATCCAGCCTTGAGGTAACAAAAGCGTGGACCAATTTTTCTGCATCTTTTCGGGTCAGGATAGGCCTAATTTTCGCAATATTACGCAGATGAAAAAATGCAGTCCGTGAGGTTTGTTTTAAATGAGAATTAAAAGACAAATCTTGATCAAATATTACTCCGAGGTTTCTTACGGTAGTGCTAGAGGCCAGAGCAATGCCATCTAGAGAAACTATGTCATCAGATAAAGAGTCTCTGAGTTGTTTGGGGCCAAGAACAATAACTTCAGTTTTGTCTGAATTTAACATCAGGAAATTGGTGCTCATCCAGGTTTTTATGTCTTTAAGGCAGTTATGGAGTTTAGTTAATTGATTACTTTCTTCTGGCTTCATCGATAAATACAACTGTATATCATCCGCATAACAATGGAAATTTATAGAGTGATTTCTAATGATGTTACCAAAAGGAAGCATATATAGAGTAAATAGGATTGGTCCGAGCACAGAACCTTGCAGAACTCCAAAACAAACTTTGGTACGTAAGGACGATTCATTATGAACGTGAACAAACTGAAAACGATCAGATAAATAAGATTTAAACCAGCTCAGTGCAGAACCTTTTAGGCCAATTAAGTGATCCAGTCTCTGCAGTAGAATTTGATGGTCAATTGTGTCAAACGTCGCACTAAGATCTAATAAAACAAGTACAGAGACAAGTCCTTTGTCTGAAGCAATCAGAAGGTCATTTGTAATTTTAACTAGTGCTGTCTCAGTGCTATGATGCACTCTAAATCCTGACTGAAATTCCTCAAATAGATTATTATCATGGAGAAAATCACACAGCTGGTCTGCGACTACTTTCTCAAGGATCTTTGACATAAAGGGAAGATTAGATATTGGTCTATAGTTGGCTAACACCTCTGGATCCAGGGTGGGCTTTTTTAGTAGAGGTTTAATTACAGCTACCTTAAAAGACTGTGGTACATAGCCTGTTAATAAGGATATATTGATCATATCTAATATATGAGTGTTAACTAAAGGAAAGACCTCCTTAAGTAGCCTAGTTGGGATGGGGTCTAAGAGACACGTTGATGATTTAGATGAAGAAATCAATGCAGTCAATTCTTGAAGAGAAACTGGGGAGAAGCAATCTAAATATATATTTTTACAGCTGTGTTTGAGGTTTGATAGGTACTATCTGAGGACAGGAGGTCATGAATTTTGCCTCTAATAGTTAGAATTTTGTCATTAAAAAGCTCATAAAATCATTACTGCTAAGGGCTAAAGGAATACAAGGCTCAATAGAGCTTTGACTCTCAGTCAGCCTGGCTACAGTGCTGAAAAGAAACCTGGGGTTGTTCTTATTGTCTTCTATTAATGCTGAGTAATAGTTTGCTCTGGCATTGCAGAGGCCCCTCTTATAAGTTTTGAGACTGTCTGTCCAGATTAAGCAGAGATTCTTCCAGTTTGGTTAATGTAATTCCTTTTCAAAATTTTCGCGATATTTGTTTTAACTTACGGGTTTGAGAGTTATACCAAGGAGCGAACTTTCTTTGCTTTTTTAACTTCTTTTTAAGAGGAGCTACAGAGTCAAGTGTTGTTCGCAGCGAGCCTACAGCGCTATCGACAAAATGATCAAAGTCGGTACAGGAAACCTCTGTTACTGAGGGACTTGGTATTGAATTTAATGACGGAGTAATCTTTTCCTTAAATTTTGCGACAGCACTATCTGATAAACATCTAGTATAGTAACTGTTGCTGAGTGGCGGTAATCGAGTAAAAGAAATCAAAAGTAATGAGATAATGATCCGATAGGGATTCTGTGGAAAGACTTTTAGATTATCAATTTCAATTCCATACGTCAGAACTAGATCGAGGGTATGGTTAAAACAGTGAGTGGGTTCATGTACACCCTGACTGAAGCCAATGGAGTCTAATACTGAGATAAACGCGGTAGCCAGGGAGTCATTATCAACATCGACATGAATGTTAAAATCGCCTACAATAACTTTATCTGATTTAAGAACTAAACTGGATAAAAACTCTGAGAATTCAGATACACATTCAGAATACGGCCCAGGAGCACGGTACACTATAAACAATAAAAGTGGCGTCTAGGTTTTCCTGGTCGGATGTAAAAGACTAAGAACGAGGCTTTCAAATGAATTATAATCTAGTTTAGGTTTAGGGCTGATTAACAGACTAGAGTTAAAAATGGCTGCAACTCCCCCTCCTCGGCCGCTGCCTCGAGGAATGTGGGTATTATTATGACTGGGAGGAGTGGACTCATTTAGACTGACATATTTATCTGGACACAGCCAGGTTTCAGTGAGACTGAGTAAATCAATATGATTATCTGATATTAATTCGTTTACTAACACTGCTTTAGACGATAGAGACCTGATATTTAACAGTCCGCGTTTAATTCTCCTGTTTTGTCTTTCTGTCACAGAAGAGGTTTTAATTTTTATGAGGTTGTTATGCACAACTCCTCTTTGTTTAATTTTAGATTTAAATAATTTAGGTGGTCGGGGGACAGACACCGTTTGTATAAAACTATGAAAACTATGGCTGGGTAACTGAACTAGAAGCTCAGAGAGGCGTATAGGACTGCGAATCTGAGTCCTGGTCTCAACTCTGGGTTGTCAGGGATTTAAATTACTAATAAAGTTTGCCAGGTTCCTAGAAATGAGAGCAGCTCCATCCAAAGTGGGATGAATGCCGTCTCTCCTAATAAGACCAGGTTTTCCCCAGAAAGTTTGCCAATTATTAATGAAACCCACATCGTTTGCTGGACACCACCTGGACAGCCAGCGATTAAATGATGACATGCGGCTAAACATGTTATCACTGGTCAGATTTGGGAGGGGTCCAGAGAAAACTACAGAGTCCGACATCGTTTTTGCATATTCACACACTGAGGCAATATTAATTTTAGTGACCTCGAATTGGCGTAACCGGGTGTCATTGACGCCGACGTGAATAACAATCTTACTGAATCTACGTTTAGCTTTAGCCAGCAGTTTTAAGTTAGATTCAATGTCGCCCGCTCTGGCCCCAGGGATACATTTGACTATGGCCGCTGGTGTTGCTAACTTCACGTTTCTCAGAATAGAGCTGCCAATAACCAGAGTTTTATCCTCAGCGGGTGTGTCGCTGAGTGGGGAAAAGCGGTTGGAAACGTGAACAGGCTGGTGGTGAGCCGTGGGCTTCGGCTTGGAGCTGTGCTTCTGGCGAACCGTACCCCAACCTCCCGGCTGAACGGGAGTTACCGGAGGACAGTTAGCAGAGGCTAAGGCTATGCTATGTGGCTCCGCACCGGCTACAGGGGGCTGGCTAACTACCGCAGCTACTGAATGGTTTTCCATGGTGCGGAGCCGCGCTTCTAATTCACTAAGCCTCGCCTCCAACGCAGCAAATAAGCTACACTTGTTACAATTACCACTGTCGCTAAAGGAGGCAGAGGCATAACTGAACATTTGGCACACCGAGCAAGAAAGAGCAGAGGGAGAAGCCATCGCTAACTTTAAAGCTAATGTGGCTACCAAGGCTAGTAACGTGCAAACAACAGCTAAGAGATTAGCGAGAAAGTCGTAGAAAGGAGAGCTATAAGTGCTTAAACAGAACTAGTGTGGGTTAAGACTTGAAGTAGACTTGAACACATCCCATTTCCGTTCAATAAGTATTTAAGCACACCTCATCCGTTTCCTACTCCTCTGACTCAGTTTCCACATCTCCCCCCCCCCCAAGCCCCCTTTCTTTTTTGTTTTCTTTTCTCTCTTTTGTGTTATTACAGGAACCGGGGGCTATAGAGATTGAAGAGACGGCTCCCCCACCCAGAGTCTCAACTTCCTGGTTCCAACCACCAAGCATCCGTCCGTCCACCCATAACCCTCTTTCCTCCTCTCATACCTTCACCCCTTCTCCCCCTCATCCCTCCTTCCCTCAACCCTCATCCCTTCATCCCTCAAACCTCATCCCATTATCCCTTCATCCTCATCCCCTCATCCCTTCATCCCTCGACCCTCAAACCTTCATCCCTCAACCCCTCATCCCTTCATCCCTCTTCCCTCTCCTCCTCAGTCATGACTACTCATCATCCATAACATGTAATAAATCATTCTGAAAATACTATTGGTGTGGTCTTGTTAGTGAATCTGAGAAGAAAATCAGCTGCTAGTGCTCATGACGGATGTTGCAAGAATCCACCATGCCAACCAGTCAGAGCCAGGAAGAGTTTCTAACATGTGTCAATCACTGCTCTTGCACACGCTGCTCTTGCGCACAACAGCCTACGTGGCAAAGACAAACATCTAACACATCCAGGATACCTTTCACGTTCTATCTGGATGTGGAAGATCCATGACCAAATGTCGATATGCGACAAGGTCGGAGTTAGAATGCGTTGACAACAAAGTCATTTGTTTGCAATGCAATGTTACTTGCAAAAAGTCATGTGCTTGTTTGAGTTTTTCACGGCTGCAACACTGCTTCTGGTGTCTTATGTGATTATACTTGTAAGTTTTGACACAATAAAGAACATACCTTACTAGCTGATCACAGTATGCATTGGATGAAACTGTTGCTATGCCTTACAATTATGCAAGCAGAATTAACTCAGCTACCATGTGTCAAACTGGATGTGAAAGCAGGCACTGAAGAAAACCAGAGATAAGGCTCTTCAAAGTTGTGAGAAGTAATATGAGAAGTTTCCCGGCTTGAGTTCCCCCCATTTAAATACAGAAGTTACTCCAGCCAGAAGAGCCCAAGTTACATGAGGCGCCCAAAAAGCCACCATTTCCTTGCAATCCAGATAGTGTGTTTTTTTCCCCCTCTCTCTCCCTCTCTCTCTATTGGCCACTCATATAGCTGTTAGCCTTACGCTGCACAACCCCTTAAACCACACCCATGAAGAATAAAAGGGTGTGGGTTGCAACCCCCACCAGCCATTGGACCTAAACACTGGCCAACAAAGCATAACTTTCATCCACTTAAAAAAAGACAGAGCACCACAATGGAAGGAGGCCAGAACCGTGAAGTGGCTCCATCCTACCTAGGATGGTCCATCTTTAACACTTTGTGCTGTTGTCTGCCTATAGGGATTGCTGCTATCATCTGCTCCTGTAAGGTGGGTAACCTTTCCTGAGCATCAAACTTTTTTCACTCTTCATCTTCTAAGAAATGTGCAAATATCAAAAACTACACAAAGTATTGTTAGTGTTTTGCAGTGTTTTATAATCTTGCATGAACTTTAATGTTGGAGGCATTGGGAGGCTGCTTCATTGTGACTGAATATTGGCTGACTTGTGCTCATTATGTAACCAGTCAGATTCATTTCGCATGTATATGGTGAAACTGTACAGTATGTTCCCGCCCAGATGCACAAGATTCAATTAATCTCCTTTTCAGTGTTTTTTTTCTTTCTTTCTCAGTCAAACACCTTTTTTCTAGCAAATTAATTTTGCTTCTTGCTTCTTAAAGGCACAGAATGCCAATGCTCTTGGAGACTCAGCTCGAGCTGCGGAGGCATCAAGGACAGCCAAGACCCTAAATATCATTGGACTTGTCTGTGGAATAATTTTGATCATCATAGTCATCGCTCTGAAAGCCACTCAGAAGCAGTGAAGACAGCACTGACGGTGCCAGTATTTGCCCGGAGATGTGTTGGAGTCTCAGCAAAGCTTTTGTCATGCTATAGACTTCCCCTCCTCCCCACACAGGACCACTAAATACAAACAGATGTCTCTATATGTGTGCACACACAGGTTGCACACATGTTTGTCTTTGTATATCTTTTAACCAGGCGCCTATATAAGCGTCCCAGGAATGTCATTATAATACACAGCTTGTGATGGTAAAAGCCAAAAACATGTATGATTTGTATAAGAAGAAATGTTGTGTTGTTTAAAACAAAAAAAATAATAAACAGTGCAACATGAATGTTTTTGTGATCAGTGATTACCGGGATTGAAGTAAGGTTAGAGATAATGATACGGTAAGAGACAAAGCAAAGTAACTTTTCATAATGAGACACACCCATTTCCTGAAATCATCTAAAAATGCTGTTAATTGCCATTTTTGTCTCACAATTACATTTACTTTATCCTACTTCTTTTTGAAACTCTTCATTTAAAGTATTTTTAGATGTTTAGACCAATACTTTATCATATTTCAATAACACCACTCAGTTTAAAGGTATAAGATCGGAGCTGTTGTTTTTTTTATTTGGATCAAAGTTACGTCATTCAAAATTTATCCTACCTCAGTATAAATGACAGCAAAGCATTAAAGCCTCACCCTTTGACTCAGAATTTATTAAAGTAATTTAGTAAGATGATCCTAGTATATTTGACGAAACTGTGCCAGTTGTGAAATGGTTAAAGATAACATTGACAGTGGAACATGAGGAGTAGGTTAAGGGTTTGATTTATGGATCACATTAGGATTAAAGTAATGGTTACTCACTGAAATCCAAAACAATGAAAAACAGAGTGAGTACGTACAGCCTTCTGTATACATTATCCTTCAGTTCATTGCCTAGCCGTCATTTCCACTCTTCGAACTGATATCATCTTATCAAAACAGGCAATATAAAAATAGTAAACAAATTACATTAGAGCATAAAGGTTTCTCTGCGGCTTCTGTGGGACAAACTGTTTTGCATTAATTGCATTTTTGCAGTCAATGCACTATATGCTCTGTAATGTATCAAAATGTCTTAGGAAAAAGAGGGAGTTACTGAGGGCGAGACAAGGCGTCTTGTGGAAAACAAGTTCTTATCGCACAGAGCTTACAGTGGTGTGCTTATTCCCTGGAAGAAAGGAAGTTCCTGTTTCAAAAAGAAAGAGGTTTTGATTCTGTCTTCCAGGAGATAATTTCCTCTGCAAAGCATCTGCCCATCCTTCACCCTTGTTTGTCTCTCTGGATTAAACGCCTGCATTTTCTCAGCCTCACAGAGAAACTGTAGTTCATCTATGACGTTTGCTCCTCCCATGCTTCTTGCAATAAAGAACTGGTTCTATGTTGGGTGTGTTTTTTCTCTTTCAAATAGAAGAATTTCCCTCACGCTTCAGAGCTCTTCTCCTTTAAAAGTCCCTCAAGATGGGAGAGTAGAGATGTTTCCCTGTGCTTCCTCTGAAGTTCCTCAACGTCCTGTTCCCATAATCACAAACAGACACACAACAAGAGGTGTCCAAGACAGCTGTGGTTACTCTCCCACACACAGAAAGTATCCTTGCACAACACCGTCAGACTAATAAATTAAAGATCAATCATGCTTCTATCTGAACAATCTGCAGCAAATGATCACAGTTAGAGGAAATATTCTGCTCTTACGTCTTCAGACAGCAATCCTCTGCTTGGTTTGTGAAACCTATAAAGCAGGGAGGCAGCATGAGGGTCAGAAGGAGTCCCCTTTAGGACTCCTGAAGGGGCCTCTTGGTCCTTAAGCCACACACACACATTGGCTTCCTGTCCAGATGACGGCATACCCAGTCTGGCTTGAAACAGCTCCCCCAGACATGCCTGCAGTATCTATGAAATACAATTAAACAGAACAGCAAAATTCAAATTAATGTCACACATGGGAAAGACATTGAACAGTACACCCATTAAGAAACAGCCAGATTATCAACATCAGCCTTATTTGAAGCTATATTTGAAATCAAAAAAGTACTGTCAGAGGTTAAACAGTTTCCCACACTATTAACATTTAATGCACACTTTGAATGTTTGTCTGTACCTTGAAGAAAAGCCTCTGGAAGGCAGGACCAGAGTCAGAGCTCATGTCTTTCATCTTAACATGGGACAGACAGTGAAGCAGCAGCAGAGAGAAACCTCCAACTGACTGGAGCCTCTGGCGACGGACAAAGAGTGCCTCTTCTGCCTCCTGTCAACAGAGGAGTCGTTCACATGCATCCAGGAGTTATAGTCAAGAACACATTGCATTGCAATCCATTTACAACACGGAATTAAAGCATTTGGCTGGCATTAAAGTTTTATGATTAAATGGAGCACACAAATGACAAATGGCATTAACAGCCATTAATGGAGCAAGAAGGGGAAGTGCCTTCTTCACCAATACACGTCTTTAAATGAGCACTTAGACTGTAACATTTCCTATAAATGCTGTAAATTCTAGATGGCAGCTGGAGTTGTTTGTCTTTGCATTAAAGTTTCATGATTACATAGAATATATCAACCAGGAGTGCAACAAATGGCTGATAAGATGACAAGAAGAGGGAGAGCCTACTTCACCAATACAAATGTCTCTAACGTGTGCTGGAATTCTTGTTTGCACGTAACAAGGGTAGCTGTAATGACTCCTATTAAACACACTAAATTCTAGATGGCAGCTGGAGTTGTATGTTGTGCAAATGAAACCCGCATAGACAGGATACACTTCAGATATTGCAAACTGTTAATGTAGAGCCTGTGGTTGCAAGGTCATGGCATTGAATGGTTGCCCCAGTCTGCAGCTGTGCAGACTCTAATAGAATCTGAAACCTGCCGCAGAAACAAACTCTACAACCCTGAGCGCAGACAGGAACCTAAAGGCTGCGGAATTGCTGTTTATTTACTGATTTGAGGGGTCTTTCAGTCTGACCCATCTCCTCTGTCAGAGTTGTGTGAATAGAGACAGAGTCTTTTGTGTTCAGAGATCAGCAGGGCTGAACAGGATGTTCTATAAAGACTTTCACGGTTGGGACTGCACGCTGAATTGCCCCTTCAGCAAAGTGAGGGCCCCGAAAAGATGTAGTAGCAGCAGAAAGCCACAGCAAGCTGCTGTTGTGGTGTCGTCTGAGCTGTTTTCAGGTACTGGGAAAGACTGATCAGAATGCAAATGAAGGTGCTGCTGGCTTGTTTCACTTTTCTTCATTTTCTACTGTGTTTAATGCAATTCCCTCATTTTCCGTTGTTATTGCCACAGAAAGCATCATTTACAGTTGTCAAGATAGTTTATACAGTGATGGAAGAAGTGTTCAGATGATTTACTTCAGTAAAAGTAGCGGAACAAAAAATAAAAATACTCCATTACAACAAAAAGTCCTGCACTCAGAATGGTCACTTGAAGTCACCCTAATGCGTCAACATTAGGGTTATTTTTTGTCTATTTCTCACCATGTTTCACCTGCATCCGTACTGTATCTATGGGGCTGCCATTGTTGTTTAGAGGAGTAAGGTAATTGGTTTAGAAGGCTGTGTGACATCAGAGAGCGTAACTGGGAGTACACCGATCTGGTACGAGTTCAGGGTTTGTAAGTTGTGGGTTTGACTGCTTTTCCAGTGCACTTTCACGGGTAGAAGGTTGTAAAAACACAAGTTACGGGTTGCCTGGAACGCGCCATGCTACTGCGCAAACTCTGGCTCCAAATGACATCACCAGCACAAGATGGCAGCAGCATCATCATGGATATTTTGGCTTCAGTTTTGTACAGTGGGGGTGAATGGAGACACGTCAACCATCTTTTTATACAGTCTATACTTAAGAGGTAAGAAAAAAACGACAACTACCAGAATCCACTGCACCACACTAGACCAAAAAAACACCCACTGGTGAGTAATGTAATGCGAGTTTGGAGATTTTTTCCACAGGAAACAATATGGCGGCGACCTAGAATTACAGACAGTGAATTAAAATATGTTTATTTTATCAGCACTGCTTAATTTTACTGTTTGATCTCATCTTTCAGGCTTCATTTTTACAATACAGGAAACAGTAGGGCGCCTGCTTCTTAGTGCAATAAAATATATTTTTGAAGACAAATTAAGGCGAAAAATGGGCAAAACATTAACAGAATCTTGGTTTATGTTTGACCAGTGCTGCCTAGTCTTCCCGTTTGATCTGAGTTTGGTTTGAATTTAAAAACGAGAAAGAGATGGTTAGCTTTTTCTTACAGTCTGCTTCCATACTCTTTGCATCAGTGGTGGGAAGCATACGAAAAAGCAGAAGTACAACCTATATTTATAGCAACAACCCTGGAGCCAGCAAAAATTTAAGCTGAGATGAGCAGGGAGATCTTAGTGCTGGTAGGATGATGTGAAATTTACCAAAGTTAATTTACACATACTTCCTACATTGTTATGACACATAGAAAATAATGTGATTGAGTAAACGTATGTCGTTACTTCCCACCACTGACAGTTTCATAGTTATTAGGGGTCTGTTAGCCATAACTGGACTTTCAAAAGCTAAGGGTTTTTTCTGATGTTGGATGGTGTTGAATAGATTAATATTCATATTCACCAACTTTACCTCTCAGCATTCTCTCCAGTGAGGCTATGAACCACAGATATTTATTATTCTTAGATTTTTTTTCTTTTATTTCTATGACTATGACAGAGCGAAATCCAAGCATGTCAGCATCTGCATGACATACTGGGTTTGTTTGTTTTCTAATGCACAATACCATTTCAGCAGAGAAAGGGAAAACCACAAAATCACAAAGGCCCTCCAGAGCTGTACTGGAGAATATTACTAACATGCGTTATAATGGAGCCAGAGGTTCCATACAAACAATAGTGTTAGCCAAGAACACAGTGTTCTCTATATGGACTTCAGTAGGAGGGGCAAATCTGATGTAAATCCTGGGATTTGATTCCAGCACTGCTCCACACAGCTTTTACAGAGTTGTTTCAGTTTGTTTCACTTGGACAGATTCTTTGTTGGAGCACTGTTAAAGATCTGCACGTTTACAGTGCAAATATTCTCGATGCTTGAGAGAATGATCTTCAGGAATCCTGCAGCTTCAGCGAGTGAAATGCCTCGATGCTTGAGATTCCAGATTGCTTAAAACTAATCTCTACAGCTTGTTTGGGTTTTAGATGATCTTATTTCAAGACCTGAGTATGTGACACTGAGCATAGCAGACACTCAGTAGTATTATTCCCCTTCACACAAACACATGAAGTACAGCCAGGCAATAAGTCATCTTTTAAAAAACAGTGATAAGTATTTTACATCCATCTCGAAGGTATTTTGAGGGTTTCATTTCAAGTGCATCATCTGTTTTATCGGTCATGTTTTGGGGTGCTTTGCTTGAGACTATTGGTTGATACTTTGTTGATGCCAGCTATGCCACACACAATACGTACAGAAAAACACAAAGAAAATCACTTTCACAGAAAAAAAGCTTTAAGATTACCTGATAAAAGAAGGAGTTTCTGAAGGCGTTGTTGAAATAGTTGTTGTTTGGGAGACTAGCTGCTATCTGAAGTGAAATGGCTGGAGTCTGTTGAAAAAGAGAACAACAACCCAATCCTTTGTTATTATGATATTCTTACTGAGGCTCAGTCCACAGTAAAAATGGAAAAAATATGTATGCAATGAATGAATAAATACATGTGTGACAGGAAACAGCATCAAGAAAACACAACAGGAAGAATAAAAGTGAAAGTAAGATGAGATATTATGGACACAATCAGCCTGAATTCTTAAGGAAGGTCAGTGTAAAGCCCCTGAGCCCTCACACCAAAAGCCAAGTCACCTTTGGTCTTTAACTGGGATACAGAGATAGAAGGTTTCCTGCTTGAACACTTCAGGCCACACCAAGGCTCATAAGAAATTAAAATTTTAAAAATAGCTCAGGGCCAGACCACTCACAGCCTCAAAATTAAAGAGTAAAAGCAGTTTAAAAATGAATAGGCAGCTAGGTTGAAAGTAAGAGTGAAACTGCAGCACTAACCAGTTTTAGATTATGCAATGTGTGTATCAGGTACAGTCCGTGCTGGTAGACCAGGAACTCTCTGGGGTTAAGCACCGACAGGTCCAAAGGGATCAGCTCTCCCTCACATTCCCACTGAGCATCGAGGACGTCTATGAAACTCTTGCTTATGTCTGGACAAAATATTTGGTAAAAGAGTGTTTCAAGTAGAAGCAAAGCGTTACTGTCACCTTTTTATGCCCACCTGAGTTTGCAGCTTAACTGTTTTCTTTCAACAAATGACCTGTAAACGGTTACTCTGCAAGACACAGTGATGAAACATAAAAGGTAAGATTTGGGGGTTTTTAAACATACAAACACAAATCTTTAAAATCGTTTTGTGAGAGCTTAGAGATTTCTGGGTTTGATATGCTTTCAGATTTTTCTGGCTGTTGGCCTGGTCCAAAAATCACACATCTGCTTAAGAACTGATAAATGCTTGGAAGTAATATCTTTACTTGGCACACACTGGCACTGAAGTAAACATAAAGTTCAACTGAATGGCCTAGTTTCACATGTGTTGATTATAAACCAAAATATTGGACACATTAAAATTTGATGATGATCCTGATGATGACCAAGATGAATAGTCAGGGGATCATCAAAGATATTACAATTAATCCTGTGGGAACATGAATGTTTGTATCAAATTTGATCAAAAACTTGAAAATCCATCGAAAACTTTGCAAGACATTTCACTTAAAACCACAAAAGTGAACCATATAGTGGTGTTAGAGTAAAAATCAAGTGATCACCAAAGTCAAAAGGATTCAAAAATATACTTTATACTTTTGTTCATTGTATACACATATGAGGAGGCAGGTGCATGATGTTTGGCTTAGATTCTTTCTCATGAGTGGGCTTGTGTGGACGTTGTAGTGGCTGTATTTGAGTGGGGGACTGTTGATGCAGAGATGCAGGTTTGCTCTGTGGGCCGGATGTTGGTTAAAGTGGAGGGTTTTACCTTCGTCATTTCTCAGCACAGAAAATAACGTGCGAGATATTCTGTGACCACATTCCCTCATCTGCTGTTGTGTCTCCTCTTCTGCAGGGTTTCCAAACCACCAACAATAACTCTGAGTTTCTCAGTATAGTGTAGTATAGACTCACACTTTTCCATTTACTCGCCTACTGACAGTTTTTGAACTGATGGAAAAACTCTTTTGTTGATGAAGAGAATGTTAACAGCCATAAACTTGAGGGGGGGATAATATGAAAAGAATGAAAAAGAAAGAAAGAGAGAAAGAAAAGAAAGACAGAAAAACATACCTACAATGTAATTATAATGCAATCTCTGGTTGAGCCCTAAGGACAAAGAGGCGCCAGGGTGGATCTTGTCAGGAGCTCTTTTCCCTTTCTCCTCTTCCTCGATGTCTTTACTCTCGCCTTTAAGGTCACAACCAGACCCGTAGAAGGTGGCTGGCCTGTTGCAGGTCAGATCCCCTCTAGAGCAGCCCTTGCCCCCTACAGGAGGAGTCTGTTCAACAGGGTCTGGGGAGCAGCTTTCTGGAGAGGGGCATAGTGGGGATCAGGTCCTCTGACTACAAGCCATCCCAAACCAGTCCCCATTTACCGGGGCCTAGTCTAAGGTGGTCCCATCTTTCAGATAATAAAGAGATCACGAATAGTGGGTTGTTGAGTGTGGAGGTTCAGTGTAGAGGTTAATGGTATGTCTGTGTACGGCCTAAACATAAAAATGCCATCATGAGAGGAGAGATGAGAAGAATGAAGGTGAAAGAAGGTCTCATGGCAAACCATCCAATATTGGTTGAGATATTTCAGTCTGGGCCAAAGTGGTGGACAGACAGATGTACACTGCGATCCCTAAAGTCATGCCACCACTAGGTCTAATAAAAACACACTATTTCTTTGGAGTTACACCAAGATCTATTTTTACTACATGGTGTAACAGCACCTCAGTAAAACAGAGCTGAATAAATTACACCCTGGGTCCCTGAAGCCAAACAAACTAATAAAAGCCTGAACACTTGATGTTCAGAAAATGACTACCATCTGGGCTTCATCAATGCTCTGGAGAGTGTAAAAATAAGACAGGTTAAACAAACATGCAGGCAGTGCCCTTTTCACAAGTGCACCATAATAGACCCATAATGGGACCCTTATTTAGTATGCATGAATATATATATAAAAAATACTTTCAGAAAGATCAAGCCTGTATTCCAGTTTTCTCCAGGTGGGTTTGATTTTCTCATGTTTGCGTTATGCTTCAAAAAATAAGAACCACAGCAAGCCCATTCTACCACTGAAGGTCCAGAAGAAGAGAAGGAGGACCAAAACTGGTCATTGATTGTCAGTGATCATATTATAACAAAATAAATGTTTAATCAACTGAAGTTTGATGAAAGTCAAGTACATTTGCTCGTAGTAAACTTTATAATCATGATAATACTTATTTATAATCATTTCTTTATAAGTATTATCATGATTATAAAGTTTACTACGAGCAAATGTACTATGACCTTACGACATGTGTGTGTGTGTGTGTGTGTGTGTGTGTGTGTGTGTGTGTGTGTGTGTGAAATGAGTGAAAGCGGAAATGGAAAGACTGAGGGAAAGTACAAAGACTTTAATGTAGCCACAGATAGTCGTTGAAAATGGGAAGTGCCTGAATAAGCACAGATTAGTTCATGACTGAGATTGCATAGGAGCTTGACCTAATGTGCTCAACTTTCGGGAAAGGGGACGGCTTTATCATGTAACACTTGTTTGCAGCTGCAAAGATCACCCCATCTGTAGCTCCCCCGGCTTGACTCATGCATAACTATGAAAGCATGATAATAATGAAATAAAACTGATATTGAACTGATATCAAATTATTATCAGAAATGAACACTGAATTGTGCAAAGTTGACACCTGGGTCAAGGCAAACAAATTGTCACTTAATATAAAGAAAAGCTCAGTTATTTACCCCTAGAAATCAACATGCAACAAACACTCTACCTAATGTTCATATTGACAATAACATCTTGGAAAGGGTCATTGTAACTAAACCTGTTTGTAACTCAAACAAGATTGCAAAAAATATCAGAAGAATACGTCATCTACTGTCTAGAAAAATCCTGATCAATTTATATTATACTATGATTTATCCTTTCATTTCATACTGTAATATTATGTAGGCAAGTACTTTCAAGAGCAACGTCAACTGTATCCTTACCTTACAAAAACGATTTATCAAAATGGCAACATTTTCCAACAGATTCACTAGATCCACCCCATTACTTCAGTCCCTGTGCATTCTTCCCATCTTTGCTGTAAATATTTTTCAGATATGTGTTTTTGTTTATCAATCCATCCACAAGTTACTTCCAGTGTGTTTTCATTCTGTATTTCAGTTCAATTCCCAAATTCATTCACTTCACTTCAACACAAGGTCACAAAGCCAAGCCCTGTTCTTTTTTCCCCAAACCTAACCACATGCGTTAGTTGCTGGAGGAAAAAAAAAGAAGTCAATTTGCATTGTTGTACTGACGTAGTGTGTTTATTTCTGTAGCCTATGGAAATGGTAAATTTCCTGTGAAAATGGAAGTGTAGTTTGAAAGGACAATGCATGAAACAGGCAGAACTTCAACATCTAACACACCCAAGGTCCCTTTTACGTCGTATCTGCACGTGGAAAGTCCACTAAGGGTGCTAGTGAGAAGGCAGTGAGACAGGCTTTAGGAAGAAGACAGTTAATAGCTGGATGAATCACCTTTGCACCAGTCTATTTGATTAGAAACTTGCTGTGTATGTGAACAGGCAGGCTAATCTCATCCACTTTAATGTGAAGGCTGGTCTGGACTCCCGTACAGGAGTGCCAGGGTAACAATTGAATTGAATAATTGATGATTATGCTGTCTACAGGTGTTGCATGTGTGCTGTGCGCACACATAAATGTGACTTTCTGCATACAGTTGGTGCCTGTAGGCCCATTACTCGGTGAAAAACCCTAACTGTATCCAACCTACCAGCAAGCTCTCCTCTAAGAAGCCCTGCCCCACAGGCCCAACCCTTTAGCTGCAGCTCCATCCTCTTCAGCAGCTGGAAGAGAGGCGAGAGTTCCAGCAGTTTGTCCCATTCCTCTTCTGGGGAATCAAAGCAACATGGATGGACAATGTTAATGTGTCACACCACATGTTACACATTTAAACTATGTATTATTTTACATCATGATGTCACCTGGAATCATGGGGACTGTGATACCGTGTGTCGGCTGAGCAGACTCTTTCATCGGCTGGCTCTCTGTTAGGAAATCAAGATTAAAATGAGTGATTATTTAATTATTGATTATTAATTCTTTGTGAAGGTTAGCATAGTTTAACACAATTACCATAAAAGAGGAAAACCATAGCCTGACTCTTTCCAACAACAAAAGTCACCTACCAGCATATCTAAAGCATGCAAATCAAGACAATATACAGCAGTGTTTTTGCAGGTTTTAAATTTTTTTTTAAAGAAAACTGTTTCTTCACATTATTGTTTTAAATCCAACCCCAGCTGCTATATCCCTCGGGACTCCACCACCATGTCCTTCATACTTCGTACTTCCAATAATCCCTCCAGTCAAACTTCCTTCCAACATCTCCCACACATGAGACCTTGCATGCAAGGAAGTGAGCGGCAAAACCAAGAGCACAACATGAGCAGAGGACACGAAATGAAATGAAATGAATAAATGAGTTAAGGAAAAAAAATGGCAGCGTAGGGAGCCTTTTAAGGAAAATCTAATTTTCTCATGCTTGACGCAATGCAGGACCTCCACAATGCATCTACTATTGCTGCGAGGGAAAACATGTTTCCATTTCGGGAGGATAAGGCATCTGGCTATCAGTGCAGTGAAAGCGATGACACTATGCATGGCTACAGGAAGGCTGTCCTCCTGCCAGTACTAAATATAGCTGTCGGGTGGTAAGGGTCCAGAGGTATATGGATTACGGTTTGATAAGTTTGGAATATATCTGTTCAACTCTCAGTTAACTCAAGGCAGGACCAAAGCACATGAATAAGATTGGCAGGTAACTGTTTAAATCTGTAACAGACATGGCATCTGTTGTGAAATATATTGGGCAATGTAGCATTTGTGTAATGAATTCCGTGAAGCATCCTGCATTGCAGAACACCATGTGTTAACCAAATAGAAGAGGAATTAACCAAATGATTCTCCTCAGCTTTTACCTGCTTTGTGCCCCATCTCAAAAAAAAATGTGTTGCTTAGACCTAAGTAGTTGAAGTTCAGCTTTGTTTGTCAATAATAAGTCAAATTCCATATGAAGCTGCAACCATTTTTTATAGAGACTGGAGACTGGGCTGCTCTGCAATCTAAAAAGTTCCTCTGTAGCTCTGGCTTTCTCAGTTTCCCTCATAAGAAAGCGTGATGAAGTAGTTTGCCCTCATAAGTATGCTTTGAGAGCCTCCCAAAGGCCCCAAGAGATGCCAGGGGTATCATTTACTTTGAAAGATAAAAGAAATCTGTCTTGCAAGAAACTGATTTAATGCTTCGTTAGCTCACATACCTGTGCTGAACTGCCAATGTCTGAAGGGTTTACCATATTGTCTAAAGTCTACATCGACAGAATTAGAGGCATCATCAGAGATGAGGTGACCCCAGACAATAGTCTACTATCCAGAAGAGAGACATCAGTTTATGAATATGTATGATGAACACAGGAAAAGAAAGATTTAGTGGAGGGAAATTTGAAGCTGAGGATCAAACGCGGTCAATGTGATGTGAGTATTTATGGTCTTTGATAGTGAGAAAGGTTTTTTGGAAGATTTGTCTAAGTTGCCATTTTCGATCAGGTTAGAATCTTTTCAGCAATACGTAGTGGACTGTTTCTCAAGCAGGTGAGGTGAATCTCCACAGTTTCCTCCACCAGTAAGGTAATGTCTCACCCCTGTTTGACTGTCTACCTGTTATCAATATTGTTAAGCACAGTATCTCAAGTAGACAGATTTTATATGGGTAACCCTAACCCCTGGCTCTAACCCCTAAACCCTAACTTTAATTCAGTAATGGAAGTGCTGTGTCTGATGCTGAGAGAACATAGGGCATAATTTGGATGATAAAAAATGAGGTGGTTAGGGAACAGTAGGGAGTTACCTGAGCCTGGCAGAAAACTTGCAACAGGTATATAAACAACACTGAAGTAGAGCAGAGCACAGGTCAACACGGGTCAAAGGGGTTTTACAGTCAGTAGGCTACTGCTGTATAATTCGTGCTCTGTCTCACCCTGGGAGTGAATGCCAGAGGATGTGGTGTGTCTTTGTGAGGTGTGTGTCGGTGCCGAACTGGCCTGCAAATCAGCGTCCTGGGGTTGAGCTAAATTGGCAGGCTCCCTCAAAGACTGGGTGGAGATTCCTTTAGAAACATAAACAATCACAGACCTTGGAAACCACTGCAAGCCAGAAATCGAGCCAAGATGGTCAAAGTATCTCGTCAAGCAGATGTGAGGCTTTGTTGTGCAACTTTAGTTCTCTATAGACTTCAGACATGTTTTATTAAGACAACACACTTTATGTTAGAGTGCTAGTTTTGATAGAAACATATAGTATTGATGTTCTTCCTCACTGTAAAATCCACCTGAGGGGTTTTTGTACCTGCCATAAACCATAAATATAAGGTCTTACACTTGTCAAATTCATAATCACCCGATTCCTCACTGTTCTCTTACTTCCTTCTACTCTATCTCTCATCTCCAGAGACATTAAAAAAAAAACAGAACACAATGGAGCTATTGATTTCTTACTCCAGCACACATCGACAGGGTTCACTTTAATGACGCAGTGGCTGTTTTTCATCTCGCTGCTCTATCCTGTTGCATTTTGACAATGAGTATGCCTAACAATATTTCCTCGCGTTCTCCTCTCGCACACTCCATCCACACACATATACCGAAATGTTATCACAGAGCAGCTTGAGAAGCACTTACCTTTCACCACAGGCACAGAGGCTGTCCAGACTCTGGAGGCTATCTCCAGCCCATATGCCTGCTTTGTGGACAAACCTGAAACATGTCAGAAATCATTCTTAAAGAATAAACGTGCAAATAGTCTTTATATTTCTTATTGTCAATATGACGTGATGTCACTTCAGCCAGAGGCCCTGACATGAGACATGTGAGGGGAAGTGATTGCTCCCAGAACAGTTCCTGTTATCTGAATAACAGGAAACAGTAGCTCAAGTGATGGGAAATACCTACAGTGCCTACAATGATTGTTTGTCAGACACTGTACATTGTCATGACACACCAATTCCTTGGCTTGCGCTTGAGATTAAAACACCCTCAAATGTGGAACTCTATGTTTGAGCCTCTCTTATTTTAAGAATCCCATGAAAAGAGCTGACTTGTTCCTTCAGTACCAACAAGTATTGTCTGTTTAGTCAAAGCCTGATATACAGTGGTTAATTACTCCGCGCCAAAGAGCTCCTTTGATTTTTTAAAACTATTAAAAACACATAAACAAGCCCCACTGGGTGACATAGGTCTTTATTACAGTAAACATGGGTGCTGTAGTTTGTTAAGAGTCAGTCCCACACACACTATCCCGCTGTTGTAAATACTCACTGAAGCACTAAATGTGTATTAATACACAGCTGAAAATAGTCCCCAACAAATGTATCATTTGATCCTGTTTAATGTGATGTTTGAATCCTTTATAAAAATTAAAGTATTTTGAAAAACCATTGGGCTTGGTTTGGTCTTTTCATGGGAATTGTTGGCAATAAGAAAAATATAGACTAACACCAGCCTTATCCTTTGGCTACCATAGCAAAATGTGTGCAAAAACACGAGGAAAGGTTGGCTGCAGCGTAGCAATTTCAGAGATAGTGTATCAAAACGCTTCACTTCCACGGATCCATGATACAGAGTGAAGCAGAAAATTAGTCTGACCTCCAAAGAATGCCATTATTCAACAAGGATGTGTGCTTTCTCCAGAACTGCATGTACTAAATATCGAAATGTTTCCCTCTAGTTACATATTAGCATCCCTGTCATGTAGTAAATATAGTACTCCTATCTGATACTGATTGGGTACCAGAAATGTGCTGATTGCAGGTGTTGGGGGAGAAGCTGGCAGGCTGTTTGTCTTCCAGGAGTTGGTTCAGTCTCTCTAGCAGAGGCAAAGCCATCTGCTGGAGCGAACCTACGACCTCCGCAGAAGGTCTGTGTCCACAGCACTGGAGCAGACCATATTCCTTGTACCAAAAGTTCCCACATAGTACTGCCTAGATAAACAAGAAGAGGGAGGTGGCTCAGAGTAACACAGCAGAGATAATCAAAATAAACATTTCTCAACTTCTTGATAACTCTCAGTGATTATATAATTGGGCCCAATTGGCTTTGATTGTTCATCTGAGATTTAGATGAACAGAGTGAATGGTGTAAAAAGTCAAACATACACTTCCCTGCATTACATATTTAAGTTTGTTTATATTCAGTGTTATTTATGTGGTGTGTCTGTGTGTGTTTTGACCTGAGCAGTGTCGGCACGGAGCTGCGAAAGGTGTCTGACAAAGTGCAGCGCGTTAAGAGCAGCCTCCAACTCTGTCTGTCTGGAACAACACCGCTCCCACAACTCTCTCTGTCTCAGCTCTCTGTCCTGGAGGAGGAATAAACACAGGCTTGTGTGAGAAGAAGCATGAAGTCTTATTTACATTTAGATGACAGTGTTACAGAGTGCATCTCATAGCACCGGGCTGGCGTCAAAGTTCAATTACCGGACTCTTTAGAGCTCCCTATAGTATCATGAGTCACATGCAATTGGCACTGGTGACATGAGAGGGAGCTGAACATCTGACCAAAGTGTATCAGTCATGAATTAAGCTACAGGGCCAAAAAAAAAAAAAAAACCCAGGAATGGATTACTCTAACCAGAGCATGGAGGGTTGTGGCCCAGTCTCCTCCATGTGTTGTCCATTTTTCTTTGTCTTGTTGCAGCTGCTCCATACAAACATCCACCTTATCAAGGCCCGACACGAGCTCTGAGTGCCAGACACACTGCTGATCCCACTCCTGCTCATCACCTATACACACAGACAGCAATGCACAGAGCCAACTCAAATAAAATATTGAACATTCAAATTATGTTAATTACTACACAACTGAAGGGTGCGATATGAGACACTGGCATGAAGTGTCTGTCTTTTGGCAAGTGATGAATATAACCACGGTGCGGGTCATGAGTGTAATTTCCCTCATGCTCTTCATTCTGCCAGCTTGCCAGACAATTTACCCTGTGTGAGTATGTGTAGTACATGCGGAGGCAAGATCAGAGCCAAGTGGGAGCGCTGAGCTGCTCTCCTCTGCGCCTCGGTCTGTGCTGAATCCTGCAGCTCCACGGCTGCTTCCTTCAGCTGTCTCCCTGACCACTGGACCTGCAGCAGAGTACACACCTATTCTTGGAATATGAAAAGTAGAGGCACATATTTGCATACTAAAAAATGGGAAACACACATGCACACACTCACACAGCGATATAGTGACTTTGCAGTTCGCCCTAAACCGATGCATAAACTTGCAGTTCACAGCAGGATATGAAAAGCTTCTCTAGAATTACTTTCTAATGCTGTTTGCCACAGCATTCATACATCCCTTTATTCATTTCCAAATGTTCAAAAGGCTGATTCACTTTGAATTCCCCCTCCTATACTCAGAGGCCAGGCTATAGATGATATATACAACCAAAACAGGAAACTCCCCTCCGCTGACCTGATAAGAGTTTGCTTCTGTGCCTCTAAAGAGACACTGGAATAGAGCTGAGTCCAGGTCAGAGACAAAATCTTCCTCCCGCTGCCTCTGTTGCTGCCAGTAAGTGTTTCGCACACACACTTCTCTCTGTAGCGCCTCTACCTGCCAGCAACAAAAGGAAGTGCATCAGGTGTACAGATTCAATATAAATGAATTCAGTGTGCTGCAAAATAAAATGTTTAAACAAGTAAAGACTTGAATAAGTTTGATCAAGTTTGCAAACTTGAATAATCAGGTAGAAAGTTGCATGGCTTTTGTTCTCTGCGGTCACACACTTCTCTCAGTTACTTCCCCACCTGCACACTATCAGTTTGGTCTGCCATTGTTAGCCAGTAGGAAGCTGTTACAGGTACAATGGTTTTCCTGGACACATCCAGCCTGGCTCCAACCACTGTGGCCAACACACCTGTCACTGGGTCAACAGTCTGTGATCCATAACGGATGGCCACCAGGCCTGTGAAGTGCAACAGCATAGACAACAAAAAGGGTACAACTTGTCTGATTCCGTACTCCTTAATAGAATTTAAAAGTGGATTCGATAAACTGTGTCGGGTGACTTGTGCAATAGCTTGAGTTTCACAGTACAGTACCTTTACCTCCAGGGTCCTCCATAGTCCCTGCCAATGGTATAATAGTCCCAGAGACAAGGTCAGTCTGACATCCCAGCACAGGTACACAGAGACCAGACCCCACAGGGTCAGGGTACTCCAGCCCCAGCAGAGCTGGTACACACATATGTGAACCTGGGAGAGGCATCTCTCCTGGTGTGAATGATACAGGAGAGGTCAGAAGGTTAGAGTGGAGGAAACAAAATACGATACAGTACATATGTAGTTCTATTTACAGTTTTTACATTAACTTACTATAGTGCTGTTTATTTAGCTAAGATATAACAACCTCTTAACAAAAGTAACTGCAAAAATCGGTAGCACTTTATAATACAGCCCGTGTCTTACGGCGTAACTTCCCGTGTCTGACGGCGTAACTCCCCGTGTCTTACGACGTAACTCCCCGTGTCTTATGGCATAACTTCCCGTGTCTTACGGCATAACTTCCCGTGTCTTACCATATACTTATTGGGACTTTCATGGTAACTCTCTGACATCTACATGGCATTTTAGAGGAACCTGTTGTGTAGTTTCGCTTGTCTTACAGTAGACCTGCCGGGGTCTTACAGTGGAACTGCTACTGTCTTATGCTGTCACTCCCAGTGTCTTATAATGGAACTTCATGCGTCTTACCTTGCACTTACTGGGACTTCCCAGGTGACTCTCTGACATCTACCATGACATTTTGGGGGAGCCTATATGGTTTAGTTTCACTTATGACTTACAGTGTAACTCGCTATGTCTTACAGTAAACGTCTTACAGTCCAACTCCTTTTGTCTTACCATGTAGGCCTACTTATTAAAACTTATAACTATAAAATCAGATATGATTTACAGTTTTAAAATACGAAAATCATACTGCAATATGTAACCTGTTTAATCACACAGTGACAACTTCAGAGTTATAAAATATCTTTATTCTTTACCGCAGACACCTGGTACTTACATGCTAAGTGCCCAAGACTTCCTGTAAGTACCAGGGACCAGGCTGTATTGTAAAGTGCACACTGTTCACCCTTCCTTACCATGCAGGTACCTAGTACTTACACTCTAAGCACCCGAGACTTCTGCTGTACCTACCAGGACTTTCCTGTAATTACCAGAGACCTACACTGTACTTATCAGGGACCGGGCTGTATTGTAAAGTGCACACTGTTTCCCTTCCTTACCATGCAGGTACCTGGTACTTACACTCATTGTGTGATTAAACAGGTTACATATTGCAGTATGATTTTCGTGTATTTTAAAACTGTAAATCATATCTGATTTTATAGTTATAAGTTTTAATAAGTAGGCCTACATGGTAAGACAAAAGGAGTTGGACTGTAAGACGTTTTACTGTAAGACATAGCGAGTTACACTGTAAGTAAGTGAAACTAAACCATAAAGGCTCCCCCAAAATGTCATGGTAGATGTCAGAGAGTCACCCGGGAAGTCCCAGTAAGTGCAAGGTAAGACGCATGAAGTTCCATTATAAGACACTGGGAGTGACAGCATAAGACAGTAGCAGTTCCACTGTAAGACCCCGGCAGGTCTTAGAGGAGTTACGCCGTAAGACACGGGAAGTTACACCGTAAGACACGGGGAGTTACGTCGTAAAACACGGGCTGTATTATAAAGTGCTACCCAAAAATAAATACAGACAGAACAAGGCACATGTTACAGACATGATTGTGACTTCACGGCACATCTGGCAAAGCATATTGAACACTAAAAGGAGCAAAACTAAGAAGCAGATTATCGAGCAGAGCACACATGACCACACGAACACAGCAGCTGAAATTATGCAGAGAACAAGATAAGCCTGTCATGAAGGGCAGATTGGCATCAGCCTTGAGCAGAGCGACAATGTTTCAGTGCTGACATAATTTGATTATTGATGTGTCAGGAGCTCAAACAACTAAAAAAAGACTCATAGACTCATATTAAACTAGCCAGTTTTGTGGGATGAAACAGATTCGTCAAACTCATGGTCAAACAGCATTGTGGGTAATCTGATGTACTGTATGTCATGAGTTTTAATGTCTTTATCTTTTTGAGTTCACGGTATCTATGTTTGAAACAGAAGAGAATATGGATATGGGCTATATATAAGTGTAATATATGTGCCATTATAATGAGATTATGTGGGAGGAGCAGGCCACATGTTGAGTAACTGTGGAGGGTGGGTACTTATGACAACTAAAGGTCATATTAAAAGTGTTTGAGGTAAGAAAATGTCACCCTTCAGGCTCATGAAACCTTTTAAAAGTTAAAACATACATATGTAATTTTATGCCTGAAAGCCTTTCTGTTCTCTGTAGAAGAAGGCACCTAAGGACACCATTTTGAAAATCTAAAGTACTTTATCTAACATATTTTCAATCACAACCAAAGGTATGAAGAAGAAACAGATAACCAGTACAACAAACACAAAGTAGCACGTTCTTTTCACAGCAATGAGCAGATTTATGGCATTAAAGCCAAGCAAAGATTAAAATGAAAAGGTATAAGTGGAAAAGTGGGGGGTGTTTGCTCCCTTAAACACAATAGTTTAGAGAAAAGCAGAAGATGGATTGGTCAGTGGCACAGGAAATAAAAGAGAGCACCTCATTTACAATATGGAAAGGAGGAGCAGGAAAGGACCACATTAGCACAGAGCACAGAAGGGGGATATTTTTAAAAAGTGACTTTGTGATGTATTGCCCTCGGGGGACAATTCAAATCCACACTCCCTTTCACTGGCATTTCCTCACCCAGAATGTCTCCATCCTGCTGCAGACCTACAGCCCAGTTCAGCAGGATACCCAACCTAGTCTGCAGCTGCAGCTGACAGTGCAGGCTCCTTCCCCAGGCCTGCTGGAGCTCCTTAGCTACACTGAGGAGATTATCTTGTCGACCGCTCCCTCTCTCGCTGCCCTGGTGGTGCTGCAAAGTTTGGTCCGACCCCCACTCCTCAGTTAGTGGCTTTAGGAGCTCCAATACTTTGAACATCACTGCCAGAACCTAATCGAGAAGTTTAAATTCACTCAAGTTATTTTTTCTTTTTCATAGTATTCATTTATTACAGTAATAGTAAGCCTCTAGAAACAGCTCCTGAACAGACCTTGTGGTTTGATTACTTTCTCCACCGCTACTTTCAAGATCAAAAACTATTTTTGTGAACATGGCAAGATTTTTAGGTGCTTAGGAAACACTGGAAATTTAAACATCTACAGTTTCCTCTTGCTTGACACAGTCAAAAGCATCTAATCTAATCGAGCACCTTGCTGTCTAGAAGGGCCTGGTATCCTCCTGCGTTAGGCACAACTTGCCCAGCCCGTATGCTGGCCCCCCCTACTCTCACCATCCGCCCACTCAGAGGTTCGATGAAGGACTCGGCCAACAGAACTCCACCTACTGGCAGCACAGCTCCTACACAAACACACAGAACAAATTACTGAAGATAAAATAAACTCGACATGGGCTGTGCTGAAGACTCAGCCGCAGCACTGACCTGTGACTGGATCTAGACTGACCCCAACAGTGAGCACAACGTTCCCCGTCCTGGAGTCCAGCATGGGGTAGCCAATCTGTATCGGCTGAGGGAGGCGGGTGAGGGGACAGACATGCACCCCTCCCAGTGGGTAGACTAGTCCTGTCTGGGGGTGGATGGTTACAGCCAGAATGGGCACTGGGACCCCTGTGTCTGGGTCTGCCATGGGGACACCCAGCTGCAGTCTCTGGCCTGGTTTGAGGCCTCTGAGCCGGGTGCTGGGCAGAGGCTGGTCTGAGTGGCAGGAGGTCGGGTAGGGAATGAAAGGAAGAAGAGGACTGTCCCACTTCCTGCTGTCTCCTGAGAAAAGCACAGTTTAATCTGTAAAAAAGACTCTTGAAAATGTCAATGATCTGAGTGTTGCCCACTTAGCCACTTTCCATTTCAATTACTGATTTCTTCCACTTTTACAAATGCCTTTTAGGAAAACACAGAGAACGGGCATGATAATATTAAATTACTTGTGATCATTTGGTATGCATAATCAGTTTTAAGAAATAAAAATCTAAAACACAGATGATAGAAATATTTTTCACAAAACTGTATTCTGGCAGTATTCAATTTCCCACGACACATGCACTTCCCAATACTAAACACAGGCCAGTCCATCACCTGCATAAATTTTTTGAGGAAAGCACAAGTGAGCAGTGTCAAAAATAACCAAAAAAAAAGTCCTGAATTGAGCAAAAAGCGGAAAAGAAGGAAACATCTGCTTCCTAAGATGAGACCACAACTGCAGAGAAAAAAGTTTTTGGTGTTGCAAAGCCAAGAGTCTAGAAAGGAGCTAATGTGTTTTTATGGGGTTGATATCAAAGTATTAACTAATGGATATTATTTAAAGGTGTAGGTGGTTTGAATTTTAGCTGCCATCAAACTGCACACCTAAGTGTTATTTTATATTGTGTATATTTGACCAGTTATCCAGTGTAAAGTATCAATGCATCCCTTTTTCCTCTTTATCTGGTTCAATCATCCCTCAAACCCCACAAGCACTCATCATATCACCTGTGCATGAGTCAGTTGTGAACACTAGAGTAGAGCTTGCAGGATCATAGGCCACGTTGCCAGCTATGGGCATAACTCTGCCGGTCTGTGGGAGGACGAAGAAATCAGGTGGCACCGCCATGGTGTGGCCGCTGCTCAGCAGCATATGGCTGTAAGCATTTGGCCTTATGAGGCCTGTGACTGAATCACAGTCAAGTGCCCGACTGACACGCAGAGACCCATCAGGACCTGGAGAGAGGCAGAAAGACAGACTGTTAATTATTAAGCTGATGATTTAAGATGTTTTGAATGTGAGTCTAGTCACATGCTGGGTGGACAGCTTGTCACGCTGATTTCTGCTTAAATGGATCGCTGCAGTGTAAAAACTTGGATCAAGAAGAAAAGCATGTGTCTCCATCATTTTGGTACACCTCTAACCCTCCAACTGGTGCGATAGCTTTGTTTAAAATACCTATATTCCATTTTATGAGCTAACTGTTACACAAGAAATAATGTACCTAGTGTAGCAGGGGGACACTATAGGACCCAGGCAAAATTTAGCCAGTCAAGGTGAGAGCACCTGAGCTGTTAAGAGGCTCATGGAGCACAGGTGTGTCAGCCTCATTCATGATCTGTGATCACTCCTGTAGACATGCTTGGTCCTAACAGTCCAGGTGTAGTGCCAGAGGAAAGGCAAAGTGCTGATTGCCGTTTAATTTACATTATTTAATTTGGTGCACTGGGAGTTCACCTGTTGAGTTGTGGTGATATCATTTAGATTTGCTGTGGCACTGAGAGTAGTTTGGGTGTTTTTCTGTTGGAAAAAAGGGTTTATTTTGTGTGTAGTTTTGGTCATCCATGTATAGTATACTTCAAGTGTATCAGCCTATAGATTGGTACACCACCCCTCTGCAGTAAGACACTTTAATTTTTAACTGTTGTTATAGTATTGCTGTTAGGGACCCTGAGTTTAATAAAAACCTGTTATGGCATTTTGACCCACACTGACTGTTGGCTTTGTTATTGAAGTTCACCTGTAGTTAAATGAAAGTTAAGGTGGGAGTTACACTAGAATGAGAGAAAACTCAATATATGGACTTGTGTGGGTGTAAAGTAATGCTGTGAAAGGTGTACTACCTGTAAGGAGGATACAAACCAAATGTGTGCCTCTTTTTTTTCACTTAGACCACCTTGTTGTTGTTGTGCACATTTTTAGCAAAAGATGGTGCTGTTTCTCTAAGATTTAAGGATGGAGCTTTTGAAGGATGAAGGCCAGGCTGAGACAGGTGAAGGCCTTAACACGTGTCAGTCAAGAAGAGACTCACGTTGACCACAAAGATATTGCAACACAACAACAAAAAGAGGACCAACTATAACGTCTGGCTCCTATATAGCAGTGGTTCCCAACCACTTTGAGTAAACTGACAACCCCTGACTAAGTGAAACATGATATTTCATATCATATTCAGTGCATTACAGTAACAATGCAGAACAGCTGGTAAACTTTACAATTAACCCAAATAGTGGATGCAATAGCTGTGGGAAGTTTGTGTAGAATGAGTGCTTTGGAGCAGATGATTTCCTGTGAATATTGCATCAAAGATTAATTTTCCTGGTATTTTTTCAAACTTTTTATACCATTCTCTACACATTTATTTATTTTATTTATTTTTTTTGTTGTATTTCTAACAATTATTAATGCTTAATATGCTTCTTTTTCAACAGACTCAGTGTTTCCTTCTCTCTAAAGCTTGGTCATTTTTCTGTTGGCTCTTTGGGTATTTTAACTGCCTACTTTACTGATGCTTTAAAAACAACAGTCTCATATAGTTTTCTTCACATAAATGAATGAAATGCTGAGATACAGGCCAATAATATATATGTTAAAAAAGTTTTGTTACACCCTTTAAAATCAAGAAGGCCTCATGTCCCCATGTGAAGCTTTGGCGACCCCTACTGGCAGTTGGGATCTCTAGGTTGGGACAGGTGTTGATGCCTTTTACATATCTGTGCCCAGCCAGGGGCCCATTGTCTCATTACCACCTATGTCCAACTCAGGGGTGTTGGACTCACCAAAGATGTGGTCCTTGGTCAGCACAGTTCCAGTGTCAGGGCAGAGCAGCTTGGCCCCTATACCCTCACCCAGAAACCCCCAGGCCCCCTGACGCTGGCACTCCGCTGACACCAGCTCTCCCATCTCATCCACCAGGGACGTTAGCCTCTGGATCAAACTGAACATGGGAAAGGAGAGATTGTAGATGTAAGGGTATTTACTCTGTTCTGCTTGTTGTTTGTGACACTTCGCAAAGGGTAAATGGGAGCTTTACTTCTGCTGGTGGTTGCTGTTAATCTTGGACAGGAGTCTGGTGCATTCTCTGAGCTGGGCTGTGAGCACACTGTGGACCCTCTGCTGGGCCTGCTGCTCTCGCCTCAGCACCTGAAGAAAACAGCAGAGCAGTTTATGATCAGTCAATTTATTGATTAGTTATTGTGACTTGAACAAAACAAACAATTTGATGGCATCACTTCGGGCTTTAGGATTTTCAGAAATTCTGTAGACCAAAGGATTAACTGACAGTTGTTAGTTGCAGCTTGAGAAAGATTCCTGTGTCTTTAAGATCTGTCTCGAACACATACATACACTGTCTCTTCATCTTTACTGTCCTCTGTCCTTGTAATTAGAACAGATTGATTTAGTTTTTCCTCATTTTTTAATAATGTAATAATGGGAGATGCACAGATGGGAATGTAATGTAATAAAAACCTGCAGCTGGCTGTCGAGCAGAGTCCTCAGCTGTGACGCCAGAGTCTTCCGTCGCACCACCTCCCTCTCCACCTCCCTCTTCACCCTCTCATAGCCCTCCCCCATCCTCTCCTCAGTGATCAAGCGTGGGTGGAGGAGCTGCAGTTTCCCAAGCACTCCCTGATATAGCTCCTTCACCTGGATACACACAGACACACATATGAAAACAAAAAAATGACTGCCACATTGTTTTCATAAAATCGCAGTAATCAAATCGCACATCCGACCCCACGCCCATGCGGCTAGCACACATGTAACACTGGTGAGACGTGCACGTTTGTGGGATGATCACGGGTGTGAGGTGTGCCATCTCTTTTTACATCTTTATCACCTCAGCTGTCCTGAGGGCTGTAACAACAACCCCTGTCGACTACACTGCAGCCAACATTTTGGTGGCACAAACAGGAAGGACGCAGGAGAGACAACGGTGTGACAAAGAACAGAGGCGTCCCAATGTGACATCCAATATGTTTCAATACAGTTTAACCTTATGAGTGAAGAAGGGACAGTAGCAGGTGAAAAAGAAAAGGAGATAAAGATAAAAGCTGAGTTATTGGAAGGAACCTGTGCTTGTGAGAAATCAGGGTATGTGAAGTAGACTTAATAAGACAAGACAATATAAGATGGGCTGGATGAGAAATCAATACCACTGTCATATTTTACCATAATTACAAAGCTACAGCCAGCAGCTAGTTAGCTTATTTTAGCATAAAACAGCATGATCCTTTTCATTCCCACTCAACATATGTTGCAGGTTGGGCAGAAGCCCTGCGCATTACTAAAATGATGCCAGGGGCAGCGTTGCATGTTGACACAGAAGGGGTCAGTGGTACGAAAGGGTTTGGGGCTTTGTTCGCAGATGTTGCTTAAAAAAAACACCTGGCTTTGAGTAGCACAAACGCATGAACTATTCATAAAACAGTAATGTGAGAATGTGTAATATAGGCTATTAAGACATCAATTTGTTTGTAAAACAATCAAAAGGGGAGTTTCTGGTGTCCCAGGCATGGGAAGAAACTTCAGAGACTGATTACATGCATCATGTACTGAAAAAGAGGGGGTCAATTCTTTCACATAGTGTTATTTTTGCATATAAACTAAGAGCTACAGGCCTCGGTGGTGAGCTGTCCCAGCCGCGTGGTGACAGACAGACTCTGTTTGAGCAGCAGGCTATAGAAGGTGTTGCTGCTGAATGCCTCCAGATCCACCTGGTGCTCGTAATCCCAGAACTCCTCCAAGGTGTCTGCACAGACTGCTGTCGTGAGAGAGATACACAAAGAGACAGAGGGAGAAAGATGAGTAGAATATAACAAGAGTTACTGCCTCACGTTTGTATGCCTCCACAAACCTGTCAAGTGGCAGTTAGAGTTTACATCCATGTCTGTGAAAACATGGACGCTTCACACACATCTTCAACCTGGCAGCACAGAAGATCTGTACAATCAGCACAGTTTTAAAGTGAGCACACAAGATTAATGTCACCAAGTCAGTATCTGACCAAACGTCTCCCCTTGTGTTCCTAATTTACGACGTTGAGTAATGGCCAAAAAAAGTGATTTTGCAGAACATTATGATGTCACAGTGAAGCTGACCTTTGACCTTTTGTCCAATGTCATCACTTCATCATGTCATCATCCTGTTAACCATTGAAATTTTGCTGTAATTGGCATAGGAATTTCTGAGTTATGGCAGAAATCATACATATATGTATATCATATCATTTTATACATAAGGTCTCAGTGACCTTGACCTTTGACCCTTGACCAATAAATTCAGTTCATTCTTAAGTCCAAGTAGATATTTGTGCCAAATTTTAAGAAATTCCTTCAAGGGATCCTTGAGATGTGCCATTCACAATAATGAGACAGACAAGGTCACAGTGACCTTGACCTTTGATCTTTGACCACCAAATTTTAACCAATTCATCCTTGAGTCCAAGTGGACATTTGTGCCAAATTTGAAGGAAAAAAATGCTCCTGGGGTTCTTGAGATATCTCATTCAATAGAATGAGATGGATGCAGGGTCATATTGACCTCAACCTTTGACCTTTGATGATCAAAATCTGATCAATTCAGTCATGTTGTGTGAAGAAATCAGTTATGTGAGAATGAGACCTGAGGACAGCCCAAAAGCAGCATTCCTCCAGCCATAGCTATCTCTGGCGCAGTTATACATGGCACATCTCTCGAGGAGAACTTTTAAAAGCGAGCATGATGTGCTGCCTGAGGAAGACCAATGAGCTTGAAATGCCTCACCTATCTGTCTGCATGTCATGGCACATACACTCTAATTTTTGTTGTGTGTTTTTTCTTAATGTATGCACATCAGAAGCTTTAATAAATCAATTCACTCTTTACAGTACAAGCAAACACTTGTTTCTCTCCAGGCCATTTAAGAAGGCCCTATTTTTGGCCAAAAATGTTTGTTGTGGCGATTGCATAAAATGCGCCATCTCAAAATACAGTAATCTGAGGGGATTTCCTAAGTCCTGTGACATTTGGACTGTTGTCATTCTTATTGTTTGTCACTGCACGTGATGTCAGGAATGTTACAAGAGCCTTTTCAACAGTAATTGGTCGGGTGGGAGCAACACCCCCAGGTCACTGTCAGTGTTACATAAGAAGCCACAAGGGTCTTCAAAGACCAACAATGTATCAGTGTGTTTCTGTGTATATGTAAGTGTGCTTGCATGTATGTGTGTGTGTGTGTGTGTGTGTTATGTGTGCACGCTGCGGCTGCATTCATTGACGTGCTGCAGATTATGTTTGAATGCAAGTTATGTAATATATTGGCCTTTAGGCTTTCAAATGAATGAGTTGAGAGGTCATGTGCATGTGTGTGTGCGTGTGTGTGTTTCTGCGAGAGTGTGTGTAGACCTGGTTGAATGGAGTCTTGTGTCATTCTGGCTTGATGGTTTCGGTGAATCTTCCTAAGTGAGATCACCCTTGATCCTTTGGATGAGTAGTCGTCCATGTGGTAGGCCAACTGCAACAAGCGATACCGTGCTCTGATTGGCTCCTTCTCAGGCCATCCATACTCACGGAACAGGATCTTCACATGAGATTAGGCATGGGATGACATGTAAATTTTATTAATACAATTAAATAATGATGATTCCCAATATTATCCCGATATCTTGAATCAGTCTTAAAAAGTAATGGAAATTCTCCATGATCAAAAGCCTTGCAATGTATTTGTGTTCTGTGTATGTTCACTAACCAGCAGTGTAACACATGAACAGAGGATGACCACAGCTCCAAATAGCAGCCCTCCCGTCACCAGCCAATCTGGCCTCAGTAACAGGTTGCGTCTCCTGCTGATTCCCACCCTGGTAACATGACGAGGTATGGTGGGGAAGAAGGGACCAGGCTCGTAACACTGGCCGCCTGCAGGCATCACCCGCACATACTGAGTAAGAAGAGTTAGAGAGCAATAAGAGGGGGGATATGTGACAGTAGTTTAATTATCCAGATGTTGTAAATTCACATATATGTTAGAATTTGCTTCACAAAGACCAAAATTAAGGAATTTGTAATGTAAGATGTGACGTAAGGATCAAGAATAGACCAAGATGTGGAAACTTAAAGACACCCTGTGACATGTTTGACCCCTTGCAAACCATGTAAAGAGAATGCAGGGAGGACTTGGCAGACAGGTACATTGGTACAAGTACTTTATCTTCAGGAAAGCAGTAAGGAATACTCAATGCATTTAGTGTGGAATTTTGGATGTAAGGTGGCGGACTTCCCCCTATGTCCATAACCTTGACGTCATCCTCGATCAAACCCTCTCCTTTGACCAACATATCAAACACATCACCATAACAGCCTTCTTCCATCTCAGAAACATTGCCCAACTCCGTCCAAACCTTTTCTTTTTCAGCTGTAGAGACCCTCATTCATGCATTCATCACTTCCAGACTTGATTACTGCAATAGTCTCCTCTACAGTTCATCATCCAAAACTCTCAAGAAACTACAATATATCCACAATTCAGTTGCTCGTCTTCTCACACACTCTCACACCCGTGACCACATCACCCCCATCCTGATGAAAATATGAATTAAGATTCTGTTACTGCGTTGCCTACTTCTCACCTAAAATGTTTTCAGAAACATATTTTGGCTCACTGTTAAACTGTAATTCAAGATTGATAGATACCAGCTAGCTGCCATTTTGTTTCCTGTGGGCAACGGCCAAGCTCGCATTACATCACTCACCAGCAGGAGCTTTTATTGCACACAGTGCATTCTGGTAGTTGTAGGTTTTCTACCTTCTGAGCAAAAGCAATACCACAGACCTTTTCCTCTGTGATTTTTTAGTCATATAGCACCAGTATCAATAGTATTTGCATCCTTCTACTGCAGACAGCCCTGTTTTATAAAGAGATCATCTTTCCAAACACTTCTTTAATGCTTATGTTATTCAAATTTAGTTACCATGTGTTTGTGCCGATGGCTGCTCAGTGTAAAAACATAAACTCCAGGCTGGCTAAACACCACCGCAAAGAAGCTGGGAGGAGTCCAAGACAGAGTCAGCTCTTCTGTGAGCTGTCTGAATGCACCCCAGTCGAAATCACCGTTTGTGTTGTACAAGTTGTCACTGAAAGACATGAAGTAAGGTGTAAGGTAGAGTCAAAGCACAGATTCATAGGTAAAAATGGACATGGAAAACTTGTAGGCCTAGCATCTGACTTACAGATCATACTGAGGATAGTGACGTGTGTCAACAGTGAACAGTAGAACGTCGCTCAAATGGAGACATGTTGTGGGGTTCAAAACTCCATTTAGACTTGTTTCTCTCGCTTCTTCATTACTTCTGCTGGAATTAATTTCTCTCCTTACAAGACTGATATTTGCAGCTTCGACATCCTTCCACAGAACATCAGAATCTCCTTCTAAAAAAAAACAAAAACACAGGACCATCATCACTGAAGCGATAATTCATCATGTTGCATGGACAATAAACCATCATCATTGTTGGTGTTTTGATAAGACATGCCCGCTGAGCTCTGAGTGTCCTGCTGTGTGGTGACAGGAAACAGTTGCTGCACTTCCTTCGGGAGGCCGTCGAGGAGGCCGAAGAAACCTGCCTCTGCAATCAGACAACAACAGAGAGAGAGATGTGACGGACAAAAGGAGACAGAGACAGACAGAGAGCTACTTTGCGTGTCTGTACCTGTTGTCTGAACAATGTACACAGCATGTGAGGAGTTAAGATAGCTGCCGCACAGAGAAGTCCCCGGGGAGTCCCACTGTTTAAAAAACGTCTCCAGCACGCTGCCTGAGACGCTCGACACCTGCACACACAATAGCGATGTTTAGCATTTATAGGCCACTGCAACACAAGAGACGCTCGTCCTGCGCTTTCACTGCTGGTGCGATAAAGACGACATTGTGTTTTGTCTGCATTGTCTGACCAGGTAGTGTAACACAAACTATTCTTTATGTTTATTCAGAAACACTGCATGGATATCATGAGAGGAACACTTCCTGGGTACAGTTAGCTTTAATTTTATTGACCCAAAACACTTTCTTTCCTTTTTTGTGCATTAATTTGTTAGTGTATGTAAATCCGCAGCTGCCTTCACTCACCTGACCATCATAACTCCAAATCAGCTCCATGTCTCCACTGGACTGGCAGTGGAGTTCCAGCTCAGAGGCTGGCCTTGTCCTGCACAGGCTCGCACACGCAGCTCTTCCAGGAGGCTCTCTGCAAACACACAGACCCAGCTCTCCATCATAACCCCTGTAGTCCTCTGCAGACTGACACACCTGCAGAAAGCAACCAAGACAAATCAAGAAAATACTTTTTTCTGCTTGGACCAGCTTTTGTCTGAGTGTTTTAAAATCATTTAAAAAACTGGCAGGATTCTTATGCTCAGATGGAGTGTGTAACTAGGTGTAAGGTCATTTGTTCAAAAGGCCGCAATGGAGGGCAGTGACAAAAATAAACACTGTGCAGGGAGAGCAGTGAAGGCCTCGCTGACCGACAGTCAAAGGAAGCAGTGTATGGTTAAATATTAAGTTGGGCTGATACAAACCTTTCCTAGATAAACTGTTGCCAAGTTCATGGAGGAAAAGGGCAAAGACATCGAGGTTGTACTCATCAGCTCGGTCTGTGATTGTCAGCCGTGGAATATAACCAAGTACATTTACTCACGTACCATCTGTAGTACAAATTTGAGGTACTTGTACATTCATGCCACTTTATATTTTTACTCCTCTGCATTTTATAGGGAAATCTTGTCCTTTTTACTCAACTTAAATTATCTGGCAACCTTAGTTGCTAGTTACTTTACAAAAGAAGATTTTTGCATACAAAACATATGAAGAGCTTATATAATGTGTTTTCTTATGAATTAAACTATAGGGTGGCGTTTGTAAAGTGGCTCGCACTGAAATTAACATCAACTTTTTGCCACATTTAGCTTCAAACAACGTTTAAAAAAGTGGTGTGAATTTTTGAAAGTCACTTTTTACCGCATTTACAGCAGTATTTGAAATATGTTAAATATAATGTCACAGTTAAATCTAAATGTCAAATGTTAAACCTAAATGTTAAATCTAAATCTAAATGTTGAATGTTACTGTAAATCTAAATGTAAATGTTAAATCGAAATGTAAATGTTGAATGTTACCGTAAATCTAAATGTAAATGTTAAATCGAAATGTAAATGTTGAATGTTACTGTAAATCTAAATCTAAATCTAAATGTTAAATGTTAAATCTAAACTATATAAATATTAAACTCAAAGTACACGTCAAATAAAATTTCCCCAAACATGGTTTCTGTCATTTTAGGTAGTTCCTAATACGCTGATGTATTTTCAATAAATTAATAAGTTAATTTTCTCCCATTAGTTTGGTTTGACTGACAGCGCGCATTTGCATATTAGCTAAATATTTCACCAAGTATATTTAAATTTAACATTTAGCATTTAGATTTAGATTTAACATTGAGATTTAACATTTAGATTTACATTTAGATTTAGACTTAACATTTTGACTTACATTTATATTTAACATTTACATTTAGATTTAACATTTAACATTTAGATGTAGATTTAACATTTAGACTTACATTTAAATGTTAATTTAGAACGGATGTGAAACATTTCAGTGTTCCAGCTTCTCAAATACATACATATATATTTAATACATTTTAATTTATTTTTAATAGATTTGAGGTTTTGACTATTGGTAAATATATTGGTTGGAAAATACAAAGAATGCTTTAATATAAATATACATTAGTAGTAATAAGATTCTAATAAACATTTAGAGTACACCTCATTGTCACAGGGGTTATTTTCTGCATTGAGACTTTTTGCTTTTAATGCTTTAAGTACATTTTCCTGATTAAACTTACATACTTTTACTTCTATCAATTGCAAGCAGCATTTTACTTGCACCAAAATATTTTTACTATGTAGCATTTCATTGTGGAGTATGTTTTGTCTGTGTGCTCTGTAAACAGGTCGCAGTCCATCAAAGTCATAAAGCATCATTCAAACTGACGTTCAAGACGAGTTTCCTGTTACCTTTGCTCTCGTGTGCATGACTATGTGTGATATGACTGCACAGGGTCTAACCTGCTGCCTGCACTGAAGTGACCACTGATATCTGTCCAGGCAGTCTCCATACTGTGTGCGTGTTTTCCCGTCTCTACAGACATCGTACAGTTTGTGTACACATGCATCTCCCTGGTTGGCAGGTTGGTAGCCGATGGTGCAGCGGCACTGCCCATCACTGGTCTGTAGAAAAAGCAGCAGGGTTCAGGCACTGTGTTGTATAATACTGCATGCAGGTCACAGTGAGGTCACTCTGTTACCTAATACCCTGATCAATATATCTCCCCTTCATCCTTAGGTCTTTATTGGTTCCCTACTGTTTTTCAGTCCTTTTGTCCTTCCTTAATGGATTTCTTCATCTGGTTTTCCCTCCTTCCTTCCATCCTTTGTGAGTCCCTTGTGTTTTTCCTTCCCTCCTCTCTCCTCCCCCCTCTTTCTTTGAGTCCCTCATAATGTCTTTCCTTCCTCCCCCTCTTCCTTCACTGACTCCCCTGCTTGTTTTCCTTTCTTCCTTCCTTTTTTCCTTCCATCCTCCCTTCAACGATTCCTTCCTGCCTTCCCTTCTTCTTGCCTTCTTTCCTTCCCTCATCAGTTCTCATGGGTTTTTCCTTTTCTCCTTTCTTCCTCTTTCCTTGATTCCCTCTGTTTTTCTTTCCTTTCTCCCCTTCGTCCCTAATTGACTCTTCTAGCTGTTTTCCTACCTTCCTTCCTTATTCTTTCCTTCCTTCCTTCCTACCTTCCTTCCTTTCCACGGTTGTACCTTCCTTGCTTCATCGAGCCTCTCATGTTTTTCCTTCCCTCCTTTCTTCCCTCCTTTTTCTTTGATTCCCTCAACCATTTTTCTTTCCTTTCTCCCATTCTTTCCCCATTGACTCCTCCATCTGTTTTCCTCCCTTCCTTCATTACTTCCTACCTTCCTTCCTTTCCACCTTCTTACCTTACCTTTCCACATCAGTTCCCTTGTGTTTTTCCTTCCTTTCTTCAGTGATCTCTTCCTTCTTCCCCTCCTTCTTACCTTCCTTCATCAATTCCCTCTTGTTTTTCCTTCCTTTCTCAATTCCCTCTTTTTTCTTTCACTAATCCCTTCCTTCCTTCCCTCCTTTTTACCTTCCACCCTACATACTGTATATTCCCTCGTGTTTTTCCTTCCTTCCCTCCTTCCTCCCTTGATCCCCTCATCCATTTTTCTGTCCTTTCTCTCCTTCTACCTTCATTGAGTCCTCTGTCTATTTACTGTCCTTCCTTTCTTCCTTCCTCCTTTCCCTCATTCATTCCTTCATTTGTTTTTCCCTCCTTCCTTTCTTCCATCATTCATTCATTCAGTCATTCATTCAAAACTAGTTTTCACACTAGCCCAGGCACAACCAGACAGCAGTCAGGGAAAGAAATCTCACTCTCTTTATTATGAGCTGATGAGTGGAGGGCTCAACACCCATGCAAGCTGCAGCAGACTAGGAAACAAGACCCTACTGCAAGCGAAATTGATCTTGAGCTCTTTCAGCGTGAAGTTACAGATTGTCCAGTCTAAAGTTTCCTCTCGGGGAGAAAGCTCTTCTCATATTAGTGTGCACAATGTATCCCAGGATTCAAGTGTGACATGATAAAAAACACAGGCTTGAGAAATACAGATCTTTGGGTTTATGAAAGAAAGGAAGAGCTTGTAAGAGTACAGGTGGTAGTGATACAAAAACAAGGACTACATGGTCACATAAAACACACCAGAGGGAACACACATGCTTGTGTGAAAACACTTTGTCACCTGGAAACTCTGTCCCTCTCCCGGACAGACACAGGCCTCCTGACCAGACAGAGGCTGCTGAGCCACAGGGCCGCAGGGCAGGGAGGCAGACAGGCCTGTTCTAGGACAGTAGTGGTGAGGAGGACACTTCAGACAGCTGTCAGTGGACACAGCACCAGCAATTGGCCCATAGGTTCCTTTGGGACAAGGCACTGGGGTAAAGCTCCCCAAAGGGCAGTAGAAACCTATTAGAAATAAATAAAATAGGTACAAAAATATTGTTAAAGGATCACTGTGTGCAGATGGGACAGCCTACCTGGCTGACAGGGTGGCCTCTCCTGGAACTGTTGACTGAAGTTGTTTCCATGAACCAGAGAAAGGAGCACAGCACTCAGCCACCTGAAACTCTCGCATCTGCATCTCCTGAGCATTGTTAATATGGTGCACAAGAAACCCAGCTCTTTTCCAGACTCAAGACATTTTCAATTCTTCATCCAAGATCTGTCAACAGTCTCTTGGTTGCCTGCCTTGTTTTGGTCACAGCCAGCAAAGTTTTTACGAAGATGCTGTGGCAGCCTCATTCTGTTGATAAACCTCTCCTGCCTGCTGCAGTCCCGCACACATGACCTGATCTGTCTGACGGTAGATAGAGCCGCGAGGTAAGCAGCGGGCTAGTTAGTCTGCATAACTTTCAGTGGCCTGTTGAATGATTTATGAGGCCTGTGAGGTAAGGTGACAGTGACAGTGGAGGGACTGGGTGCTGGTGGAAAGTGACGGGGTAAACAGAGTGTAAGGCTGCCTGATGGTGCCGGATCACATTACTGCATTTGTTCTTCTCAATCCTGCCATGAAACTGATTAAAGATTTGGCCCCCAATGTACATCAACGCAGCTTTGCTTTAGAGGGGTCTATTAAGCACTATGTGCGTCACAGCAGCTGCTGAATTCCCTTTGAAACTCAAGCTCAGATATCTGCCCAGTGGGTGGATTAGGAGATAATGGGCCCAGATATGCAGAGGACCCCACCACCTTTCCCCCACTGGAGCAGGACACACAGACTCTATAATTGTTTAGCCTCTTTGTGTTATTATTTTGAGTCTTTTTGTAATCATAATGCATCTCTGTGGTTTTGTTTCTCTTTGTGGTCATTTTGTATCTGTTTGTGGTCATTTTGTGTTTCCTTGTGGTCCGTTTTTGTCTCTTTATGATTGTTTTGCAGTTGTCTTGCAACTGTTTTGCATCCTTTTTGTAGTTGTTTTGTGTCTCTTTGTGATTTATATGTGATCATTTCAAGCCTCTTCTTGGCTGTTACATGTCTTTTTGAGGGACATTTTACAGGTGAAGACCACAGACTGTAAAAAAATAATGGATGTAGCTACAGTGACGTCACCCATTGGTTTGTGGATTCCCATTATGAAGCCCCGAGTTCACCATTTCAGCAGCCACTCTTGGTTTTTTGGAGCCAGGAGGCATCATATTCAGGCAAGAGGCTGGCTCTGAGCAAGAGGTAGATCTGACTGAGAAGCTGAGGACGCTGTCAGCCTGTCACTCAAAACGTCCTTAAGTATGTGTAACTTTAAACCTTAATAAAATGTAAACGGGTGAGTTATATAAAAATTCACCCTCCATATAGTTGTCATGAATGTTGAAATTAGCTGTAGAGACCAAAACCTTTTTTGAACCAGGCTGTAAATATTTATTTCTGCTGTAAATTGGGATTGACTGGCTTCTGGAGCCAGCCTCAAGTGGCCAAATTCTGCTCCATATTCAAATGAAATACACGATACAGCCAAAGCTTATTATGAAACAAAGTGTATTTTAGCTGTCCAGTCATTTTAAAACAACAATTTCCCCAACTGCTTATGTGTGCATTCATGTATGTGCGTAACAAGTCCTTCTGTGAGCACATGCTGTCTGTTAATGTTGCTCCCTGTTCAACAATCAACTGTACCTCTGCAAGAAGCAGCCAACAGTGCTATTTTTATGTACAGTATAGTAATCAAAGTCTTACTAACTCTGACTCACTCTGTTATTATATGGAAATAAATGTTGGACTTTGGATAAGTGGCATAACCTACATATTTCATCACGGTAGCCATGGACTTTGACCCCACAGTGACGTCTCGTAACTTACCTAACTGAAGAGGATTCAACTTTCACCTACATATCCATGTCACTGGTGCAAAAACCCTCCACATCGCATTCACAAATGCTGTGCAGTTTAATAAGATCATAAACAAGAAATCAATAAATGTTTAAATTCATTTTATGGACAATGCAGACAAATGCCGAAATGTCACACTATGCACTATAAATAAGCACAAAGACTCATTAATCCACTTAAAGTTGACTTTTTGAGTTACTCCTTTCTTGTTTTGTTGATAAAAAGATAAAACAGAGAAAAACACAGAATTTAGCACACTCACCAGTGTTTACTTGTCCTGTTTTTGAGCTGCTCCGTCCTGACTTGCAGCACAAACATTGATGTGTAAACTGTTGATTGTCAAACATCCAAAACCAGCCTTCATAATCAATGCTCCATGAGCTGCTACAAAACTGGATACACTGAATTCTTACACAATTTTAAAACATACAAAACATTAAAAACCCACTTCCAATCTTGCACAATGCTTAAAAAGCCACAACAGGCACGGTGGGTCAAACAACTGACCCCCGTTGTAAACATTCGTACAGTTCTGGTTCTTGGCAAAGTGGGGCTTTGACGTAAAAACTCCGAAATCCGGCCACCTTTCTTATCTGGCTGTGGACACACAAACTTGAACTTGTTGAACCTTTTTGGGTCGCTCTGATAAACTTCTGCCTAGTTTTCATATTTTTCTTCAGATTAAGAGCACAAAGGCCTTGATGAGTCTTTCTTTATCATTCTTATGACAGTATTCTTATCTTACTGTAGCATATTGTACTGGTTTATACATGTTTAAATCATATGTGACAAATAAAACTGATCTATCCTATTTTTCACCATAGTACTTTCTCCTGTTAACACACTATCTTAAAGTGCTGTATCCTTATTGACATGACTGCATGTCCTTGAATCAATGCTGCAAGAATGTTGTTACGTTTTTTGAAGGTTCAACAGTGGACGCTGTTAACATGGTCTCTGTATGTGTGTGTGTGTGTGGGTGTGTGTGCATGTGTGTGTATATTATGCATGTTGTGTTCTGTCATCAGTGTGACCCTCCACGTGTTGACTGTTGACACAGGCAGAGTTTGGGCAGCTGCTCTGATAACAAGGACCTTTATAAGTCAGATGAGAGGAGAAGTCTCTCTGCAGACCCCTGATCCTCAGGTAAAGGCCAGCCACTTCTCCACGTATTGATCTTCTTCTTGTTTTCCGTCTTAGACTGAGAAGGAAATGCATGTCAAAGGAATAATATGTCATTTATTAATTTGGAAATATTCAGTATTGATTCATTTGTTTGGTCTAATGTGAAATTCTTATGTATTTCTTTTCATCTGTCGCTCCGCAGAACGGTAATCATGCATCTAAAAGTTGTGATCTTCGCCCTGTCATTCTTGACAACTTCAGGTATAGATTCCTCCTTAAATGTGGTTTAATACCCTTTATTTTGCAACATATTTCCTTTTTTTCATTAATGTTTTCTTCGTCTGTAGCATACCCACTCCAGCGTAACACCAGGGAGGCAACCTGGACTGATTCAAAGGCCAACCAGGCTCATGACAAGACAGAGCTCACAAAAGATGTGGAGTAAGTATTGTAAACTCTTTTAAGACCTGAAATAAATGTGTATCCATCCACTCAAGAGAAACAATATCAAAACACATTTTAGTGGAGTGCTGCTTTCTCTCTTTGCTCAGTAAAATCTACAAGAGCCACATCGACAGCAGTGACCTTTATGACACAGACGATCACAGCACAAACCCTGTGGCGGCGGAGATGCAACACAAACTCAACATGGAGTCAGAGCGCCTGCGTACCCGTCTGCGCCAAGAGCTGGCCGAGCTGCGGGACAGGTTGTCTCCATCACCAGCCCACCTCAGCTCCACCTTGGCCAGCATGAGAGAGCGCTTGGCTCCCCTCACCCAGCAGCTCCAGAGCTCTCTCAGCAGCAACACGCAAGACCTGTGCGGCCAGCTGAGCCTCTATCTGCAGGGGCTGGAGACAGCAGAGGCTCAGGCAGAGGCCAGTCCTGCTCTGTACCAAGAAGCCTTCAACTGGATGAGCCAGACGCTGGAGCACAGCAGCTCCAAGGTGGCTGACCTCATCAGCGACTTCCACACTAAAACCATCGGGGTGATCGAACATCTGAAAGAGATCACTGCTAGTGAACAAGAGGCAGCCAAGTCTGAGCTCTGGCAGGACATAAGCTCTAAGTTGGGACAGGAAGTGAGCTCTCTGAGGGGGGAGGCACAGAACAGGGTAGGGGCTCTCAAAGCAGAGCTTGCTGCTCTGCTGGAAGCTGCACAGCCAGGTGCGGCAGAAGTGACGGCCAGTATAGAGCGATTTTGCCAAAATGCAGCTCTGCAAAGCCAAGTGTTTCAGGCCCGGATGGAGAGGCTGTTTCAGGGGCTGGAAGACAAACTGGAAGTCCAGGGAGACTTTCTTCTGTCTTCTTCTTCCTCCTCCTCATCCATGCAGCCAGGTGGCTCTTTGCAGGAGGACTTCTCAGCTAAACTCTCTGCTCTGATCCAAGACATTCTGCACTCAGTGTAGTGTCAAAGACAGTGGTTCATTTGTACAAAAATCTACCAAATAACTGCTGTCATGACCCTTTAAAGTGAATCATTTGAGTTGTATTCTTGTCCAGGCATTTGTTGTTTGCCACTGTACTCACAGAGTAAGTAGCCTGTAAATATTTATGAGTGTTTGGTTTTGATTTATGTTTCATTCTGTCTGTGAATAAGTGTGTAAATGTCAGTATGCATTCACTGAGCCGTGTAAAAAGATGTTGCTTGTGGTGAGTAAAGTTATTGATGATACAAATTGTTGTTTCTTAATTATATAACAACAGAGTACAATGCCAAGCAAATTTTAAACTTGATTTTTATTATGTACAAACCAGATCTGAATAATAAACTACAGATCATAACTATATTATGCTATCAGCAATGAGATTCTGTACATGATACCCAAAAACCAGTAAGACTGTCAGTGGGCAGACTTGCAGGTCATTATCAGAGCAGATTTAAAACAACATGAAATATTAAAATTACTTTGCTCTTCAAAAGCTTACATATTTCAAGTTTCTTTTTTTTACACATAGTTCAGGTTTGACTGTTCCTTCATAACCGATAAATGAAATCTGAGTGCAGATTAATCAAGTATAGACAGAAGAGGTTACATAAGATACAAGCGTATTTGCTCGGTTTCCATGGTTTCCTGACAAATCACAACATTATCAGATGTAATGTTCTCGCAACAACCATACAGTTGCAATATGGTATGAGGCAACAAGGTGAAGACATTCGGCAGTTGATCCGTCAGTCAAAGGCGTGAGGTAATCCTCCCACCCAGTAAAACTTCTTCACGGCAAACCAGCCACCCAGAACCAACATGACAGCAGCAGCCGAGCCAAACACCACCCCCACCACCAGGCCCGGCACGTTCACGTCATCCCTCTCTGATGCCATGTTATTACCTGATACACGTAGGGGAGATTAATTTAGATTAGTTTTTCTTCAAGATATTAAAATGTATTTCAAATGAGGGGTGTGAGCAACATATACTCACTGTAGGCAGCAGCATTTGGTCTGTCTTTAATAGAGGAAGATAAGAAAGAGAGTCAGTGAAGAAGTTTTTATTGTAGTTCACTACAGAAGTGTATTTACTGGATCTTACCTTCTCCAGCAGTGTAAAGAGGTCCAACTGTAACAGTGGCAGAGTCATTGCCTTCCTCTCCAAAAGGAGTCACAGATCTTTTTCTTCTTTTTTGGTTATTACAGCCCTGAAAATAACAAACACTCTGTCAGGTTTGTTTTGATTTATATATTTCATTCATTCATTCATTCATTCATCTTCTAACCGCTTCATCCTCTTGAGGGTCGCGGGGGGGCTGGAGCCTATCCCAGCTGACATCGGGCGAGAGGCAGGGTACACCCTGGACAGGTCGCCAGACTATCGCAGGGCTGACACATAGAGACAAACAACCATTCACGCTCACATTCACACCTATGGACAATTTAGAGTTATCAATTAACCTAGTCCCCAATCTGCATGTCTTTGGACTGTGGGAGGAAGCCGGAGTGCCCGGAGAGAACCCACGCTGACACGGGGAGAACATGCAAACTCCACACAGAAGGGCTCCCACGCCCGGGATCGAACCGGCAACCCTCTTGCTGTGAGGCGAGAGTGCTAACCACTACACCACCGCCGCCCGTGATTTACATATTTATATGATGTAAAACTCTTGCTTTTCAATATATGTTTTAAGTGTAAGAAATAATGTGTTCTTTACTTGTTATATTTTATGATAGAATAAGAAATCGTAATGGTGATTGTCATTTAAGGCGCAACTATGAACCACAGTGTCCCCAGAACAGATCTGTTCAAGGACATGTGTTTGTGCATGTTGTTTCAAACCTTCCTCTCTACATTTCCTGTTACCTCTCTATACTGTCAGCAATCTAATGAGGCAATAAATGTTGCAACGATGCTGTTTCTCCACAGTTTGCAGCAATGCAATGTCTAAGTCTAAACTGTAGATTTCTATTTTTATCAATGTTTGTCCTAAGAAACATTGCCATGGGTTATTTTTGAAAGTTGCTTTGGCATTACTTTCTCTAACGTATTTAAAGGAGCAGTGTAAGATTTAGGGAGATTTAGTGACATCTAGTGGTGAGGATTGCAGATTGCAACAAGCTTAAACTTCTCCCGGTTACGGCCTATTTCCACCAGATGCGTGTTGGTTGCATCTCCGCTCCGGCACGGCAGCGGAGCCAATAGGATTCAATTCTAGTCAATGTGTGTGTTTCCACCGGCTGCGGCTGTGCTGCGTTCCGGCTTCGTCACAGCTCCGGCAGTCTGGAGCCCTGCGCAACAGATATGCAGGACTTCTATTTTTGCTGGACGCCGGAGCACAACGCAGCAATTCAGCACAAAGCAGATCGTGCGGGGCAGGAAGTCGTGCACAGAAACACGATAAAACATCCGGTTAATTTTCAAAACAAAACACACAGTGTTCACGCGGATCATATTTCCCTGCACTACACCTTGAAAACTACATAATGGGCAGAGGCAGGCCTGAAGTCAACAGGTCAGTGGTTTTCAGACGTCATTTCACCCCGTTAACACCATGGACGATGAGATGTTAATCACGGCAGTGCACCGAGATGTCTTCCGGCGGAGCTGCACCGCTCCGCACAGCAAACGCAGCCGTTGGGTGTTGACAGACGGACGCACGCAGCGGATAACCAGTGCTGCCCTTCCGCAACGGACACGCATCCAGTGGAAATCCGGCGTTAGAATTCCTTCAGTGTTCATTGTTCGGGAGGTTTTCACAAGAGGCTACTACTCTCCAAAACAAACTAATCAGGTGATGAAACCCCATAAAATTACCCAATAAAGCAGTTGCACATTACAAATCAGTGTTTCTTCAACACCGTTTAGCACATTGCAGAGAGGCAGTTTTTCTCTGATAACTTAAGATCCAGACAGAGGTTTTTATCAGGAGGCAAATTATCTCCAGAGGTTTCTTCCTCTCTAAAACAAATGGATCTGGTGATTTAAACCAGTAAAAACACTGAATAAAATAGTTTCTCATTCCAACACTGCAGTCGTAGAGGGGCTGCTAACTACACTGGCTGATGTGAAAACCTAAATCGCCCTATCTAGAGCCAGTGTTTGGTTTGTCCATTCTGGGCCACTGTAGAAACATGATGGTGCAACATGGCAGACTTCGTGGACAAGGACTCACCCCCTATGTAGATATAACTGTTTCTTTCCAAGGTAAAGAAAACACAACAATTCATATTTCCAGGTGATTATGCACTAGAAAAAACATACTTATTATATTATAATATATTAATATATTATGAATATTTTCTGCCATAATATATCCCCCTAAATCCTACACACTGGACCTCTAAAACAGATTCATTTGTTCTTGACTTTTCAACTTACAGCGAGCAGCTCTCGACATTTGCTGGGCTCACAGAGTCTCAGTATGCAGTGCAGATAGATGACGGACTTGGCCTGGTCGCGGTGCTGAACAAAACGGAAGGCGTCGAAGTAAAACTGGGCAATCTTGGAAACGCCATTACTTGTCACATATGTCCTTTGTTCCACATTACAGCTGGAGGAGAGCAGAATTTTAGAAAGTGAAATTGAAGTTATGATATTTCCCCGATGTATGAAGCTACGCTAATAATGTGTGCGTCCATACCCGGTGAAGAAGTTGTGCTTCTCAGTGTGTGATACATTGTAAGGGGTGGGAGTGGCAAAGCAGTGATCCAGCAGTACGTAAAAACTAAAAAGAGGACAATAAGTTACAGTTTAGAAAACACTCACTTTCATTTCAATATTGTTTTCAGTTATGCACATTCACTGTGAGCATCCACTAATCCAAGTAGAGTTTTACATACTTTCCTGTGAGGTTAACAGCCCTGACCTCCACATAGATCTTGGTTCGTAGCTCAAGTCCTGTTGAAGGAACCTCTAACGGGTGGGTATAGTCAGAGTCCTGGAGAAACAAGACGTCAGGGCGAAATAAGTCAAGAGAAATAGCTCTACAGTGTAGTGTGTCTCTGGCTGCCAACTTACATTAAAAACCTTCATTTGCAGTGTGTCAATAAAGGTTCCATTATTAGTGCCGGTCGCCACGGAAACTGAAGAGCTAAAAAATCATGGAAAACAGGATGCACATGTAATGTGTTGCCTCAGACAAGATGCAAAAGGGTACATTTACAACTAAATAATCATCACAGACAAATCTTTTTTGCGCAATGTAGGCTTTTATTAAGATGAACTGTTACTCACGCCACAATCTTTGTGTTGTTGATGAGGTACTCCAGCGGGTAGCGGCAAGAGAAATGGTAGTAGAGGTCTGTGGAGTAGCTGATCATCCCCTGGTCAGATCTGGGTGTGTCAATGTACCCAGTGATGATGACTGACTGGATACTTGAGAAGCTGCTAAAGGGACCTGTGGGGTCTGGGTTCTCATCCACAATCTGAACAAGACAACACAAAAAAAACATATGAGCTTACTCTATATTGCCACATAATAACTCTAAATAACGTTTATCTGAATCCCTGTTGCAGTAAAATCCCTGGAACTATTTGTCTAGTATTTCAACATCATTCAACATCCTCTGACCTGCAGAGACTGGCGGCAGGGGTTATCCAGACTGTGGTTAACAGGAAGCTTGTAACGGATGATTGGAGGGTCCACGCTGGTGTCAGCAGAGCCCTGGCAGTCTGTATTGTTGTGTTCCCCGTTGAGAGCCAGGTCGGTGGTGTTGAAGCCTGCCCACTGAGCCGTGCACAGGTTGATCTCCAACGTGATCATTGTGGTGCCACAGTCAATTGTCATGTCTGAGCTGTCTGTAAGAGACGGGAAAAGAGAAGCCAAGGAGGAGATTTTAACATTGTGAGAGTTTTTTTCCCATTGGATTCAAAGGGAAAATTAATATGATGATCCAGTTGCTGCTGCAGAGACACAGATAAGAAAAGTTCCTAACATTAAAGCTACAACTGGTAACGTTTATGCCTTCTAATGGCATTGGCGAGAATCTACCAATCTAACCTATCAGAGCCAAGAAGTCTTTGACGCAGCTGTCAATTATGTCAATTACAGCTTGTGAACTGTCAAACTAAGCAGCGTTGATCAAATATGAGTCAAGATTCTGCCTATTTTTCACCTCAAAGGTTCTTCATTCATTCATTCATCTTCTAACCGCTTCATCCTCTTGAGGGTCGCGGGGGGCTGGAGCCTATCCCAGCTGACATCAGGCGAGAGGCAGAGTACACCCTGGACAGGTCGCCAGACTATCGCAGGGCTGACACATAGAGACAAACAACCATTCATGCTCACATTCACACCTACGGACAATTTAGAGTTACCAATTAACCTAGTCCCCAATCTGCATGTGTGCTGTGAGAGGAAGCCGGAGTGCCCGGAGAGAACCCACGCTGACACGGGGAGAACATGCAGACTCCGCACAGAGGGGCTCCCACGCCCGGGATCGAACCGGCAACCCTCTTGCTGTGAGGCGAGAGTGCTAACCACCACACCACCGTGCCGCCCCCTCAAAGGTTCTTTTGAAATAAATTTTAGTGCACTGTTTAGCTGTAAAATAAAAAAGTTGGTCCGGCCACTGTGTTGAAACCACCAGCAACAAACTTTCTCATTTTACAGATAAACAGTACACAAAAATATGTTTCTGAAAACATCACTGCTGCCTAGTTTGACAGTGTGAGCGCAGTTCACATGCACTGATTGGCATGACTGATAGCTGCATTAGAAACTCCTGGGCTCAGATTGGTCGTTTTTGTTCATGTGCAGAAAGGTCATTAGAATTGCTGTGTTTCAGCAAGTATGACAAAAGGATACTTTGCAGAAACGTTACCAGCTACAACCTTCATTAGAGGAAAAAAGTAATTTTCTCAATTTGTATTTGTCACCAAATGCCATCTGCTCTGATTTGTGCAGAATGCTCAGATAAAACAAAACCATCTGACTCAGTGAAAGTAATATCTGACCAACCTGGGGTTCTCTCATATTCAGATGAGCAGTTGTAGAGACACAGAGCTGGCTGCAGGAGCACCACCAGCAGAGGGAGACAGAGATGAAGCATCATGCTGTCTGGAGAAGGCTCGGTCAGATTGATGAACCCTGTGTTTAGATGGAGGAAAAAAAGAAATCACTTTAAGGACTTTTTGCACTGAGTCAGAGCAAATACACAAAAAGTGATTGTTTAGAAAAAACACAATTCTTGAAAGTAGATTTTGGATGTGATCTTTATTTTCAGTATCAAATTGTGCTGTAAATTTTGTTTTGCAAGACTAAAAATGACCCCAAAATGCTGTCATTTAAAAGCAATAAATTTCCAAGTAGCCCCATGAGACAACCTGAAAAGAGACTTACCTTAGCGGTTACCTGAGCAGGTGTTGCAGAAGTAGTCGTGCACACTGGCTTTTATAGAATTTGACAGACTCAAGACACCTAAAACCACAGAGGTGTGCTCTCCCTCCGACTAAATATAGACCCCTATGCACACAAATACACACACACACACACACACACACAAGTAAACACACTTTCTCCACGTTTCTACTGTGACTTGTCGTTCAGACAGCAGCCGCTCCTGGCAGGGTTCACTGTCAGATCTAAGCACAGCAGATTAATCTGTCAGTGGGATTTGACACAGATCCCTCAGGTTAACTTCAGCTGCTGTTTCGGGTTTCCCTCCATCAAAACAGTTATGGAAGATGAAAGTTGTGAGCTGGTTGTGCTGAGACAAATGAGGTTCAAACTTTGATGCAATGCACATATTTATTGGTAAATAAACTTGTAATTCAGGTCTTTGCAAATGCATTTTGAAACTATCAACATAATTATTGGTCAGGATCAGATTTCATCCACATTTCATATATTTCTCACCAGCAATTTCTCACCAAACTCAGGGAACGTTACTAAAACCTGCAGGCTATTTATCAGCATGCTACAGTAAATCAGTGACTGAAAACTTGCAGAATAAAATTCATTTTTTATGCTTAAAAAAGATTATACTGCAGCCCCTTTGCTTAATGACTGAGATGCTGCATTACAAATAAAACACAAATCTACTGATTCAGAATCATCAACTCTTTACTCTCAAAAGAAAGAAGCACCTTTTCCAAAATCTTTGTGCAGAGATTCACTAAAAGGATTTGCGTCTTGAGAATGAATCACCTTGAATGCTTGAAAGGTGATCATGCTTGCCACAAGCGAAGAAGTCCTCAGCCAACCAGAATTGACCTTTGTTAATTTCCCTTGCATGTCAGCCCTCTCTCCTCTATTGTCTCCACCGAGCTGCAGTGCAGATAGTCTACATAGCTATGGGCCACAACTGCTGCTGTTCACTCGAGAAGCCCCATTGTTCCTCAGAAACACTGTATGAAATGTTCTAGTGGGTTCTTTTTTTTCTGTTTTTGCCAAAGTGCCCATGGTGAGAGGAGACATTTGTTACACTATCCACAGATGCGTCACTCCTTTACAATCTCCTCAGTCTTTGTCTGGGTCTGAGGATTACCTCCCAGGACACTTATTTGGCAACAAGTCGCCGGCCATTCTTCTGCACTCTAATCACATTCTCCATTTCATTTTTTATAATCCCTCTGACTACATGCTCAGAGATCATGTCTGGATGGAGATGTCTGGAAAATCACCTGTCACCTGCTCACCTGTCCATAGGTTGACAGGCCAGGATAAACCACAAATCACCCATGTATGAAATAGTCACGTGAATGTCACGGAGTGTATTGCATATCACATGTTGTCACCCCCCAAAGACAGCCATGTATCTCCACTTTTAAGTGAACCTTTATGGGTAGGAAAATATGCTTACTTTGGGATTCAAATTTAGACTGACTGCCAGTGTACTGTGATAATGATTTGTATGCATCTCTGCTGCATCCTTTCACCAAGTGTGAGAATGGTTACTGATATACAATCACACTAGAAAACAATGAAAACAAGGCCCAAGGCAGGACACATTTTTAGTTATGGAAGAAAGAGGATACACTGGGAAGCTTGTGAGGACACGGCACTGTACTCTGTGGGCATCTCCAGTAAAGCAGATCATTAAAGCAGCTAATGACCCCCAGAGTGCGAATAAAGCACATCACACTGACAACTAACTGGGTGAAAATGTGTAAAAATAGATGCAACACTCCAAAGTTGCAGAAGAGTTTTCGTCTAAGTGCACATTGCTTACCTGTGAAGCAAAGGGCAGCGTAGATCCCTTAATGAATGGTGAATTTTTATGCACCAATTTGTGCCTCTTGTTCATCAATTTGTGGCGTAATTATCTTTAACTTTGCTAAAAGTCCTTTACAATTTTATGTTGTAATCAGGGGAACCAAATCAAAATCTTCTAAATATTGTGTAGCAATATTTGTTCTTGAAGAAACAATAATTAGTGTCAGTGTTAAAAGAAGCATCCAGATCCTTTCGTAAAAGTACCAAAACAGCCCTGTAATAATACTCTACTACAAGTAAATGGCCTGCATTCATATTCTTATTGATATGGTAGTTTTATAAGTAAAAGTATTAAAAGTAAAAGTATTTGTTATTATATTATTATTATTATTATTATAATGTTATTATATATGACAATATAAAGACTGTTAACAGTGATGCATTAATGTATAAGTAGCATTTTTACTGCTGTAGCTTTTTTGACTCCTTTATATAAAGTTAGGTGTGTTAGTCCAGTGGTTTCCAACCTGCGGGTCAGGTCCTACCAAAGAGTCAAAAGATAAATCAGAGGACTTATGAGGTGATTAATGGGAGAGGGGAGAGAAAGAAAAAAACAAGTTGTGCAACTCATATTTATAATACTTGTAAAATACTAGATCATTTGAGCAGGTATACAAATTAAACCATCAGAGAAGTTTAGATAAAAATAAAATAAATATGTCTTTGGTGAAGACAAGACAACAAGACAGACAAAAATTATAAATTTACAAGTCAGAAAGATTGGGAATCGTTGGTTTAATCTTTAATATTTTCTAGTGGTAGAGCAGGCGCCCCATGTACAAGACTGTTGCTGCAGCGGCCCGGGTTCAACTCCAGCCTGTGGCCCTTTGCTGCATGTCACTCCCTCTCTCTCTCCCCCTTTCACACTTGACTGTCCTATCAATTAAAGGCTAAAAATGCCCCTAAAAATATCTTTTAAAAAAAAAAAAAAAAAAGAAATGTCATGGAGTAGAAGTTTTGCACAGAAAGAGCATAAAGCAGAAATATTCAACCTCAGATTTTTACATAATTAAAGTACTTGAGTAAATATACTTAGTTACTCATCACCGCTGGTGTCATTGGACAGCAGCAGATTCAGCAATTCATCAGTAGTTTGCTGTCACCTGCTGGCCAAAGGTAGACACAGCTCTAATGCTTTGTTGACAGCCGCTGACAGACTTGTGATTCACCCGTGTCGAAGAGTGCAAGCCATGAGACACAACTTCCCCCTCAATGAACAGGCAGCACAGTGAAAGCTGTTGTGCACTTGGTTCTCAGAAAAACACCATTCATACATTCCTGTAAACAAAAGAAGGACAAATAATCAGGAATTACTAAAGACACAAAAATAAAGTCATCAACAGTAAATAGAGAAACATGTTTTGTTCTGCGCCACCAGGGTCGGAATACCAAGTGGGCAGAGTGGGCAACCACTACCGGGCCCAAAAAGCCTTGGGGGTACTGAATGTTAACTCTTTGCTTATTTAATTTGTGCAGCAGTATACCCCTCTTAAATGTAGCATCATCTAACGTGATAATGGCCTTAGGGAGGACTCTGATCTGAAGGTCTGGGCAGAAGGTGTTTGGGTCAAAATCTAGTTTTTAAAGGCTTTATTTTTGGGGTTTCCGGGCTATTATTTGCTTAAATCATTGAAATCAATAGGCCTATATTTGGGACAGGCGTCAATATGGGACAGGCCTTAAATTCCTTTCACACAAAACTATTGCTCAGTAAAGATTTGGAAATACAATCAAATTATTTATTGAAACCAGAATGAATATTACTTGTGTAAGGGCTTTAGATAATGAATCATTTGATCTAGCTCCAACAGACAGAGTATCAGAGAGAAAGAGTTAAGGCATTTTGTATTTAAAAAAAAAAAAAAAAAAATTAAGTGTTTTGCAACCAGACCAGGCGTCTAATTGAGACAGACGTTTATTTGTCATAATGTGTAGCCACACCAGACTTGTAAAAGGGACTGGGCGTTTAACTGGCACTAGGCTTTTAATTGAAGTTTTATGACATTCCTAATTATTCTGTGTTTAATTACATTGCCACGTAGCAAATATAGGTCCAAGTAGTATTCTGGCACAGGAAAACGGCACGGAAAAGCAGACACAGGAGTTAATGGGGCCCATTAGGTCGCTCTTGCCTTACGGCCCCCTGGCAGGTTAATCTGACAGTGGCCTACCAAAGGCTTTCCAAGAGGACTAAAACAAGCCTGTTCATATGTCTATTTTATGATGTTTTTAAATGTTCCCTCAAATATACAAATCAGTCACTTTTTCAAATGCACATTTAAATTACACAATAATACCACAGAGTCCAACATGAACTCCTGCTGTGAAATTACCCATGCTACATTCCTGCTTAGCACAAATAATCTTTGTGAAAAGCTCAACAGGGGCGGCGTTTGCAACACATGCTCCTCATCACATGACATACATCTGCATGCATCGACCAGTAATCAAACAAACATCAGAGGCTTCGAAAAGACCAAAACAAGGCAAAAAAAAATCCCAGGTCACACGCGATGAGCCTCCATAGGCTCAGTCTGACAACAAGACTCCCACATGACAAACGCCCATGTGTTACTAGAGAGACAGACAAATAGAGAGATGGCCTGAAGCCAGATAGTAAACAACAGACCTACACACAAACAAACAGCCTGTGATTGTCTGTCCTCGCTCAGCTCTCCACCGAGAGGAGCTGCTGTTTATTACTCTTCTTCCAAGGTCATCTGTTGATGGATGTTGTTAAAAATCACACAACACAAGAGGGGGGTAAACTGCAGGCTGCGGTGAGCTGACTTCTGGGTTACGAGATTATGTGTGTCTCCGACCTCAGTCATATATTCAATCATGTCATGTACTGTACATTGTGTTAAAGCACTAGATGCAATAACACGGGCAGCAGATAAACAGACGAGCCTGCGAAGAGGACAGCATGTTTGACCTCTGTTTTTTCTTCCTATTTTTGCTGCATTATATTATATATATATATATATATATATATATATATATACATATATATATATATATATTATATTTTATTGATACCAGCACTTTAAGTACTTGTAAGTACTTTTGGAGGGACAATGTGAGAGTTAGTGAAACAGGTGCATAGTCTGGGGAAATGTGAGGAACGCAGTTATTAAATTGGGGGTTATCTTAAGAAATGTATGTAAGCACAAAGAGAAAAACTATATCAGATCTAATAAGTAGTTGCGTGACTAAATATATAAAACAGTCTGGTGACTGCAAATGTCATAGCATATGATTCACATCATTTTCATACTTATTAAACCATTCAGAGGCCCTATGTGCACCCTGTGGAGGGGAATACTGTCATCCTGAAGGACACCACTCCCATTTATCATTAAATGTAGAGACATAAGGTAGGTAGGTGCTCACTCAGGTTAACTTTGCTTTCATTTGCAGTTACCTGTCTCTCTAATGCAGTGATGGGCAAATATAGACCTGTGGTCCAAATCTGGCCCCGTGACAACAATATTTGGCCCCCTGATTAAGTTTTCTCCTTCAAAGATAACTTCAGAAACATTACATACTTCATTTCAATCCTAATAAAGATGACCTAACATCTAATATAGCCCTCACATTGAAAAGAAGCAAGCAACCTAGTGATGGGCCGACAGATTCTTTGCATGGTATCGGTGTCCTCGAGTTGATACATGTAAATTGATTGAACCTTCTGAGTTTATATACTTTTTGCAAAATGTGGTTTCAGTTTCTCCATGATACTCTGATAGTACATGCACTATTAACAGTGCTTCCCGCACCAGAAAACTTCTCCTCAACACATTACCTATCATCATGTCTGAGACTGAATGAAGAAGGTGTTTGACTATCAGCAGGTTTACTCTTTACTGTATTTATTCATTTATTTATTACTACCAGTTTTGTGTATGTGTGTGTATATGTGAGTATGTACAGTACAGGCCAAAAGTTTGGACACACCTTCTCATTCAATGCGTTTTCTTTATTTTCATGACTATTTACATTGTAGATTCTCACTGAAGGCATCAAAACTATGAATGAACACATGTGGAGTTATGTACTTAACAAAAAAAGGTGAACTAACTGAAAACATGTTTTATATTCTAGTTTCTTCAAAATAGCCACCCTTTGCTCTGATTACTGCTTTGCACACTCTTGGCATTCTCTCCATGAGCTTCAAGAGGTAGTCACCTGAAATGGTTTCCACTTCACAGGTGTGCCTTATCAGGGTTAATTAGTGGAATTTCTTGCTTTATCAATGGGGTTGGGACCATCAGTTGTGTTGTGCAGAAGTCAGGTTAATACACAGCCGACAGCCCTATTGGACAACTGTTAAAATTCATATTATGGCAAGAACCAATCAGCTAACTAAAGAAAAACGAGTGGCCATCATTACTTTAAGAAATGAAGGTCAGTCAGTCCGGAAAATTGCAAAAACTTTAAATGTGTCCCCAAGTGGAGTCAAAAACCATCAAAGCGCTACAGAAACTGGCACACATGAGGACCGACCAGGAAAGGAAGACCAAGAGTCACCTCTGCTTCTGAGGATAAGTTCATCAGTCACCAGCCTCAGAAATCGCAAGTTAACAGCAGCTCAGATCAGAGACCAGATGAATGCCACACAGAGTTCTAGCAGCAGACCCATCTCTAGAACAACTGTTAAGAGGAGACTGCGCGAATCAGGCCTTCATGGTCAAATAGCTGCTAGGAAACCACTGCTAAGGAGGCAACAAGCAGAAGAGATTTGTTTGGGCCAAGAAACACAAGGAATGGACATTAGACCAGTGGAAATCTGTGCTTTGGTCTGATGAGTCCAAATTTGAGATCTTTGGTTCCAACCGCCGTGTCTTTGTGAGGCCTTGAAAGGTGAGCGGATGGATTCCACATGCCTGGTTCACTGTAGGCATGGAGGAGGAGGTGTGATGGTGTGGGGGTGTTTTGCTGGTGACACTGTTGGGGATTTATTCAAAATTGAAGGCACACTGAACCAGCATGGCTACCACAGCATCCTGCAGCGACATGCCATCCCATCCGGTTTGCGTTTAGTTGGACGATCATTTATTTTTCAACAGGACAATGACCCCAAACACACATCCAGGCTGTGTAAGGGCTATTTGACCAAGAAGGAGAGTGATGGAGTGCTGCGGCAGATGACCTGGCCTCCACAGTCACCGGACCTGAACCCAATCGAGATGGTTTGGGGTGAGCTGGACCGCAGAGTGAAGGCAAAGGGGCCAACAAGTGCTAAACACCTCTGGGAACTCCTTCAAGACTGTTGGAAAACCATTTCAGGTGACTACCTCTTGAAGCTCATGGAGAGAATGCCAAGAGTGTGCAAAGCAGTAATCAGAGCAAAGGGTGGCTATTTTGAAGAAACTAGAATATAAAACATGTTTTCAGTTATTTCACCTTTTTTTGTTAAGTACATAACTCCACATGTGTTCATTCATAGTTTTGATGCCTTCAGTGAGAATCTACAATGTAAATAGTCATGAAAATAAAGAAAACGCATTGAATGAGAAGGTGTGTCCAAACTTTTGGCCTGTAATGTATATATACATAGTTTGTGTATATGAGCATAGTTTGACAAAGCAAACGTATCTGTCATGATTGGATAAGGATATTAAGATGAGATTATTTTTTTGAATAAGGTGTAGATATATGAATTTCTATTTTCTAAGTATTTTTGTAATCATTCATATCGTGCTGTAAGACAAATATTATTGGTAATTAATAGATCTAGGAGAATTAATATTGCACAGCTCTATACTGATGGGGAGCTACATAACTGACTGTTACTAATATATGAAGAAGGGGTGGGAATAAATAGGTTTGTACTTCCTCCCATTCCTTTTTTGTAAATCAAATCATTATCATTATTATTTTCAGTTTTCATGCTTCCTTTAGTAATCTGTTTTTTCTTTATGTCTGTCTACCACTGTATGACTTTTTTTTTTATTTGCTATTTACATGTTTGAAATAAACTGCTACTAACTAGCTAACTAACTATATAAATGAAGACAAAATATTCATTTTAAATGCATTGATTCAGCATCCCGTTTCCACGTACGTAGGATATGTAAGCTCTATAAGATGTCAGAGAAATGTCTCTGACCAAGCGGCAGAAGTCCCAGTTACCTCCGTGGCCTTGTGCTGTGTTCATGTGGTGTCAGAATAATCTGAAAAATTGCAGATTGCTTTGCTCTTTGTCATCAACATGTTGTTTAAACACTGTGAGCTATAAAGTAAGCTTGTGAACGCACCACAGTCAGAGGGACCACCGGAGGAGCATGTGAATGCACAATTGGCCTTGGCTGGCAGATCTCCCAACTAGAGTCCAATTTAACCAGTCATCACTTGTTTATTCAGCACTGTTGCTGCACTACGTTATGTCACTTATAGATTCACCAGCATGTGGATGTTGACCAGGATGAGCCGGTATATACCACACACTAAAAAAAGGGTTGTTCAAAAAGATTTGTTTGTTCATATTCGCCCATCACTAATGCAAACACCACCACAGGAAGAGACTCAACATAATGATTAAGAAAGCCTGTTTTGTCCAGGGATGCTCCCTCCTTATGTTTTCTTGATTCGCTGCTATTTGAACAAGGCATAGGTCTGAAATTAACTACAATAACTTATTGTATGAATAACAGATAAATACTACAGACATCTACATTTTAAACAAGCACCCCTTGAATTCAAACACACTTCTGCTTTTACTTTCTTTAGCCTGATCAGAACAGATTTGTGTCTCACACAAACAGCAGTGGAGTTTTCATGTCACCATAACTAAAGCAGGCCTCTATTTAACCTGTCAGCCTCTCAGTCTCTCAGGGGAAAGTTTCAGTCTTATGACTTTGCTGGATTAAACAGTGTAAAAATAATTCAGTCTTTGTTGTGTAATCCCTGCCACTGCTCCAGACTTTCACAGTCACTCATACTCTGGAAATGGAGCTGCAATAACTGGAAACCGAGCCAAAGCAATGAACAGGAAGTAAGGGCCTTTCCACTTCCTCCTCTACGCTTTCCTGTTCCAATCCAATCTCTCTCTCTTCCTTTTTATCTATTACTCCATTCCTATCTCACTTTTTGTCCTTGCTGTGTGTCTCAGTGTTTTCACAGTGTGCTATGAGTCAGTTTCCTTTATGAGAGACTTTCTTTTTCACATCAGACCTGTGGTCAGTAAACTGAATAAGCTGAATTGCAGCACATGAGATCAATGTGACAAAGAAAAGGGAAAAACTGAGTTGCACGTTTAACATGCTTCATTTAAGTTTTTAAAGTCAGTTTTTGTTTCTGCTTTCTCGCTTCATTTTCTCCTCTGAGCTATTTTCCCCCAGCACTCAATCACAGTGTGTGTGTGTGTGTGTGTGTGTGTGTGTGTGTGTAGTGGAAAAAGAATGAGAGATACAGATACTCAGTCTTTATTTTACTACAGGGAGCATGATGCATAGTGTATCCACAAAGAACTCTATTCATCCCATTATAATGACGCTCCTATGTGTGGGACAGGACATTTCTAATTTAGTAAAAGGGGACACATGGCTGCACATATGCACAAATTCATACCCCAGTGGTTTGAGTTTACATGTGAGGAGACAGAACAACTGAAAAGCAATAATAGCTTGTCTTTTGCAAAGAAAAAAAGGGGGGAAAAAAAATCTTGGACTATCTCCCTCTTGGTGTTTTTTCCCCTCAGCAGCAGACGCCATCATACACACGCCTCCACCAAGCGACCCACTTTTGCCTGCACAGACTGGCTGCGTCTATCATCAGTCTGTTTATCACAGGGGTTGAAAATCTGCCTCCAACAAGCTACTTTACACTTGATTTTAAGACTGATCGCGCAACACACTCGGGTGAACATGTAGAAATGGATTTTATGAAGCTGTTTGGCACCGTTATCGCCGTTTTGTTCCACCCTGGATCCGCGTCTAAAATAAATGGTGAGTGTTTTCCTGGGAGGAAAACTCCCTTTATAAACTCCTGTCAGACTGTGTAATAGGCTTGTTGCATGTTTTATTCTAAGGTAAGACTTCGACTTGGTTGTTCGTACAGAGAAAGTTACAAATAAATAAATAAAAAGTTTGCACGCAGCGCAGACCGAGGCTGTGTACTATATGTTTTAAGGCATAACGTTATGTTATTTTCGTGTTTTCTTAAGTGAATTAAAGTAACCAGGCTGATACCAGAACTACCCTAACGCAAACAGTGTGTGTGTGATAATGACAAACAGGCTGCAGTCACACCAAGAGTCAGCACGTGATGAGGTGGAAAATGAACATCAACAGATCACTGATTTGAAGTCAGGAGGTCGCAGAGTATTGTGCTGTAGTACTAACAGGCTGCCAGTGGTGGAGGAAGGAGGTCACACACATCTCTTATTTAAGTGACAGAAACATTACTTTTGATTTAAAATAATGACTCATGTAAAAGTCCTGCATTTAAGATTTTAGTCAAGAAAAGTACTCAAGTAATCAAGTAATCAAAATTGACTTAAAGTACTAAAAGTGAAAGTACTCATTATGCAGAATGGCTCATTTAAAAAAATGGATCACTTCTATATATATTAACATACTTTTTAGCCTTTCCCTGTAACAATCTTTTTTTGTTTGTTTTATATTGCTTGTTTTATAGTTGTACATTTTTATTCTGTATTTTTGTTCTGTGTTTTGTGTCTTTATGCAACTTTATGTTGCTGCCTGTCTTGGCCAGGACACTCTTGAAAAAGAGATTTTTAATCCTGAGGTTTTTCTGGTTAGCCCTTTAAATCCTGTGCACATTTGCTTGGTTTCTTTCAAAAACATGGGAAGAAGGCAGAGAGCAATGAAAGAAGAAATGACCCTCTAAAATTAGTAAGAAATTAGTAAATAAATAAATAAATAAATAAAAAAGACCCAGAAAAAAAAGCTTAAAAAATAAAAGTAATTATTTTAAAAGTAACATTATTTTAAATATAAAATACTTATAATTATTAATACAGTTTTTCCCTAGCTTTTTTAAAAAATAATTTTCTAAATCTATTATTTTTTTGCAATTTGTGGAACATTTCTCAGCAAGTTGCTCATTGCCTTTTCCCCCCATGTTTTCAAAAGACATTGTACCAATTTGCTTAGGGTTCAGAGGTTTAGATACTTGCATAAAGCATCTGAAAGCAGCATAAGAAAAGTGATGTCGCTCCACGTTTGAAATGGTTAAATAAAGGTTGAATAGAAAAATAAATAAATATACATTGTATTACAGGATTATAACAATTTAGGCATTCATGTGGTCATCATTTTAATATTAAAGCTGGTGAAGGCGGTGCTAATATTATTTGCATTGTATAGGCTACTGCTGGGTAGAAATCTATAATAATACATCATTATCTATTGTCTGATGTATATTGATATTTTTAGTCTGCAAAGTAACAATAGTTGTCAAATAGTGGAGTTATCAATGTAATGGAGGGAGAGGTACAATATTTTCCTCTGAAATTTAGTGGAGTAGAAGTATAAAGTAGCATAAAATGGAAATACTCAAGTATCTCAAAACTGTATTTAAGTACAGTTCTTAAATGTACTTTTAAACGTACTAGTTGCTTTCCACTTTTGGAGATTTATATTATTGTATTTATTATACCTTATATACTTTGGTGTGCACTTTATATTTACTATTTATCACTTGTCTTGACTGAGTGTTTTTTGCAAGTGCAGGTGTACAAATGGCAAATAAAGTTACCTTACCTTACGGTATCTTATTGTAGGCTACTATAACAATAACTATGCTGCTAACTGCTATAATAATAGCAGCACTTATGTCTATACTAACTCCACTACTATGCAACAAATGCTCAAATCTATAGACTAGCACTATTTATCTTTTATCTTTAAGGCAAAAAATAGAACCAAATGAAAGAATATTTCACAGAGATAAGATGTCTGAGATTTCTGTCATTATTTTATTGCTTTTTTATTCTTATTTTTCTCATGCAACCTGTAATGAGGGGTTGCAGGTAGATATGACTTTGTATTAATGGGTCATAAGCAGTAAAAAGGTTAGGAATCACTGATGTCATCTATAGTCAGTCTGTTTATTAGTTGGCATGTTAAATTTATATGAATATATCTGTAAGTAATTTGCCCTAGGTGCCTTTAGACATTCAAGATTCAAGATTTTTGTGTAAAGCCATAACTTTAGTCCAATAATTCAGCTACTTATTGTGCCACCTCAGCAAACCACTGCATTTCAGACATGTCCAGACTCATATATTTATTTATGTCACTGTCTGTCACAGTACACCACAGCATCAAAACTATTTTGATTGGCACAAGACCAATCTGGAAAAAACAAACACATCTTTTTTAAGTCTTCAAAAATATAGGTTTTACACTGTAATTTCACTACCATATGGTTAACTCTACCCACACTGCAGGAAATGGGAAGACTTTGGCAAGAAATTCTAGTTCCTAATTTGTCCGTGATGCTGTAGGTTGTTTATAATCTTCCTGTCACGTGGGTGCCACAGGAAGTCTTCAGAAAATAAATAAAGAAATGAAAACCCTTGCACTTATCATCTTGTTATCTCCCTGGTGTTGCCTGTGGTGTCCAGGCCAAAGGATCTGTCGGCGCGGGACAGAACGCCCATGCTACAAGGTGTCCTACATCCAGGACAGCAGGCGGAGGCTGACCTTCGAGGATGCCAGGCAGGCCTGCAGGTCAGATGGAGGCGATCTGCTCAGCATTGAAACAGATAGCGAGCAGCGACTGATGGAGAGGTTCATACAGCAGCTGCAGGTTGGGGACGGAGACTTCTGGATCGGGCTCCGGCGCAGCCCACAGCACTACAGGGCAGGGACCACAAGCCCAGGGTGCCCCTCGCAGTACTATTGGCTGGATGGAAGCAAGGCCAAGTTCAGGTTGGTATCTATTTTTTGTCTATAGTTTTTCATTGTGCCACAATTTATGTGTGAATATTTTGGCTGTATTGGTGAAAATGGCATGAGGGGACTCAAGGGACAAACTAATAGTGCTTTCAGGGAGTGATAGACTGTCCACAGTCCTTTGCAAGAATTCTGGAACAAGAAATTCAGATATAAACCAAAACTCGGCGTGCAATAATGTTAATCTTCCAATTTGAATGTGATACAAGTCTAAACTTCTGCGTCTTATTTGCTGTAGGAACTGGCACTGGGACGAGCCGTCGTGTGGTGTTGAAATGTGTGTGGTTTTGTACCACCAGCCGTCTGCACCACCTGACGAAGAAGGTCATTTCCTGTTCCAGTGGAACGATGACAACTGCAACTCCAAGAACAACTTTGTCTGCAAATACCCAGAAGGTGAGCCAGGAGATCACAGACACTGTGCTGTTGTATTTGGCTGCACGGTGCTGGGAGTTATTGACATTTGGCACTCTTGGTTTTGGCTCTTGAATCCACAAAATCTGACTTTTATCTTCCAAAAACCATTACTGAAATGTGGCCACTGCTGTCAACCACTAGTACTAAACAAGTAATGTGCAATTTGGATTTTGGTTGCCTGGATTACCGTAAACCTCTGATCTCTGGAAACTGAAAAAGATATATCTGCCTTTGTTTAATGTTTATTTATAAATTAACCTACTGGTTTTATGTCTTATCAAGGACTTAAAAAATATGAAACACCCCTTACTGAGTCTGTGAGCACTTTTTTTTTTTACTTTAAACACTCCGTCTGAAGGTTATGTGGGCCTTGTTTTATTTTTTGATTCATTTTTACTTCCTTTTCTCTAATGATTCTTTCTGTTTTTAAGCTTTTTCCCTCTATTGTAGATATAAAATGGTTTTTGAATGCGTGCTTTTATGTATTTTATCTTTTGTATGAGCTGAGTAAAGTAGCATTGATTACATAATTTTGCAAGGATTGAAAGGCTGAATCATGCTGACTTCTTTTCTCTGTCTTTTGCAGAAAAAGTACCAGTATTTACTGATGAAGGGAACACAGCACATGCAGGTACAACATGCACTTGACCGCCCCAAATGCACTGTCCTCGTATGCATGATGTTTCTGTGGGATAGAGATAACACGTGACTGTAAATGTGTTTATTCTAAGATCAAGAAAAGTCAGACTAAACCACCACATCACTACTTTTTGTCACTTAGTTTTAATAATAGTTTCTCCTCAGTGTAAATGAAGACCTCTAGTGGTCAGAATATATTAAGGTTTGCATTGTTTATATTGTGTATAATCTATAGGTCACATGGAATACAGTACATGCAACGTCTCTTTATTGGTTTTTGCAAAACAGTGTAAGTACAGTACAGAAACATACCAACAGGAAAAGAAAAAACAAAATGGAGCATTGACAAAAAAGGGAAAAACAAAATATTACACATAAGTTATCTCACAAGTTACAGGGTATTGACATATGACACCATGGCACAGTTAACCTGTTAAACCAGTATCCATTCACTTAAATTCTTCAATCAAACTAATGACTGGTTACTAGATTTTCTTAGTCTCCCTCTCTGTTTGACAGGATGAATCTAATTTTCTGAAAATGTAAAACATGATCTAATTTCTTCAGCCACATATCAAATGTTGGGAGCTTCTCAGATTTCCAAATTGAAGCAGCAGTTTTCTTGCTAGCAGTGTGGACAGAGAGATGGTCTGAGCATCGGTCTATCCTTTTTTTTGTTTGTTTGTTTTTTATTTGTTTATTTAAAAACAGGGACAGTACATATTGATGAACATTAAATGTAAATATGTAGGATTGTAGCCAATGGCTAATTTCCACCCACAGTCCCTTGGCAGGTTGATGTTTGACTAATCAAACAAACAAAAAAAAAAACAGTAACAACAAATAAACAAACATATAGCGAACAGTAATACAGACATGATAGACCAAGAATTAGGGGACCGGTTGAAAATGCAAAAGTGCTTGAGTGCTAAATTAAAGTGCAATGTGCTAAGTGCTCAAGTGTTAAGTTGGGATAATTTTTAAGGGTTGATATTATTGCACATTGCCCATGTTAAAGTGCTAGTTGAATTGCACACCGCCCGATTGCACAGGTTTATGAAGTGCCAGTCCACATTGCACAATGCCCTACAGCACACACAAATGTGTGTGCAGGTGCTATTGCACTCAAATTAGCATACATAGATGTATTAATGTTCGCACAATTACACTGAGTTACATACAAGTTGTATGTATCCTTCACTCTACCTGGTTCAACCACCCCAAATAGTGTGGGTAAAGGGGCAGGGGGAAACTCCTTCTTAAAGGCTGTAGCAAAAAACTCAAATAAATGACCCCAAAAGGTTTGCAACCTATGGCATTGCAGGAATTAGTGAGACAGTGTTCCTTGATCTTTTAAACATTTCACACAGAGGGGTGAAGGCTTTGAATATTGTTTGTATAGTCTAGTGGGAGAGAAGTGCAATCTGTGGACAACAATCTGTTGAGCTACTGTGAATATTTTCAATACATGCACCTCATCTGTAATGTCAGTACCCAAATCTTCCTGACAGTTTTCCTTAAAATCACATGCGTCTTTGCAAAAACCTTATCATTTAAAACTGAACTGAAAGTGAAACTTATTGTATCTATACTCTCTTTAAAGCCAGACTCCAATACTAAGGATTTTTAGCCAAAATGCATGTGTTTGGGAAGAACTGAGCATAGGACTGGATAAATAAGGCTTGGATTATTCTGCACGTGTTGTGTGAGAGTTTTCAAACAGATTTTTTGGTATAGTTTTGCTGTTGTTAAATGTGTCCCCCAACCAATCAATAATCTAATATGTTCTCCATTTTCCTGGAGGCATGCAAGATAAACAAAGTTTTCTTCACAAATTCAAAGTAGGACGGGATGACTAATTCACAAATTTTTTTGTGGGTGAAGCAGTCCCTTAATCTAAATGTGCATAGAGATGCACATGACCACATCATCCAATAACAAGGAAATGCAAACAGGGACAAATAAACAAGTAGGCACAATACATGGGATTTGTCATACATGATGCCTTTAACATTTTAAATTGTACTCACATTTGGTTTATTGTTTCTTTTGGTAGAAATCAGTTCTGCAACAGTTAGATAAACAATGTCAAGTGTCATATTTTTTTTCTTGTTGTGTTGCCAACTGATGGTGTTAATCTGCTTTCTGATTGCACCAGTTCCAACTCTGAGGCCCAGCGTGTTCTCAACTACAGAGAGGGATGAGATGATAAAAATAGGACTACCTGAGTCATCGGGTAAGAGAAGAAAATTTTGTTCTTGACACCTAGAGTTAAGGGCCTGTATGTTTTCTAAAACATGTTGTTTTAAAGTTAACGTGTGTAGGGTTTAGTGGCGTCTAGTGATGAGGTTGCAGAACTCAAACTCCTTCTATGTGCCAAGCATGTAGGTGAACTGCGGTGGCCAACGTGAAAATGCAGCAAAGCGAAAATGTGAATGGCCCTTTCTAGAGCCTGTGTATGATTTGTCCATTCTGGGCTACTATAGAACAACATGGTGGACTCTGGTGAAGAGGACCATCTCTGTATGTAGATATTATCGGCTCATTTTAAGGCAACAAAAACAAAATTCTTATTTCCAGGTGGGTATAACCTAATGAAAATATGTTTTGCCAAAAGATGCCCATGAATCCTCCACACTGGACTTTTAAGTAGCTACAGAATTGTGACATGCCCTAACTATACAAGAATAAAGGTCAACATTTTAAAGTCTTTTCAAAAGACATCATGCTTAGTAATATTCTTTCCTTTGCAGTCTCTCTCTCAGACAACACCCTGTATGTTTCCCACATCCTTTATGCAACTATTCCCGCTCTGCTGCTGCTGCTGTTTGCAGCTGCTGGGTTCTTTTGCTACAGACAGCATGCTAAGAGGTAAAAGCAGAAAAATATAAGCTGTTACACTATAAACCATACCATGTACTGTTGTTGTAATATAAAACAGTGTGTTTCTAGATGCTGAGTTATAAAGGGAAATATTATGAAGCATTTTAGAAGCAATAATGTCCTTTTTTGCACAATTAGTTAATATATATCTGTAAAATGCATTTATTGAAGATTAACTTATTAATATGACACATCAGTGCAGCTCTTCTCCATGTAGTTACTCAGTTTTAACTAATGTCAGCACACATTTTAAGGGCATATGGAACTTGTCTTGTATTTTTAGTCCTAGTAAAATTTGTGGTTCAAAACTCACAGACCACATGAAGTGTTTCCTCATGTTGTGTTGTCTGTGAAGAGGTAACTTCACAGAGCAGCATGTTGTGCTGATCATTTGATGTCATTTGTTTCAATTTCAGGAGGAAGACAGAAACCGAAAGCTACCCCAGTAGATCAAAACCATGGATGCCAACAACAGCTTCACCTTATGCCATACAAGGACCTTACGCCTTCAGTGACGTTACCAAACTGCCTCACACTGCTCTGGACAGCAGGATACTGGCAGACATCATGACAAAGTACTCCTGTGCTCCCTCCCAGGGCTCCCAGTGTGACGATTATGAGAACGTGTCATGCGTGGACAGGGAGAGCGGCTTTGTGACCAACGACATCTATGAGACCTGCAGAGCTCAGAGCCGGCAGGCTGGGTGGGTGGAAAATGAGATCTATGGATAACACTGTTGATGCCTGTCTGGTCTCTGTGAGTGTCCAGCAACCTCATACCAGCTTTCCAATTTGACCCAATTAGACAGAGGAACACAATGTTCTCCATCCCTTTCTTTCTCGCACACTCTACTGGTTACCTGTGTGGTGCAGGATTACTAAACAGGTGTCGGCCTGGACCCATGTTCCAATAACCTTTCTCCTGTGTGTGTATCTCCAGTATCCTCAGCATCCAGCATCTAGATACATGCTTAAAACAGGGTTTGTCAGAGTTTTGTCAACTGAGTCCACATTTAGGCACGAACGTCCCAGAACCCCACCAACAGTATGGATAGAAACTGATAGGTTTTTATTGATACCAGTGTCATTTTTGATTCTGCTTATCAAACTTCTTGATCAGTTCCCGTATGGATTCCTGATCAATTTCCCCTGTGGAAATAACATTAGCGTTAATGCAACTGTTTTATTATCTGAGTCTGAACACAGTGTAGAAACAGAGAAGAAAAAAAGACATGCATGTGACTTAAGTGTGCAAACGCTCCATGGTTTAACTGTTTTCTTAGTCAAAGAAAAACGTGCTAAGTCTGTCTGTGCGGAGCTAATGTTATTATAGCATAGGATTTTTACCATTGTGCTGCTTAGTTGAGAAGCAGTGACACTCGTGCATAGAAATGAAATTGAAATTACTACCGAAATTATTAATATTATCATTTTACAGACATTACAAGAGCAGCGCTGTTGTAATCTTTCTTTCTTTCTGAAATGAAGCTCCGCTTTGAACCTTCTTGCTGCAACTTTCCAGCAACGTAGACATATTTAACATTATTGGTTTGCAATGTGCAACTGTCAAAAAAACGTGCTGGCATCCATAAAAGGAATTGATAAGCTCGTAGGTATATGGTTCGAATTCCAATCTGGAGCCGGTTCTCAACCCTAACCAACAGAGTTCTCAAATCATCAATCAAATTGTGAATCTTAGCATGACATGCCTTAGATTTACGAGTAAAAGATGGGCTATATAAAAATGCTAATATTTGTCAAATTTTTTTAATGAATGTTATTATCAAACGAGGCTAAAAGGTTGCAGCCATAACATCAGCACTGTGAGGCTTAGGCATGGTGGTTCTTTTAGCTACATGCTAATGTGAGCATGCTAACATGCTCACAAAGGCCTGATAGCATGCTGATGTTTAGCAGGTGTAATATTCACTATGTTCTCTGTCTCATTTTTGTGTGTTGGCATGCTAACATTTGCTAATTAGCACTGAACACAGCAGCTGAAGCTGAGGGGAATGTCATTAGTTCTGCAGACATTTGGTTATAATCAAAGCATTACAGTGAAAGTTGGGGGATCCAATAGTTGTTGACACACTTCACTCAAAACCACACACGTGGTATAGTGACACTTTAACATTGGGATTATGTATTTTCACAGCAGCACGAAGGCTTTGGTTTCAAAGAGGCATTAATGAAGTCAAATAAGCATAACTGAGTCGAGTCAGGTTAGCGGTGCAGCAGTGCTGCTATATTTGGCATGGTGGATTTCACATTGAACCCTGGGAATAAGTGCGAGTTTTGAGGACTCACGCAAGGTTACTCATCTTGTAAACAATCCAGAATTAAACTACTCAGCCGTTTTCCAATCACGTCACCAGATATTATGAGACACAAGGTCAAACAGATCCTGTTGTCTCTACAGCAGTGGAGTTGTCCCATTCACAGACTACTCTGACCCTTTCTCTAAACCTCAAGAGTGGTGTGAGCCCAGTATAAGGCTTCCTGTTTGGACTCTGATGTCAGGGAACAGGACAGTGCACGCGGAAACACTGATGACAGAACTCTGCTGACCCCGAAACCTCAAAGCTGTGGGCTTTCCCTGACTCCACCTGACTGTGTGGGAAACTCAACCTTTTGAGTATGTTATGGATTCATTCATCAGCTTGTGAAAGCATACGCCTGCCTTGTAAATGTGTAAAATAACCATGGACATACGTTACTGAACACAATTGCCCGTGTTAGTTTCTGAGTGGGCTGTTGGGACTGTGTCTTGGAAAGATGTAGCAAGCCCAGTAAGGAGAGGCTGAGTGTGTTCTTGGAGAATGTTAGACAGGAAATGCCAAAAGCACATCTGGAACTCTTACATTCAGGAAGTCTATGCGTGACAGTGGAGGCCTTCGGAGCGCTGTTCTGCCTGCCTGCTCGGTAATCCACCGCTCTGCATTAGACTGTCACCGCATGAAGTGAGGAGAACAACTGCTGGGTGTGAATGTGTGCTGAATCTCAAACATGATATGTGGGTGTCAAATAAAGTTTGGTTACAAGATGTTGTGGTTGCATTTGTTGTTATTTGATAATAATATGAGTGTTTTCAAATGTGTTTGTGGGTGTGTGTGAGTGTGTAAGGGAGTGTCTGTGTCATGTTAGGTGTGTGTGTGAATGTAAAATGCCTGCTACTACAGTACAAATACAACTGTGCTGAAAACAGCTGCTTCAATTTCCTATTGTAGCCAACAGATGGCGCTGTTAGGTTGCTTACCAAAGTGTCTTTGTGGCTGATAAAATGTCTAGTTTCACATGAGGTCCTGCATGTTACATTATATAATGTTACATGTTATAATAAATGGGATTTGTAATGGCAATTGCATGTTTTTATGACTTATATAACTGGAAGTACACATGCTGGTAAATGCATCTTTGTGTTGTTTTTAAATGTTTATTCCGTGCATATTTCTTTTTTTTTATTAAATTGCTATTTTATCCATTCATTCTTTTCTTTGCAGAGCACAGATAAAATGAGGAATAAAAAAGTGCAGGATTGTGTAGAGTGAGTTTAACCCTTTCAGCTCGCATTGTTCCCTCGCAGCAGCTTATTAAACACCTGCAGGGCGAAACTTCAAAGTAACCTATGCGTGCAATCAAGGAGGGCAGGCGAGCAAACAGATTTCAGAATAGCAATTTTACCGGTTGACGTAAGAGGTGGGTCTGGTTGTCTTGGCAACCAATTGGCACTGAAGTGTGGAGCGGCCTCGTGGCCCCGCCCCCTGTACAAATACCCCTTTGGCTTTGACGTCAATACACGTCAACCAGAGAACATGATGCCTCTTTGCAAGTCAACTCGTGTGCGCCGTAGCTGATAGAGGTACCTCGAGCTGAAATATTATAGCTCTATTGTACTGGAGAGCGTGGTGTGACAGCCCCCGGGTTCAGCAAATGGCCTGCTTCGTATCGCCGCACTGACGGGGGAGAGTGTCGCCACATTGGCGTTCAAGCTGGCAGGGCGACACAGAAATCAACTTTGTCTATTTTTAATGGACACGCTTCGAGCGGCGGCGGCGGCGGCAGCAGCGGCGGCGGCGGGCGGTTTGTTTTCCTTTCGTCTTTATCTGTAGCTGCTCGAGCAAGCCCCGTGTGAGCCCCCCGTGTGTCCCCTGCTCGTCTGGCTACCTCCTGCTCCTCCACAAACAGTCCCATTTAGAACAGCATGGTCATGGCTGACAGTGTCCAAAAACCGCTGATCCGGGGTCCGGTCCGAGTGGGCTTCTACGATATCGAGCGTACTTTAGGAAAGGGCAATTTCGCTGTCGTGAAGCTGGCTCGACACCGCATTACCAAGACCGAGGTGAGTGTGTTGGTGAACTAGTTAGCCTGGGAGCTAACTTAGGCTACTGTTGGGCTGAGTTACATAACTTTTATGCACTAGTTGACACCCCAGATATTCACAGCAGATACCTAAATGCTGTCCACATCATGCACTAATAGAAACTTGGATCAGGTAACTGCCGGCCACTTGGCAGCTCCAGTGCGAGCAACAGCTGGTGTGTTTGAATACCTGCAGGTACAGGAGCAACGACTCGCTGCACGTTCACCCCGTCACACAGCATCACTGCCAGTAAGAGGTCTGACCACCAGTGCTGCTGGGAAACACAAACTGTAAACATGCATGCTTCTCTGTCCTGCGCCAAACCAGCATCATACACCTGCACTCCTTTTGGTAATGACCCAGACGGTGCCACAGTGTACCAGCACCAGAGTCTGGCTGCTGTAAACATCGCTGTATCTGGGGCATGCAGCATGGGTCGGTGGTCCCATTATGTAATCCAAATAATGATGTGATTTAGTGGTTTCTTGTGCCAGCAGTGCCGAGAGCTTTGTGAGGAGCAGGGTATGTCAGCCAGAGTAATTGGAAAGCAAAGTGTTCTGCACGCATGCATGCAGAGAGAAATCCACTGACACTGCTCTGGGGGTCTTCACTTGGTTTGGAGAGGGTTTGATGTTACAAACACTGCACAGTCTCGGGCTATGCAGCATGAGCGCAGAAGGAACAGGGCTTGGATTTGTGTGACTAATAGTTTTATGTCAGCTCTCTACAGAAAGGCCTTTCTTGACTAGTACCACTGAGTGACATGACTTTCCATTGTAATGACACAGACACAAGGAGTTAATGTAAAGACTGCCCGGTCTGTGTGTGAAGAACACAAAGGGAGTGATAGAAAAATGTGCAGGGAGGCTTGTGAAAACACAGTTGCACACTTTGATCTTTGACCTCACAGAGCCTCCAACTGTATGCTGGTGAACGTGAGCAATCGTGCTGTACAGAAAAACAAAGATTTACATCATCCAGACGAGGCCCCCGGCAGGTTTAATGAATAACAAGGCAAGAAAATGGCTCCTAAGACTCTTATCGTGTTAATCTGGTTATTAAAGCCTGTGAAAAGGTGGAGTGTTAGTCTAGCCAGGTAATGTGCAGCCGTGTAACACTAAACAGCTACGTGAATGCAGGTTTTAAATTCAGTCAAACACTACACCAGGTGATTTCACTAAGTGGCTGCACCTCTCCCTCAGCCGGTGTGATATTTAAGTTGGATGAAAACACGCACGTCGGTGCTGATCTGCAGTCCGCCGGTCTGGTAGAGGTCACTCAGCGCTGGGCGCTACAGAGAGCCACTGCAGCTGCTTGGCTCGGCCAGGCCCATGGCCAGAGCCAGGCTGTTTGTTGAAGTGGCCAAGGTCAGCTGGAGAGGCAGGCTATCAACTTTATGTGATGCCATCTGCCTGAGAATTTGCCAGGGCAAAAAAGATGTTAGCCCGGAGCATGTGTATAAAGAAAAGCAGTGATAAAAGACACATGAAACGGCAGATTGGATCTGTGTCTGTGTGCGTATTCCTAGATAAGTGTACCTGTGTGTGCATAACCTACTTTTTCTACACATGGCTCCTACGTGTTATACTGACCTATTCATCCCATTATGTACATACTGCAGCTTTTGGGGGTCAAGTAGTGCTTACTCATTCCCATGTGGTCCTGTCTGTCAGCTCAGCGGGTCGTACGGTTATCCATCTCTGATCACAGCATTGTGCTGCCTTTCTGCTCTCATTACTTAATGTATGAGATAAATTCCCCTATAACATTGTCCTCAAATGACCTTGTGCCAGCAGAGTACGCAAGAAGTCTTGTGTGTGTGTGTGTGTGTGTGTGTGTGTGTGTGTGTGTGTTAGTATTGTTGACACTGTAATCAGTTGGCTCAGATCTTTTCATGCTAAGTACCTTGTAATCCCTGTACTAGGCCAGCAATTTTAAATTTTATGCCCTGGAGTTCTCGACTTGCAGCTGAAGTGCCATTAAAAGATTTCTTCATAGGCTTTGACGCCAAATTGCATACCTGTCTGTACTGTGGGCAGGGATACGATAACAGAGAGAGTTAAACATATCAAAACAGCCATTATGGCACATCTGTAAGTGCTAATGACTAATATGTTAAATAGGATTAAACTGGGTGTCAGTGGGATGGAGGTGTCAGACTTCGCTTTAAGATTAAAAACATCCATAACACTGTGTTCAGACTCTTTTCAATGACACCACTGCATCGACACAGCAGGAATACCAACACAAAAAAACACAGGGTCATCTAGCAGAAAACGTTGGACCTGGCTCAACATTTTCCGCAAGTATGACGTCAGCTAGCGCTGCGGTTGTCGGTGAAATACACGCTGATTCACATTCCTTTTAAAACACTTTGTAACATGAACAGGATATTTCTGCTGTTTATCTGACGATCAAGATGGAGGATAACATGACCGTCAGTACTTTCCAGAGGAAAATCTAGTGTCACAGACAGTGTTGTAAAGTGCTGTGCAGTGTTTTGGCTTCTGATAAACCTTCAAACTCATGGATCTATTACTCAAACCCATCCTCCTGGATCCTGTTTGAGCTCACTCAGGGCTGCAGCAAATGGTTATTCTCATTATTGATTACTGTGGTTCCTAATTAATTAATTGTTTAGAGAAAAGTGCCATCACGATTTCCCCGAAACCTCAAGTTGACATTGTTTTGACCTATCGGTACAAAATTCAATTCACTAACATAGAAGACAACTCCATGTATGCCAGCCAGCTGGAATTATGTTTTAAATACAGTTTGAATCTGATATGTTTGAATAATGTAGGCTCATGAATCCCAAAGTTTCCGTATCTATGCCCCACTAAATTGTGCTGCACTTTTGAGATGAAGCAGTGCCTGTTTTGTACAGTGTGAATGGTCATGGGATTTTATCATGGGTTCTTGAGAAGTCATGGAAAAGTTTTGAAATTTTGTCTGTGAAAATGTCCTGCATTTTCTGTTGATCAGCTAATTGATTATACGGCTGATTGTTTCAGCTCAGGTCTCACCGGCACTGTACACTTCTTTTAAAGCTGTCCTGTTTGTGGTCTGAATGCTCAGGACAAGTCTTCTAACTTAAATCTAACAGTGGTGTGATTGCTACGAGGGGAGCTGGGGTCTCCTGTTGTTTACTCCTCCAGCTTGGCTTACAGACATTTGGAAGCACTTCAGATCACACTGATGAAATGCTGTTTATGAGACAGTCTGAAGGAGAGATGTTAATATCGCCTTGTTACCCACCGGACATCATTAATCAAAGCCGAGAGTGTTGAAGTTGTGAGTGTGCAATTTACACATGTACGTGTCACTGTGGGTGTGTGTGTATATCCAACGAGGCCTGTGTTTGCCTCTGCTGTACCCTCGTGATATTTCATCTTCTCAAATTGTTAGAGTGTTTATGAAGTTTCCAGCACAAGCTGTATTTAAGTACGTATTTATCTTGTGTTTCAGAAGCAATTCTCTGAAAAGAACATACTGTCTCCGCTTACCTCTCAGAATATTAAATTGCTGTCTGTACTCGTGTTTATGTGAGTGTTTCTTATCGCCCATCAAGTCTGATGAGCCACAACAATGATTCTATTTTATGCCACTGACTGATTACAGTTGTGTTGTTGGTGCTCGATTGTTCTGCAGGTGGCCATCAAGATAATCGACAAGACCCAACTGGATGCTGTCAACCTGGAGAAGATCTACAGAGAAGTTCAGATCATGAAGATGCTGGACCACCCCCACATCATCAAGCTGTACCAGGTGAGTCTAGCTCCAGTACCTGTTAAGCATGCAAAATGTGGAGTTATATTTTTAGTAGTGCAGTTTTCCTCTCAACAACAATGTGATTTTATCTGGGCTCTGGTATAATTTTTGTCTGTCTCTAATGGAAATGTCTTTGTAAGGTTGTTATTCCCCATGTTGCAATGCTGTGTGAAGATAAATGGCTTAGTCCAGCTTTCGTCGTGATTTTCGTCTCTTGCCCGGCGAGCTGTGTCAATCAAGAGAATTTCAGGAGATTTATTTCTGTCCTAGATGCTTCAATCTAACTTTTCTTGGACCCACTTCATCACAACTCTGTCACTGTCATTGTAACACTGATGTTAGAAGAATGTCACCATACTGCATTGATACTCAACTCACAGCCCGCGGGCCAAAGCTGGCCCTCGATAGTGTGCCGAGTGGCCCTCAGAACATTTTCTATATAACAATGAAAGTCAGTTTATTCAATCTGGGATTTTTTTTGTACTTTGAATGTACATAAGGTACCAGAGAGCATTAAAAGCATCAAAATAGAGCTTGTGAGGAAGATCCCCTGAACCCCCCAGCAGAGGTCCAGGCTAAGCCCTGAATGACCTCAAATTCCAGAAACACCATCGCATACACCTGACCTGCGCGGGCCTGCTTTGAATTTGCCTCTTTTATTTATTTTATCCAATAAATATGATTAATGTTTGTATATTACCTGGCCCCTGACATCCTGTCATTTTGCAAAAATGGCCCCCAGGCAAAGGGAGTTGGGTATCCCTGCCCTACTGTATATATTTACTCCAGTTTGTATATCACACATGGGGATATTAAGCCTCGTTTACACCAAGCATTTCAGTTTGTCACAAATTATAAAAAGTTGTTTTTACATTTCTATTATCAAAAGTTGTGGACGGTACCGACAGAGCTGCTCCATTCCATCCCATTTTTTTGTTACCCCTCTGGGGAGGTACCTAGCACGCCGATCCGATACTTAAAGTTAGAGTTAGAAACACTGCAGTCCATTGATTGGTCAGAAGAGAACTGTCACTCTTACTTGACAAGGACTGCATAAACCCGCTATTTTTAAATATTCCATTAATTACGACAGAGATTGTAAACCCTCCAGCTTGTTCTTTTTTGTTCTGAAAAAATGTCGGCATGTAACCCTGTTCTGTGCACGATCCGCAAGGTGCAGATGTTTCTCTGCATCACCGGTAAAGATAAAATACAGCAAAAGCTGGATGAAGCTGTTAATAACAACCCACCTACATTTAGGAGCATTTTCTATGGTGCACTAAACTAGTTTTTAGGTGCATGTCTGGGGCCTCGTACCGGTGCTAAGGACACGATACCGAGAGTGTTTGGTGGAAACATGGCTTTTTTATTAAATCATTTTCCATTACCAATGTGCCCACCTTGACACTTAGTGTCACCAAGTTTGTAAAAGCTGTAAAGTGTCTTTCACAAACAGACTTATTTGTACCTCATCTGTTGTTAGCTTGTTGTCTAATGTTGACAATGCTAAGGGGCACTCTAAGCTCTTACAGCCATGTTACACGGATATTTTAGACTTTCTTTCGTGTTCGGGAAGTCTTACGTTTGCTCTGAGATAAATGGTTAGCAACCCAACTTCAGGCTAATATAGCAGTGAGAAGAAGAAGGAACCTTGGTTTGAGGAATAATGGAGGTTGGAGCGAGAGTTTTTAGACAGCACAGAAACCCACTGGAAATACACAGCAGTAAAATAATAATTATTATTATTTTTTAAATTATTTGTTACACTTTTAAATGAATATTCCCAGTAAAATGCCCCTATAACTGTGTACTTTTTCCAGGCAAACATTTCTTGTGGTTGCTCAGTCAGTCATGTTCCTAATGAAAAAACATACTAATTCATCCAAAATTCATTGTAAAGCAGTCCAACCTAAGATAGTCAGGAACTAGTCCGGTTTGTGCAACAGATGTATTTAAGTGTCTATCTGAAGCCTGACTATTAATTAGATCTAAGCCAAAGATAGTCTGTCTTTGTGAAACCCGCTCTTGGTCAAAGAAGGCCCCTCAGAGAGCAGAGGCAGTAATGTAATATGTAACATGCATTGCAGCGGGGGCCCAACATAACATCTGTTGAGGAGGCCTAGAATTAGCTGTGCCTCTGGCTTATCTGTGAACCAATCAGTCACGTGGAGCAGAATTCAGCGCTGCTCCTTGCTGATCTCCTGGTTCAGGGTGTTGAAGTGCAGGACGAATCCAGGCTATTTTCTAATGCATTAGCAAACAACTGCTGCCAAGCAGAACCTTCCACCCTCGGATAGTTTAAGATATGAGGGCATAGTTAATGACTGACTGACATTTGGCGCTGTGTGCATCTGTGTTTTTTCTGCACCGTGTGAAGGTGCTAATGGCATGATTCAGACTAAATAATGTTAGCTGTTGAAGATTACAGTAATGAAATGTTTAATTATTGCACTGGGATATCAGACCTGTGCTGCAGAATCAGGCTCTATTTAAACTGTGTTTTTAAAATCAGATACGAATGCACCGTTTTTTTTATTAACAGTCAGTTTAATTGTAATAACATCTAATTTAGGTCAGAATGAATTCACTGCTTGTTAAAAACAAGTATTAATTCTTGTCAGCGGCCCTGACCTCATGGGACCTTGACATAGTATTTATTTGAATGTGAGGACACAGCGTCAGAGTTTATTTGCACAATGATTTAGCTAAAAAGGCCCAAAGTGAAAGTGATCTGCAGTTGCCTAGAAGATACCTACTATACACTTTCAAACAGGCAATCATGTCTAATGTTTATTGAAGTTAAAGGCCTCTTTTTTGTGGCTGGACAACAACTACCACATCAGTGCTGCAGCACGAGCAATGTCCTTCTAGTATTTCTCTGCCCAGCGTTCATGACAGGCTGCAACAAAATTCATCCATGCAGATGAATTTGGTACATTTTGAGAGTCGGTGTCGAAAGACTAGACCCGTTTTCAGGGCAAGTAACACTAAATTGATCATTTAGTGATTCCAGAAGTAAAGAACAAAGTAGATTGTTGACATGCACAGCAGAAACCACAGAGTGATGCTGAATTAAGTTAGTAAGACTTATATTCAATCCATTGTTGCTTAAAAAATCACACAGTTGATGGTGAACTGTGGCCTTGTTCTTATTCCTAGAGGCCTTTTTCATAGAAGACATAATAGGAAAAACAGAACTTATTAAAACTAATGACATTATTGATGGTTGAATTCCATTTAGAAATAATAATCTTATTAGTAACGTCTCTTTTTTTTTCCTACTGTGACAAGTCAAAGGCTGAATCCAAATGTCTACCCTCTGGACTTCTTGCGGACTGAGCCCTCGCTAACTTAAGTCTTACGTACTGTGATGTGTTCACTGTAATGACGTAAAGTCTGCAAGGGCAGAGACAGAGAGCCACTGACAACACAGCACTCAAGTCTGTTTCACTCTTAGAAACGTTTGAGTCATGTACGTGGTGACTGCTGCTCTCATATTCTTGTTGATGAATAGTGTCTGCTCATCTGTCCTTGCAGTTAATCATAGAAATCCCATGTAGGAGTAGGCTTTCTTGTCACTTAAGAAAGGGATATTAATAGACATTTATATACAGAAGTATTTGTAAAGAAGGACCGGACTATGACCTAATAGACAGGGAAGTACTTACAATGGAAGACCTTCAAGTGTTGTGTTGCTGCTAGTTTTCTTAGCCTGTATATTTGGCATTACATGGCATAGGTTCAAGCCTGCAAGGTACAGGCTGCAATGATCAAATGCATTTTGATTAGGCTACCTCAGTAACCTCTACTTCTGCGCATTACTGTATCATGATGCGGCTGAATATCATTTTTGGACTACACGATTGAAGTAGTGTTTTAATACAGGAATTGTTTTATGCTTTGGTGATGAGTTTGTTTTATTTTTTTAGTCGGCAATCATAAAAAAGCTACAGTGACACGTCCATATTGCAATGAATTGTGGTTAATTAAATCAGTAAAGTCTGTCGAAGGCTGCACCACAAGCAGACTCTCTGGAAGTCAGTGCAGAAGTCTGCTTGAGGCCACTTATAAAGTGGATGAATTGTGGATATGGACAGCGCTCAGTGCTCCCAGACTTTCCGGGTACACACTTGCAATGTCCGCAAGTCTGCAAGTGCAGTGAGTTTGGATTCAGCCGAATTGTCTGCTGTGAAAAAGGCCTTGTACCAATTGTCTTTGTCTGTTATCCTTATTCAGAAATGCAACGTAGACCATGGCTTTCCTTTCAACTGCAGTGATGTCTGTCATGGTTAAATCTTAAAATGTATTTTTAGTCATGATACAATTTTATGCAGCAGAAATGTGCTTCAGTTTCCTAAGGCACCCTTTAAACTGGTGCTGTTGAAATAGAGCCTGTCGTCACTATCGGTAACATGATGTCCTTTTTTTATAGAAATAAATCCCATAAATGTCACTTCCCTCATGTCCTCCCGACACCGTTTATAGCAGTTGTATGCATGTCCAGGTGTGCAATGGAAGTTCACATCAATTTTAACGAGACTCAAAAAGAAACGTGTTTCATCCGATTACCGTAATGTCCGCTGTCTGGCACAAAATAGCCTAACTGCCAATAACTCAACAATTTTGGTGATTCAGTTGTATTACATAAGCCTTTGGGGTCCTGTTAGTTTGTTTAGGGGAAGTAAATGAGTGTTCATTATCATTACACAACCATGTGGCATCGCTCCAGCTTTCTGCTGTGTTATTTTGGTGTGTATCATTATTTCCAACGGCCCATCCATCCAATAAGCTCAGGTCAATTAGTGATTTCCTTTGTTGTCTCATAAACTAGGGTTGGCCCCGTGGCCCAAAGGGAAGCTAATGAAGACACACACACAGACGACCCAAATGTGGACCTCACGCTGGTTTGTCTTGTGTTGTGCGGTCTCTTGTGTATTGACCTCAGTCGGCCATAGTTTTCTTCATGTTCTCTCCGTTTTTAAATCTCACCATCGGGTTTTCAGCTTTCCACTTTCCCTCTTATTCTAGTTTCTCTACGATAGCAAAATTACAGCTGGATATTGTTTTCAAAATTACAAAACCACTCTCTGACTATCAGCACTTATGTAATGATAACACTGCAAAACAAGTGCTCCATTTGAGTATCGGTCATGTTATGGAAAATGCTTGAATTAGCTGAGGATATTGGATGGATCATAACCCTAATTTGATTTCCTCTACACTACAATTAATGCCTGCATTGTTAAAACCATTAAAACGATTACATTTAGAGTCATGAATTATTCATGTACGGTCTTGTGTTAAAACATTAAACCGTCTAGCCTGTATACAGCGTGCGATTCACCACGGGGACCACAGCTGCCCCTCATCAGGACCTGATATTCAGACGCGATCAATCATCATGTTTAGATGGTCTTCAGACCAACTCATTGGCAGCATCCGACCCTGCAAAGCTTTAAACACAAAGTGCAGCTTGTCTTAGTATTGGGAATTCAGCCTATAAATACATTTCTATTGCAATTTATTACACGCCGGAGATTCAGCTTCAGTTATTTCCCCAATAGCAGTTCTTTAAAACAAGGAGTCTGCTTTGTCGGAGGCCAGAAATACATTGTAATGACATTATAATGCTGTATACTGTGTACTAAATGTATTATCTCCACCGTATTAAAGTGGTGTAATTATTATCGATGGTGCAGGAAGGCTTTTAATGTTAAGCAGCTGCTGACTTGTAATATAAATGGAAGTGTTGCAGTATAGCCACAGGGCTTGGTGCAGCCTGAAACACGATATAAAGATCCTGTTGAAGTTCTACTTGGTTTAACACAAATGCACAAGGGATCGTATTGGCTTGATATCTGGCTTCTCAAGTTGGGCTGTGTATCAAACCTTAGTACCTTTATCGCTGCCAACTGAAACGAGTTAGCAGAATGTCATGTATTGAAATCTGGCTGCGAATGTGTAAAGATAATGTTGTTGTCTCATCGTTGATGGGACAGTTCCCGATTAAAATTTTAATTATTCCAATTTTAGTCAATTTTATTTTGGCGAAAATCTTGCGCAGCTGCTTATTTTTTACATTTTAAATTTTGGTCTTTGTTATATGGAAAAGGTAGACAAACATGTTTTTATTTCTCAAAGTAAGGTATCAAAAAAGTATGTTTTTTGCATCAGTGATGTAAAACCTGCAAAGGGACTGCACAAAACTGCCACAGTTACATCACACTGATGTTAATAAATGTGTGTTGTCCCTGATTAAGATTAAGATCAGTGAAAAAATGCTTCTCATAACGAGAACTGTTTCACATAAATACAAAAATACATTTACATAGTAGTCAACATTTAACTAAACAACAATCCCATACTACAGGTGCTACAAATCACATCGGACATTACTGAAAGTGGATGCAGTGCGATAAATTAATCCTTCCTATTACATTCAATGTTCGACACAGGTACGCTCAAGCTATTAGAGGGTTGACAGACTGAGGAACAAAAGAGTTCCTCAACCTGTTCAGTCAAGCCTGAGGGAGTCTAAATCTTCTGTGTGATGGCAGAAACTGATACTCTTCAAACAAGGTGTGAGAGGGATCAGAGGTAATAAATTAAAAGTAAGCAAATAAACTCTGGTGTTGACATTAATATAAAAAAAATGTCAAACAACAGTCAGCACTACTTTAAGACTGTTGTTCAAGTTGAAAATGCTGCCCAAAACATCTGCCGTGTCTCCCTGCTTGTTGCCCAGTGCCTCCGCAGCATGCTTATAAAACATATGAAGGAACGGCTTAAGACAGCTAAGAGATCCATGACAGCATGTGAAGCCAATGAGCACGTAGCTGGCTGATAAATGACAGGAAAATAACCTCTATAAATAGAAAACGGACCTCTCTGATAGCAATATTTTATCTTGTCAAACACAGGTGTAACTAATAACATTAATAATGGCTGCATTTTACTCAGGTGTGCCGGTGCCAGGGACCTGCTATTGTGTACGCTGGTTTACTGGCACACCTGAATGAAACGACGCCATTGTTAATACTGTTAGTTATACCTGTGCTTCTCCTGCTGTGACAAGTCAAAATGTCTGCCGTGAGAGAGGTTTATTTCCCAGATTAGATGCTGTTTTGGCTCGCAGTGCCACTCGTGTTGATTGATGGTATCCTTCAATCAGTTGTACTCCAGCTTCACGATACGGATAGGACAAAATGTGTTTATTACACAACCAGGGCCAAAAACAAAAAAAAAAAAAAAAACTGGCTCTCGTTTCCTAAATCCATGAATTGGTCAGTGTAACAGATGGAAAATTGATCATAAACAATGAGCGTGGGATTTCTAGTGTGAATGTCTGGCTCAGTGTGTCTGATTCATCCTCCCTCTCCATCTGATTCTCCCCTCCGCATTTAATTCTGTTCATCTCCAGAGTGTTTCTGCTTCTAAATCGGTTCGCCTCCTCCTACACAACACAGCGCCGTGTGAGGGCTGAAAGGTTTTAAGTACCATTCAGATAAACTCGGCAGCACCAACCGTCCACCTCCATTCTCTTACATTGATGCCATATTTAGACCCTGTGCCATTCATACATTTTGTTTTGCTCATGACTCTGTGGCTGCCAGACACTGCGGTTAAACCTCAGAGAAAACCGTGTGGACAATTGCATAATATTTGACTCACTTGTACGTGTTGTTACAGTTTTCCTTTTCCTTACTCTAATCCTCTCTTGTTGCAGGAGCCTGTTGATATCAATTAAATGGTGATATTGCAATTGAAAAGTGGTCTTCTGTGTGTATTGACTCTCCCACTCTTTTCTCCCCTCCCCTCGGCCCCCTGTTCCTCCATCCCTTCCCTCTCCCAGGTGATGGAGACGAAGAACATGCTTTACTTAGTCACAGAGTATGCCAAGAATGGGGAAATCTTCGGTGAGTGATCTTTTCAAGTACAAGATCAATCTGACCTCAGTATCTTTAGAAACATTTTCCCCACCCAGCTCACACGTCCTCCGCCATATCAGTTGCACAAAAGAATCTGCACTGTTTCATCAGTAATGTAGTTAGCAAACGAGGAGGTATCAAAGTCTTACTGAGTTTGCGTTGCTCTTACACTTATCCCGGCCTCGATCTCAAAGGTCACATGATTGAAGGAGTGATCCTGATGTGGCCCTTGTCATGTGATTGCTGTGCTAAATGTGCTGACACTTGTTCTTGTCTTATAAAGTGACATCACCGAGGGCCGCAGAGAGGAACCCTCAAAGAGAGAAAGATTGATTTATTGCCGCATGTGTTGCAGAATCACTTACTGCTCACTGGTTAACTACTCTAATTATGCAAGAGTACTTTATACAGGCTGGCCAACAACGTCATCCCTCCATTTTCACTGACACGTAAATGGCACTTTGATTAAATTATAAATACTCTCCGCTCAACTTCTGCTCTGCTTTTAACTGAAAGTGTTGTTCATGAGCAGATCTGCAAAAAGTAGCTGTGAAAAGGCCTGTCTTTTAAAGCCACTATTTTACAAACACATTTGACATTTTGGACAAACACAGCTGTTGGTTTAGTTTACTTTTATTCAAACTATACAAAGCGTATTATAACAGATAACAGAAGTGAAACGTGACAGGAGAAGTCAAGAAGCTGTAGGCTTAAACAATGGACCTTTCACCAAATCGAGAGTTTAAAAATATATAGAATAAAATATGAATTAATAAAGTACACACAAACACACCCTTACCAACTGATTATGATCATGTTAAAAAAAAGTTATATACATATATATATATATATAAATAACATTTAGGGCTGCAACTTTTGTTAATTTTCATTATTGAATGATCTGCCTTCTTGATTTATCAAGTTTGGTCTTACAAATTTTGTAAGATAGTACTTGTCACAATTTGTTTTGTCTAACCAACACTCCAAAGTCTAAAGACAGCCAATTTACTATCACAGAGGACAAAGAAAAACAGCAAAACTTTCCTGTTACCAAACTGGGACCAGGGTATAGTTGCCAGTTGCCGTTTCCAGTTGATCAACTTATTGATTAATCATCAAAAGAGACTGGTCAAGAGAGAAACACCACAAAACAAGCTGAAGGCATGTAAACTTCACATATTCTTTATTTTAAAAAATGAAACTATCACATAACATCATATTTTGAAATTCACAACATGAACACTGAACACTCCAAAGGCAGCAGTCTTTATAGGAGCCAAATAGATGTCACGTAAACAAAGCGTTTAAGATTTATCCTGGCTGCCTCAAGGTCTTTCATAATGATTTTTAAATGACTAAAAAGGACCAGATGTTTCTGTTTTGGCAGAAGCAGATCAGAGAGAAAGAAAAAGAAAAACACACTTTGCCTTATTCAAATAGGACCCTTGGGACAGATAGTGGGTAAAAAAAAAAAAAAAAAAAGATTCAAAGAGTCATTTACAAGACAAAACAAAACCTGACCTATAAGTAAGTACGTTCAGACTTGCAGTATAAACCAAATACAAGTTTCCAAGTGGACAGTCTGAACCTAAAAGACACAATAATGAGTTTTTGCAGTACAAGTGTTTCACACACACTCTTCAAAGTCAAGCAAAAATGACGACACTTACGCTGGAAAGGACAGGCAAGTCAGGACATAGCAAGAATAGTACATGAAGATAAGAAATTATCTTAGTCTGCCAGGGCACTGCAAGCGCTATATCGCTACTAGACATGCACAACAGACACACTAAATGTGCACACACTGCGATCTCAATCCAGGGCACTGGACATTAGCCCAAGGAAAGAGCGCGTTTTTAAAACTTATTAGAAATACTTAAAAATATTATTATTAATTAAATATCTCAGGATTACTTGTTTCAAAAGCAAAAATGTACTAGTATCATTCCAGTTCTGAACATGCAGACATGACCTAAACCATACATTCAAATATTTCAAGAATTTATAGCACAAGTCTCGACTTGTCTGATGTGGACAACCTGCAGGTGGATCATACTCCACACAGATTACTGGCCTCACCTATTAGACAGTCTGAGAATGTTTGCACTTAGCCTACCTCCAGACACAGGAGCTGAGAGGATTACTTTAGCAATAGCCAACAGTAAACTTAATAGTCGTGTGTGTGTGTGTGTGTGTGTGTGTGTGTGTGTGTGTGTGTGTGTGTGTGTGCATTTTGTTCGTGTCTCTGTGCGTGTCTTTGTAATTCTGAGGCCAGTGTTCCACTTGTGATGTTGACTCAGCAGCAGCCGCTCCTGCTCCTGTGACCTACAGAGAGCTGTGAAGCAGACACAAGAAAAAAAAATGAATGAGAAAAGAGTGTGGTTAAAAATAAGAAGGAAGTACAGAGATGCACAGAGATAAAACGGAAGGACTCATCTATATCTGTACATATGTTACAGCCACTGCAGTTAACTGTGGATACACCAAGCTGCAGCTTCTGTTAGCCTCTCACTGTACACAGTATAAGTTTAAAGGAACAGTTCGACATTTAGAAGAAGAGGTGTCTTTATATCATGCAGGTGATTTGATGAGAAAATCAATACCACTCATACTTTTCTTTACAAATGAAGCTAAATACAGGAAAAGATAGCTTAGCATAAAGACTGGAAGCAGCTAGCCTGACTCTGTCTACAGGAAAAATAAAATCAACTTTTGTTTCTGCACTTTGATTTTCGTATAGATTTGATGAACAAAACATGCCACAAAGTAATGGGAATTATAAGTATCAATAATATTCAAGTACTTGCATTTATTTAATATGGAGTATCTGCGTACTCACACTTAGCATGAGCTAAGACAGTAGTGGCGGCTAACATACAACACTGAGCCATTTAACAGTCCCAACAAACTCACATGACACAAAACGGCTAAAGTCTGCACTGTGAGTAACCGTTAGCCATGTGATGCTAACAGTTAGCTTGGTCACTGTGTGTTTGTGTGCATGTGCAGGTGGACTCTTAGCGACTGTGACAGCTCACACTCTTGCTGCAATAGTCTCATGATAAATACAGAGAGAGTGACACTGGGGCAAGGGGGTGCTGGGTGAAGAGATACTCTGCATGCAGCTCTACAATAAAATAAGATTTCACCTATTTGAGATAGTAAAAACAAAATATTGGCGGGGGTGAGATCAGCAAACTTTCCGTTAAATTTTTTTGTGTGTCTCTAACTCGGGTGGTATGTCCATGAACCCATTGCTGGTGAAACTCTTGACTTCTTTTTTACTGCAGCAGCAGTTTATGGAGTGTGAGTCATGAGGGGATAATTGATCAGTCAATCCAGCCAGAGCTGATCATATCGATGGATGATAGGAGCAGCTGCTGCAATGAATAACCGGACAGTCTACGTATTACATCAGTGCTCCTAATGAGCAGTCCAGCTCCAAAAATAGAAAATAAACATGTGAGAGCAGATGCTGTTTTTAAGACAGGCCACCACAAATAAATACATCTGGGGGAAACCCTGTTGTTAAATGAGCTAAAACTTAATTACGCTTAACCGTGTGATTTGTTGGTTTTAAATTCCAGCTGACAAAACTGGCAGTCTTATTAGCATCATCTTGATTTGCAAAGCACCAGCCATGGTTACCCTATATTTTCTTTCCCTGTTAAAGGTTTTTTGGGGGAGTTTTTCCTTATCCACTGTGAGGGTGCAAGGACAGAGGGATATCGCATGCTGTAAAGCCCTCTGAGGCAAATTGTTATTTGTGATATTGGGCTTTATAAATAAAATTTAATTGAATAAAATTTAATTTGATTATTGAATCACTGTTAAAAAAGGAAAAAATATCTGAAATGCGATAATGCAGCTAATGAAACTGCAAAATAAGTAAGAAAACAAAATGAAAACAAGGAAAAAATTACTACTAGTGATTACTTTATATGTCAAACAAATACTGACAACAGAACGAGCGCTCGAGAACTCATGCCCATCCCTATTACAAACATGTTAGTGAGTTTTAGAGTTGCTGCTCGGCAGATTCCCTGTTTCCAGTCTCTGTGCTAAGCTAAGCTAACTCTCATGGCAGTAGCTTCATAGTTAACAGACATTTATAATACCTTTATTGATCTTCTCATTTAAATCATGACAAAGAAGTGACTGAGCGAATTTCCCAAAATGTCAGACTGCTCCTTTAAAAAAAAAAAAAAAATCATGATGGACAACCTCATTTTCCATAATCCATAGATTTTCTCATGGATCATCTCTTGGTATTACACAACCATTGTGTCCTGACTCCTCAGACCCCTCTGCCCTGATTGCACAATGTAATGTAGTTATGTAAGACATTTATATGTCATCGTCAGCTGCTGCAGCAATAGCAGCTTTGATTTAGCCAGACAGACAGCGACTGGTAGCTGCAGCTGTAGACTAGTATTACAGTATTCAATCTCACAAAATTGAACATCATTTGTGATTTCCAAATACGCTTTCTGGAGATGGATCAAGTCCTTCAGTCATGATGCACTCAGACAAATGGATAAGCTGCCAAGCCAGATCTCCAGCCTCTCCTTCCACTGTCGCCCTCCAGAGAGTTGCCTCTGCTTTTCTGACATGATGAATTTCTCAGGTCTGCTCCCGGCCATAGGTTACCAAAGAGCGGAAGATGTGAGGCTGCTGTGGATGCTCAGCAGCCCACCCTGTTACAGCGAATCAGTGAGACAATGGATGAGCCCCTGATTCTCTCTCTGCAGACCAAACAGTAAATGGTGTTGTGGAGGAGCAGGAGGGGTAGTGTATATATGTGTGTGTGTGTGTGCGTCTGGAGCCGTAAAGACAAAGAGCTGGGTTTGGCACAAGGAGGCGGAGAGTGATGGGTTCATACTCGTGAAGGGGTGGGTGGGCACAGTAATGGGCACAGCAGAGGCATCCATGCCAGCTTGTTGATGTGCCTTTGTGTCTGTCTGTCTGTCTGTCTGTCTGTCTGTCAGTCAGCCTGCTGCTCCACAGTCTGCCTCAACACCGCAGTATGGATCAAACCTAGAAATTGGGTCAACCACAAATAAAGCAGAGTTGCAGCAGAGGCAAGAGGGAAGAGGAGGCAGAAGAGAATAGAGGCGAGAGCAGGGGACATCCATTTGAATTTGGAAGGTGGTGGGGAAATGTAGGGCATGCATATTTAAGAAAGCACTGCTGGAGAGAGGGGAGTATTATAGCTGGCAGTGAGTAGAATCACTCATGCAGATCTCTTGTCTGACTGATGGAAAGGGAATGAGACAGGGGGACTGTTGACTTCAAAGAAATACTCAGGCTATTTTTTGAGACACACTCTTATTTACTTAGGCTGTCAATTTCCATTTCCCCATAAACCATCCTTCATATTTACTGGGTGAGGTCTCTGCAGATGTGTTAGCTGCCAGGGTGTGGCTGCTTTGACTTGGATGACCACTAGTATGAATGCCTCTATGACTAACTAAATTCCAATTGAAAAAATTAATGTCTACCTTTATTGCTGATGCTTTAATATTTACCAAAATGTTTTAAGTTGTGTGACATACAAGAGGAAATAGCTTCGAAACACCCACCTGCTGAATGAAAAATTGCAAGGAGGAAAATGTTTTGCCAGAATAAACCTGCCATGTTTTTTTCAGCATTTGAGCTGAGGTAATTTGTGCTCATCTTCTTCAGTGATTGCAGACATTTGGAAACAGCGCAGTATTATAGTAATAAATAATCAGAACATCTTTGAATAACATGGTGTTTCTTTTTTGAGATGTCTGAACCTGCACATAGCATCAGTCCTACACAGGGACGGTCCAAACGACTGAGAATATATTGTGTGTGTTATAAGAGTCATTTGCAATCATTAAATGCATTTTTCCAATAACCAAATTGCTGACATTGCTCTTTACCCTACAAAACATGACAACAACTCACTAAATTAAAGTTAACATCATTAAATTAAATCATTTTAAATCTTTAGGAAACAAAGAAACAAAAAACATTAGTTATCAGAATATGTAACTACATGTCCTTTATATGTTTACAATACTAAAATAATTAAAAAAAAAAAAAAAAATCAAATGAGTTCAGCCAACTAGTATTTCTAGTGCTGACTAGCGAGGGTAGCAACTTTTAATTGACTAGTCGACTTATCACACACATCCCTAGTTCTACATGGGTAGACTACACTGAATAGATAAATAGAGCTAGTAATCTTAAAATCGTCATTTTAACATGCCATCTAATTCTTTATTAATGATACCCAACCATCTCCCAGGTTACCTTACTGGCTTCTGATTGCATTCTATATTTACCTGAAATTGTATGAAGCCGAAAACAAGGAATCAGTGGTGTTGGTATTAATCATCCAGTATAGAAAAGTTAACAAAGTTAACGACATCTACATGATCTTGTATCTTGTCAAACATCTCAGAACTTAATTAAATGTGTTTATTAGGTGGTGTAGCTACAATACTTAATACTATTTGGAGGGTGGGAGTGTAGGGTCCTGCCATCACTCTACTTACTGTTGTACTGTCATACCCAGTGATTAGGAGATTATAACAGGTTGATAGAGTCTCACATTCACCAAGACAAATATGCTGAAACAAATCCTTAACCTCTAAATGCACAATTATTTCCAATTTACTTTGAGGTTAATCCAATGCAATCTAGCCTTGACTTCCAAAAGTGGCACTCAAAAGAGCCGGGGTTATCCTCGAGTCAACCCTTGTTTGGTATCTCACTTTGAGCAATGTGGCCCACTGCTGAATTGCATGCTCTGAAGCCCATAACTCTTCAATCCAGGAAGGCCGCCACCACATGCCTACCCATGGGCTAATACACGCCAGCAAGGGCACACCAAGGTGGTAAAACCCTAGATATGTGGGGATGCCCAGCTTGGAGCGGTACAGATGTCACAAAAACAATACCTTAATGCCCCACTTCAGGGCCCATGAGGTAGCCATAACCCTGGTGGAATTAACCCTGCAATCCCCGTGGAGGCTTCAATCCATGGCTTTCAAAAGCCAAAATGATAGCTTCCACTACCTAGTGTGACAGACAATGGCGAGATACATGCTTTCTTCTATGAGAAGAGGCCCATATTACAAAGAGCTGGTTACCCTTCCAAAATCCCAGAGTCCTGACCAAATAGGTGAGACAGAGGGAATTAAGCCACATGGGTTGAAAGGCTAGCAGCTCAAGTGTGGTACAACTATAAGAAGTCCCTTTAAGCTGCTGGTTTGGGTGGAACATCACCGTCCCATAGTCAGGAGCAATTGCAATCAGGATGCATGCACTGACAAAGCATATAATTGACTTATCTGCTTGGCTGATGTCAATGCCAGCAACAGGATAGTTTTAAGAGACAGCACCTTTAAGTCTGCACACTCAAAGGGCTCAAAAGACAGCGTTAGAGTGCCTCCAAAACAATGGGCAGGTCCCAAAATGGAACTTAGGTTTACATACAGGCCACAGCCAGTGGTCTCCCTTCATAAACCTCAGTATCAGAGAGTACTGACCAACAGGTGCATTACCAAAGCGCACTTCGCAGGCTGAAATCACAGCGAAGTAAGCCATACCCTTGTCCAGTAAATCCTGGTGGAAGCATCACAGTCAATCATGATCAGTGATGGAACTCAGAAAAATTATGTCCCCTACCTTATACATCTCTCAAACACGCACCACTTATTATCTTGTGATGAGGGCCAGTTGATAGCCTACTTGGCTGCTGCCTGCTTGCATACCTCATCCAGATAGACCTCATGGGTACAGAGAAGGGCTCAGCCTCCCTGCTGATGGAGCTGCTGGGCTTATCCATGGGCTTTGCCACAGCATTGGAAAGGCAGGGATCAGCTTTCCCCTGCCTGGGCATGGCTGGGCATGCTTTACTCCCATACATGCGAGAGGATGGATGCAGAGCTGATGGGGGTCCTTCCCTGAGATGGTTAAATCACAAGCAGCTGGGCAAAGGCATGACCCAACACCCTTGACCTTACCATCAGCGTTTCCCTGAGAGGATACAGGGATAGCAGATGAAGAACCCTTGACAGCTAGACGTAGCTACGAACACACAAGCTCACCTTGACGTGTCGGAGACTACTTTGACAGTGGACAGTGAAGTTGAAAAAGTCAGGGCAGCTGAAGACCTTATAGGGATGACACCAGTACCATTACCAATTCTGCTCATCGGTCTGATTCTCTGTTATTCCCTTCTTGATTCCTGATTAGTTTTTCTGTGTGGAAAAAAGAAGGCCTACACATTTTTTCAGCATCAATGCAACTATTATCACTTCTACTGATCGCGCTGTAGCAACAGTCTGTCATCATATAAAATGGATGAAAAGAAAGGATGTTGGTAGCATTTATTTTCATTTAGCTATTCTTAGTCAAAGAAAAAATCTGCTAAGCCTGCCTACGTCGTGCAAATATTACCATAACATAGGATGTTTGTATAACATAGGATGTAACAGACGTGCTGCTCAGTTGGGAAGTAGTGGCACTTATGCGTTTAGTGTTAAGATGCATGGCATTCCTTGAATATAAGCCCATGTTGTGCAGAAAGATGTTTCAGCACATTACTGGTGTTTCCACCCTTACTTGAAATGATCATTTTACAAATGCTACAAGCAGCACGGCTGTAGTCTTTCTTTGTGAAATGAAGCCACCCTTTGAATTGTCTCCTCATTTCGCCATGACTCCTTCTTGTTGCAAGTTTCCAGCAGTGTAGATGCTTGAGTTTGACATCATGGTTTTGCAATGCGCAACTAACAGAAGAACATGCCCGCATCAATAAAAGGGATTGATCAGCTCAGAGGCATACCATACCCATGGATTAGACAATTTTGAACCAGCTCTCAATTCCCATCGGCTGGACCTCAAGTGATCCTCACAAGGAAGAAAGTGAGAATTCAGTATTTCGGGCCCTGACCCTGCCCTGACCAGAGGTTTGGCAAAATAACCCAAGAGTTGAATAGAGAGGGTATTAAAAGTTAGTGAAACGTAAAGGAGTAAGTCATGATCTTTGTTTTTTAAGGCAAAACAAATAGGATTTATTTACTTGAAAACCTCTTGAATGAGTTCTTATCCCATGGAAGAAGAATTGACTGTCACATCCAGTAGCTGCAGCTGATCTTTGGCGGGTTATAACTTGGATGAAAGGGCAGTGCGCAGCTCCAGCTGGCTCCAGCCCAGTTTAACCCCTGAGGGTGTTTGTATTAAATCAGCACCAGCATCTATCATCACGCACATAGACGTGGCTTTAATGTGGCTGCCGTATTTAAGTGGTTTGGGTATCAGTTACTGATGTGGAAACAGAGTGTGTGTTTGCCCCCTGTCCTTTACACACACACTTACACCCACACACACACACCAACTCCACATGCCTGCCTCACAGTGTTATCTGAAGTCCAGCCAGAGGTCTCGCCAACAAGCCAGTTTGTACCCATGATGTTTGTCTCCTCCAAACCTGAGCAGCTGTTAAGAGACTTCGGTCCTCGCCCAGCTCTCAGCAGAAGTGGAACACAGTGGTTGTTGAGCTGTTCCCTAATACCCCTATGATTCATACTTGTTCTGCTCGCTTTCCCAGAATGCCGCTGTGCATGCCTCACTGTGCTGAGGTCCTTGCCCTCGCCAACATTGTATCAGTGGATTACTCATTCCTCCACTGGGGCAACATACCGCATTGTGTGCATTTGTGTGTGTGTGGCTGCGCAGTGTTGATTGCTCAGACAGTAATGGCTTGTTTTTCAAGTGCTACTGTAGAACAAGCTGTGGTGACACAGTGCTGCTGTTCATACAGAATCAAGATTAGCTGTCGTGTTCAGCGCTTGGTTTGTTGAGCGTTTCAGTGTTTACAAGGTTCATTTTATTATCAGTCAGTGTCTAAAGTCTTAAGTCAGTTTTTGTCTTTTTAGAGCTAAACCACAGACTGTATACTAAGATGGATGACGTGACAACCCCCCAAAAGTGAAGCCAAAAGTTCTTAGTCACCCCCTGGTGGCTGGCTGCAGTGTAGGTCACAAACCCCACCTACTCAGTGTTAGCGGAGACAAATAAAATACGCATCAAATGAATATTTGCCCAAAATGGTTTCTCTCATTTTAGGTAGTTCTCATCACACTAATGTATGTTCAAGTGTTTCTCAGATATGTGGTTTTGATTAGTCATTGGATGCAGTAAAAGAAGGTGTGACATCATCAGTGACAGCTGTGACTGACTCACAATTGAATGGGACGGGTGGGAACATCTGTATCCTGAATATTTTGGTTTCATTTTTGCACAGTGGCAGGAAGTGGAGATGTGTTGTTTATCTTTATATACAGTCTTTAGATGAAAACAGTCATCAGCTGCCAGAAAATTAATCTGCAACTGTTTTGATAGTTGATCAATATGTTAAGCTTTCAAGCCAAAAAATGTCAAAAATTTCTAGTTCTTGCACCTCAGAACTAAATATGTGATGATATACTTGGACTTTTATAAGAGTAATCTGAATATCATTGGGTTATAGACTGTTGGCGAGATCACATACACAATATTAATTTGTCAACTTGTACATTTTATAGGTCAAACAACTAATCAAGAATAGAATTTGCAGTTAAATTGATAATGAAAATATTCAGAAATTGCAGCCCTAGATTACTTACTATATTCTGAGGGCAGGATTTTTCTTAAAAAACAAACCACAACAAAAAAGCATATATAGACTCACAAAAATATTACCTCACAATCACCACTTACGACCCACCAGCAGTGGTGTCTGTATCTGCTCTCCTCCTGTATTTTCTTATTTTCCTCTTATTTTGGTTTGTTCGGGACATTTCTGGGTATCAACCTTTGGGAAGTGGTGTGTATCCCCCAGCCAATAGCAGCGCAAAGTCAGGACTATTTTTAAAAATGTAGCAAAGAGCCGTCTCTCTCGTCTGCTTTGTGGATGTGAGCTGCAGGTCTTTGTGTCTGTTTCGCTCCATTTCCACCCAACAGTACGGATCAGTTCGGTACTAATGGAATGGTTTCATACCATCCCTATTTTTGGTCCCCCCTATGTTGGGGTACCTAGCACACCGATCTGGTACTAAAAGGTGGAGCTGTGAACAAGCTGTAATGAATTGATCTTCAGGCGTTAAAAGATTGATTTCGACCAGATTATGTGAACAGCATATATTGAAATCCTCACTTAGAACAAAAAAGGCATTGCAGAGTGTCGTTCCTGTGGGCTGCAGCCGGCTGAGCTTGCCCGACAATGACTAAATGCACAAACTGACTATTTTTAGATAGCTCATCGATAGAGCCACTCACTCCAGCCTATTTTATTCTGTTCTGAAAATGTCGGTGTGTAACTCCGTTCTGTGGACAATAAACGAGGTGCAGACTTCTCTCTGTGTCACCAGTTATGAGGAAATACAGTGAGCGCTGAACAGAGCAGTGAATGACAACAACTCCGCCCACATTTAAGGGTACTGTTTGCGGTGGAAACGCTAAACGGACCTAAGGTCTAGGTACCATGTCTGAAGGGTTACTTTTTGTTCCAAAGGTACCATACTAAAAGTGTTTGGTGGAAAAGGAGCTCTAGATCCAGGGCAAGGTTGAGCCACACAAACACAAGCATGCACTTTTGCCGAATTTATACACAATCTGGCAATGTGGCATCTTCCTACAGGGTTTTGCGGAGGTGTGGGTGTGTTTATTTGTGCTTCAGAATGTAATGACTGTGAAACAATCAGAAAATAAGATTTTATTTCTCTGATTCACTGATTTGTTCTTGTCAGTGCTGCACCCTCAGTTCATTCACCCTCTAGCTGGCTTGATCACCGCTGCTCTTAGTCTTGTCGAGCCGAGGAGAAGAGGCAAAGTTTGAATGTTGTGTTTCTAAAAACAAAGTGACAAATCCTGCATAGTATGCCTTTAAAACTCCATATGCAAGCGTCATAATGTTTTGGTCAGATGTGGTTGAACAGGCTATGTTTAAATCATTCAAGTCTGTACAGTTTGTTGCTGTTTGACTGCAAGGTTAAAAGACTGACACCTTAAGAGACGGAGGCGGATCAAGAGAGGGAGAGGTTTGATCTCAGAGCGGTTATTACTTTAGAGTCCTGTTCCTCTCACAGGTGCATATTTGGACGTCCTCGACACATTCCCCTCCCCAGTGTGTTTTTTGATTAGCAGCATTGCATGAAAGCTGCCCTGGTCACTGAGAGGCCTCCTCTACGGAATTTGCTAGCCACTATCTAATCAGGTTTTCTCACTCTGTCAGATGTTAGCTATTTATCAACCACGCTGCTGACGACAGAGCAGCATCATCTCCCTGAAGCTTAATAGTGCAGCTTATGGCCTTCAGTCATTTTTATTGTGCAGTCTTTGTCCCAATATACAGCTGACCCTTTGGTCAACTCTGAGTTGAGACAATACAGAGTTGTTAAGATGAGGTGTTCACAATGTGATGCTTGTTGCTGGCCCCAGGATACACACTGCTCTACTTTAAATATCTCATGTTTAGTTGATGGCACGTTTTTGATGTTAATGGGCTGTGAAATCGGCTTAGTGTGACTTCTCTGTGCATCGTGACAGAGGCCTGGTTTTTGAAAGTCTGACTGTGATGTTATCTTTACATAAATGTGTGTGCACACCAGGGAAATCACAGCAATATTACTTGTGTAAGAAAAAAAGAAAAAGATATAAGGTATTTCTAACAAATGTGAGCAGGAAGCGAAAAGTTGTTTTTAATATATTGAGCAAACTAAGCTGCAGCTTCCTGTCTGCTTTGTGGTTACAAAAAAATGCCCTTTTATGAGACTGACCTCGTAGGTCTTCAAATAATTGCGCTCCTTACATTTTGCACACCCTGTTTACTCGTATATGAAGTTTTGTTGGCTTGGTTTGTTGTGGTTGTTGTGCATTGTCGTCAGGTTTGGTCGGTGGTCTGTATCCATGCCAGCTGGAAGAAAAGCCAACACAGAGTGTCCTATCTTGTTTGCCACAGAGTGTGAATTGAAGAGCTAGCGAGCTATCTGGACAGAGAGGTGTGAAGAGGAACCCTGCCGACAGCAACAAACACCACGCTTTCCAAAGTTCACAGGGCTGCAAAAAATCATGCGTCCTGTAGAACAGTCTGTCAGCCAACTTTGTGAAAATTAGTGAACGCAGAGTGTGAAAGGTTAGAAAAACAAGGAGGGCCGTGTGAGAGCAGACAATGAGAAAAAGGTCAGTGATCTGGATGCTTGGAGAAAGAGGACAGTAAAATTTATGACTTTGGCCCCCCGGAGACTTTGGTTTCATGTGTCTTTCTAAACAACCACAAACTCAGTCTGTCTTGATGCTCTGTGCACAGCTTGTCCACAGCAGATAAACAGATAAATCAGATGTTTTTGTTTCTCATTGGGTAAGAATCCAGGTTTATATTTACACTGGCATCTTGATTTTCCCCACTAATTGTCAAGTGTGTTTGTATGTCTGTGTGTGCACTGCAATCATACACTGACTACCTCCCACTGACCTCCCAACTCACACCCTGTTCCAGCTTGTACTTACGTGGACATTCATGTAGCAGAAGACCAGTTCTCAGAAATCTAATCCTCCCCTCTCCTCCTCCGACTATGACAACACATCTTCTCTGCTGTCAACCACTGCTTACTCACACATGCACACGCACAGAGTTATATTAGGGGTTTACAAAGAAAAATTACATCGTACATCTCACGCTGAATCACTTTACAAAGCATGCTGTAATGTAGAGCAGCTGTAAACTACTGTTGGCACCCGGCCTGCACCTCATCAAAAGTAAATTATCCTTTCAACATAACCACCATCACTTAGTGGAATGAAAAACCTTCATTTCAGCTGTGCGAAGTGACACATTATACTGTGTTGGAAAGGCCCAGAGAGTCATGTTATATAAGTCAGTGTTAAATATTACATTTACATCTAACATGACACATCTTGCTTCTCTCTCTGCAGACTACCTGGCAAAGCACGGCCGTCTCAGTGAGCTAGAGGCCAGGAGGAAGTTCTGGCAGATCCTGTCGGCGGTGGAGTATTGTCACAACCGCAACATCGTCCACAGGGACCTGAAGGCGGAGAATCTGCTCCTGGATGGCCACATGAACATCAAGATTGCAGGTATTGTAACAACATAGTGCATGAGAACCCATAAACTCATTCGTGGATGAGAAATGCAGGATGTCTGCAAGGAATTATTTAGTTTGATCCATTGCCTGCCATGATCTCAGTGCCGGCGTAGCTCAGAAATGTCTTAACTACCTGCCCGGGCCGTTTGCACAGTGTTGAGAAGTGGTCTGGGTTGCTCGCAAGATAGCTGTTAGCTGAAAGATGCCAGGACAGACTTTAAAATCTCACTAACGGTCCAAAGGCTTGTGTCACCTTCTCCAAACGTATGATCAGGGGTGATCAAACATCCCTCCCTGGTGACTCCTAGCTTTAAATCGAGGGGGTAACAATAAAGATAGAAGCAAAAAGGTGGAACCAACCCAGAGGCAGAGATTTGAGACTAAGCTGGAGGTCTGTAGTACAAGCTTCAAAGTGTGATTATTAAGGAACTGGCATTTAGAGCTAGCCAGTGAGAATGTCACCCCACTGCTGTTTTCCTGAGTGGAGGAGGGGAAGACTGGGATGGAAAGAGTTTGGGTCTAATTGGAGGAGGAGAGGAGGTGATAAATTGGATTGGCTACTTTGGAGACAGAGTAGCGGGTGAGAGGATGAAGGGAGAATGATAAGGAGTGGTGCATAGCAGGGTGGCAGGGCTGCAGCTGTGACAATGCTCTGTTCGGGCAGAGGTTTATCTTAGGCTTTACTTAGAGCTGATGCTAGAATCCATGTAAGGTGAGCTGATCACATGAGGAGACTAAAATACAGGTGTGAAAAGATACCTTTGACACTGAATATGAATGTGTGCTATAGGAAAAATGCCCTCTTGCTGTCAAAGGAATTCATGTCATGGCATAGTAGATGAGCATCTCAGTTAAAGGAAAAATGAAACTGAGAAAAGCTGATTTTTCACATTAACACGGACCTGGTTAAAAATCGGCAAAGTATCCCTTTAAGCGTCGTGCTTTTATTGCTTCTTAATGGTAAAATCAAATAAGGACAAATTAGACAGACCTATACAATAAGTAATAAAGAACCAAATGTTTCACTTGCCTCATTACTTGAATCATCCTGTCCACTGTTTCTCAGAAGGGTCCGAGATGATAACCTGGTGATGTTATTACCCCAGCAGTAATTTTCATAAACATGTCTGACTCACAGGCGATTGTCCGCACAGAAGATTAGATTTGAAGCAGGAAAACAATGAACAGAACATTACAGTACCTGGCTTGTGATTAGAGAAAATGTCTTTGGGGAGGACATCAGCAGCAGGGTACATTTTGTACTCTTACCCACAACATGCTCTGGCAAGTTTGGTAAATGGTACATTGAGTATAGATTTGTACAGTTCATGAGAGAGAAAGTCCTCACCTTACCTTACTGCATCAGTAACACTGGTATCAATTAACACCAGCCATCCGTTCAACCTTTGTGTTAATGCTGAGCTTGAGCTGCTTCTAATGATTATTTACATTATCAATTAATCTGTTGATTATTTCAGACCTTAAAGGTGCCCTGTATTTGAAACCTGTATTTTTTTACATTCATGTTTACCAGGAAGAGATCTTTATTACCCTTGCTGGAGCATTTCTGCATATCTTGGCCCATTGCCGCTGTCTGTAAGATCAGTGTAATAGAATGTAATAGCTGGCAGGAATGTTTATCATGTTACCTGATACGTGCATGTGCGTATATGCAACCCCTCATGCACCACTGGTGCTTAAAAAAAAAAAAAGATCTGCAGGTTATCTTCAAATGCAAGTGGGTGTAGGGCTGCACCTAACAGATGAAATGAATTAATTGTACAATTCTATCTTTTAGTCTATGAAATGTCAGAAAAACATCCTCAGATTGCTTGTTTGTTGGTTGATATCTCCTTTGTGTTCGACTCTCTGTACATTATCTGTGCATTTTATGTGTATTAAGTGCAAATTAATTTAGTGAAATTCACCATGTAAGCACTGTAGAAAATCAAATCTTAAAGTGATGTTTAAAAACTGCTTCTGAAACCTTTTAGAAATGCCCGAAGACTCACCTTTAGTCTGTGTCCTTGCTTTTATTGAATCTCACTGAAATCTTTATTTGTTTAAATGTTCTAACTGATTACGCAACCCTGTACTTAATAAAAACATAATGAAATGATTTGCAAATCCTTTTGGACCTATATTGAACAGAATACAGTACAGCGACAAGTTACTTAATGTTCAAACTAATACATTTTATTGTTTTTGTAAATGCACACTCATTCTGAATTTGATTCCTGCAACACGTTCCAGTCGGGACAGGAGCATGTTCACCACTGTGTGACATCACCTTTTCTTTTGACAACACTCAGTAAGCGTTTGGGAACTGAGGACACTAACTGTTGAAGTTTTGTAAAATGAAATTCCTTCCTCTTCTGGCTTGATGTACGACTTAAGCTTCTTAACCGACTGACGTATTTTGGACTTCATATTGCGCGTTCAATAGGCGACAGGTCTGGGCTGCAGGCAGGCCGGTAGAGTATTTACATTCTTTTACAACAAAGCCACACTGTTGTGACACAGAATGTGTCTCATTGTCTTGCTGGAAAAAAAGCAGAGACATCCTTGATAAAGACGTTTGGAGCACATATTGCTCCAAAACCTGTATGTACCTTTTAGCCTTCATGGTGCCTTCAAAGATGTGTAAGTTACCCATGATGCCATGGGTGCTAACACACCTCCAAACCATCACAAATGCTGGCTTTTAAACTTTGCGCTGATAGCAATCTAGATGGTCCTTTTCCTCTTTAGCCCAGAGGGCACAACGTCCATGATTTACAAAAGCAAATCAAAATGTGGACTCATCAGCCCACAGCAACCTTTTCCACTTTGTGTCAGCCTATCCCAGATGAGCTCAGGCACAGAGAAATCAGTGGTGTTTCTGGATATTGTTGATATATGGCTTTCACTTTGCATTATAGAGTCCTAACTTACATTTGTAGATGCAGCAACGATCTCTGTTTACTGACAGCGGTTTTCCAAAGTGTGCCTATGTAGTAATATCCTTTTATGCAATCATATTGGTTTTCAATGCAGTGCTGCCTGAAGGAACAAAGGTCACAGGCATTCAATATTGGTTTTCAGGCTTGCCCCTTAGGTGCAGAGATTTCCCCAGATCCTATGAATCCTTTGATAATATTACAGATTGTAGATGTGAAATCTCTAAATTTACTCCAATTGTGCATTGTGCGATTTTGTTCTTAAACTGTTTGTAGACACAGTTTTACACAAAATGGTGAACGTCGCCTTTCGATGATGCCCCAATAATGATACTACCACCTGTGACCAATAACCTGTTTACCTGTGGAATATTCCAGGTGTTTTTGAGCATTACTCAACTTTCTTTTTGTCTTTTTGTCCGTCTTTTGTCGCTCCTATCCCAACTTTTTTTGGAACGTGTTACAGACATCAAATTCAAAATAAGTGTATAATTTCCCAAAAAACAATAAAGTTTCTCAGTTTGAACATTAAATATCTTGTCTTTGTGCTGTATACAATTGAATATAGGTCCAACAGGATTTGCAAATCATTTCATTTTGTTTTTTATTTACACAGTGTCCCTTTTTTGGAACTAGGGTTGTAAATGTTTGTGTGTATATATGTATCTGGGCTCATTTTGCAGAGATGCAAGATTAGATGTGTAGTTGTTAAACCATTGTAAAGATGCACCGATCCAGCTTTTTCAGTTTCGATACCGATCCCGATGCTGTGGCTTTGAGTATCAGTCGATACCCGATACCAATCCGATACCATGGTTGACCTAAAAAGCTATATACTTTTACATGTAGAACAGAAAAGACTAGAGGCATCAGGCATTGATGACCACACAGTTCTTTCCTAAGATAAAATGAAACAAGATGAGACAGATTAATGCAATGATGAACTATGTATTTTTAACAAAAATAAACAATTGTGCAACAGCAGTTGAAATAGTGTGAAATACCTCCACACAGCAGATTCTCTTCCTTCGCTCCATGATGTATGACGTAGCTCATGTCGCAGTAGATTTAAAGGGTAAGGATCGCCTCAGGTATGGGTTGCATTTTCCGATACCTGATCCATCTATTTTGATGATATCGGGGCCGATATTGATCCAGATATCGGATTGGTGCATCCCTACACCATTGTAGTTTAAAATATGCTTCAGGGGAGTATATAGAATTTTAAAATATAAATATGTTACCGCAAACACATGGTGAACCTGGAGCCTTTGTGTCCACTGCGGGTCTAGTACCCTTGGGCAGATGCTCATTGGTCTTGTTGGTAATCCAGCCTTGCTGACCAACTGTCCAAGATCTAAAGATATTCAATTTACAATAAGATAAAATGGTTAAAGGCAAGAAATTGTCACATTTGTGAAGCCAGCACCAGTAAATGTTTGGCATTTTTGCTTGCTGAATGACTTAAACAGCTAATTGGAAGAAAGACAGAGCACCTATGCCTCTGGGTTTTTCCTGCAGTCCAGTGATGTCTTCCTGCTTTCTAAAGGCCACTTCTGGTCAGTCTGTATGAAGCTTAACCAGGCAGCAGTCAGTCAAAGAAAGGTCATGTTCATGGTGGCTGCAGAGGAGACGGAGAGCGGCAGCGGGGGGGTGCCCTTCATGTTCTCACTTCAAACAGCCCCATTACGTTCGAGTTGACAGATTGAAGGGGAGGGAAGGAGAGGAGGAGAAATAACAAAAAACAAAGGCGAGTTGCGGGATCAGAGGAGGAGAGGAGACAGTTTTTGTGGCTCCACAGGAAAATAGATGTCCCATGATTTGGGTTGTGTTGAGTTTTTATGGTAAAAAAAAAAAAGCAAAAATGGTTGAGGAGAACCTATTGCAAAAACAAAATCTGATACGTCATTATATATTGTCTTACCTCAAACTTAAACTGTATATTCAGTAAGTATTACTTGAGTTTTTCAAGGTTGAAACATCCATCTAGAATGATGTCATTGGAAGTGCACCAAACCCTGAAGCAATTCGTGCTCAACTGAATGATGCAAAAGTGCAGACAATCTCCAGATCAAGGACACCTGTTGGGAAAACAGTTTATAATTACGTGTTGTCGACACAATAGATTCTACAATAACAGAAACAAATGAATAACACAAGGGTTGGACAGTGTGACAGTAAAGAATACTGGGAAACAATAGATAAGACGTGTGCTGGTTGGTGCGTTATTTGATTTACAGGATTTTTGCAACAAACTTGATACGTCAGTATTCAGCTTATTGAATTACCCCTGAACAAATGTTCTCCTTGAGCTTCAGAGTTTTCATTCATTCTTGACCTTGAAAACACAGTTAACAGAACAATCTCACCTCGAGCTTTTCATCAGATAACAACAGGGTTCCTGCAGATCTGTGAAAAGTCTTCAAGAAAATAAGGCCATTATTGGTATTAAAATGTTGTAAATCAAGATTTCAAATGTATTTAAAATGCTAAGACATGAGTTGTATAAATTTATGAATAGCCTTTCTCTGACATCACATGTAAAATCTCTAAACAATTGGTAACATCTATTTTTCCTAAATAATTTACGGAATGTGTTTCGCATTATCCCAGATCAGGATTGTTGAACCACCACCGTTCATATTTTGTTTTGAGCTGCGATGCTCAGAGCAGAGGACCCACTGTCTTTAAGCTAGCTGTCACTGTACCTTGGATGACATTGTGAAGTGCAAATCGAATGAAAATTGGTTATTATGGTTATAACTAAGATTTTGCAGCATGGGTGAAAACAGTTCAGGGCAATGCATACGAGGCTTGGTGTATATTATGCAAAAAGCTTTTTCAAACTTGGCATGATGGGATCCCCCATGCAAAGTGAGGTAAAACAAAACCACCAAGAAAATTTCCAACAAATTTACATGCTGTGTTCTACCCTCGTCTACACCACGAGACAAAAAAGGAATATTATATGTTACAACAAACATTTCGGCAAAATTTTCCCTAACCCTAAAAAATTAATGTTGGTTAATGGTTGTGTTTTTTTTCCCTACAGTTTTATTTACTGTAAAATTGGTCTTAAATTTAATTCCCAGTAGTGTTTTAAAAGTCTTAAATCTAACCCTGTAACATGTACTTGGTTCTCATTTTTCCATGATAGCGCTGTCATCTGTTTTGCCAGTAACAAACAGATCTAAAAAGATTTTCTCTTTCTTCCCTATGTTATGGTCTTTTGGATACAACCTAATAAGAAAATCTGGAGCTTCATAGTTAATTATTATGAATTAGTATTGATACACTCTCTTCCATCATATATTTTAATTCTAACTTTTTAATCTTACTACATTCTCAGACGCAATGGAAAAAATATCCCCTTAAATTGTCCACATTTAAAACCTAAATCTGGAATATTCTGGATATCCTGTACCAGTTGTTTTCCACTCCTAGCAAGCATTATAGCCAAAATTTACAGAAGTTAAGACCGCAGAGTAAAAAAGAAACCGCCCACTGTGGGCTCATGTGACGATGATGTTATAATGGTAAATTAAGTGCAAGCAAAGAGGAGTCCTCAAGCCACCAAAATAACGACCAATAGCCATTATAAGCTATGAATAGCCAGAATACCATACCTGAATTACACTTTTCATGTGTAAAAGTTAAATAGTCTGACTTTAATCAGTGAATTGTCCTTTATCATAAGAGTAGGAGAGGCTGAGTTTTGGCAACCTGAGGCATGCAAGGAGAAAGACGAGGAAGGAGAAAGTTTTTAGGTGATAACAAGTGTGAGAGAAGAAACGAGACAAGGAGAGTAAATCACAGCAGTGCATCCTGAGCTGCAGCCATAACTATATCAATGCTCACACCTTATGAGAAATGACACAGTAATATTTGTGACTACTGGATGCTGTCCTCTTACTGCAGTGTGATGATATCACTCATACACTTGTCATATCCACACACACAGCTCTATAAGCCGTTAGAGTGTATTCCAGTGCGACATGTTTAGGCTAATATTATGCTAAATACTTTTGTGTGCGACACACACACTCCCCCACCCCGCCCTTCCTGTTGAGCTGTGAGTGCTGTTAGTCGCCTGCAGCGTGCTGGAGCGTTTGACGTCAACCAGTCTGCTCAGTATTCAGCTCCATGAAATGGGTCACAGCTTCTGACGATAAACCAACTGCACTGTTCGGCTCTGCTCTGCCTGCATCTCACATCTCACCTTCACAGCAGCATCAGACAGTAAACATACTTGTAATATACCCCACTGTGGCGCTCTGCTTTACCCTCCACTTAATGTCAGCCACACCTGCTGCTAACTGCACTGCAGTAATTAAATGGATTGAATACACACACTCACATACATGGTGTCAAACCTGCCATTTCCTTGTCAGCTGGAGTTTGCACCAATCTCTCAGACCTGAGTCCTACATGCGTTTTTCCAGTGAACTAGCAGGAACTTGTTGTGCTGCATTAACTGACCGGTGTTTCTATTGTTTTGTCCACAATTGTTTTTGTTTGGTAGACTAAATTACAGAAACACTTCTCTGTATAACGCACTGTAATTCAACTGCAGACTCCAAAATGACCATAAAGTGTACTCAGCACAGTTTCTAAAACCGTTTCAACAAACATGGAACATTATGACCTTCACTGAGGGAGGGTTTATTATAACTGTGTATTAGACTGCATCATTATTTAGCATTAGCAAGAATTAATCTTTGGGTTTTGGTCTGGTTGGGCTTTGTTCTCCAGACAAACACGAAATGTAATCTTTTCCTGATAGGACCCCTTTTCTATCATTGAGTGGACTGACGACCCCTGACAGTGACATTTTATGGATATTTCATATAATATTAAATGCATAACAATAACAGTACAGAACAACAGATAAACTGTAAAACTAACCCAAACAGTAAATGCAATAACTGTAGGTCTGTGAATATTGCATCAAGGATGAATTTTCTTGATATTTTCAGAAATGTTTTATGCAATTCTGTCTGTATTATGTATTATTTTCTTTTTTAAGAATCATTCATACTTAGCCCGTTGGGAGCTGGGAGCAACATCACCTATCCTGTGCTGCTTTTAGACACCTTTCATTAGAATTTAAACCCTTGAACCCCTTTGAAAAAAAAAGGCAATGAGCAACTTTGTAATAAAAAAAAAAAAAATTACAAAAATATTTTTTTTAAACTGGGGGAAAAGTTAGGAAAAAATACATTTCTTATAATTATTATTATCACATATTTAAAATTATGGTGAAGAATTATTAGACTTTTTGAGCACTTTTTCCAGGTCATATCCCTGTTTGTGTTTAACTTTCCTTTTCTTTTTCCTTTTAACTCTTGTTTTTTATTTTCCCTTTTTACTGATTTCATACAGTGTTTTGTGTCATTTCTTTTGTTGTTGTTGATTGCCTTCTTCCCATGTTGTTGAAAGAAATCAAGCCAACTTGTTCAGGTTTCAAAGTGTCAATAGGCTCCTTTTACGACCAACTGAGTGTTTTCTTCTCCTTGATGCTGGACCATTGTTCTATTTGCTCTTTGAATGTTTTAACTGTGTACTTTTCTGACGCAGGATGAAGCTCTAACTTTGAAAATACCAATTTCACAGAAAAATGAAATGCTGAGATGTGGGCCTACTGCATATTTTTGGAAAAAGTTTTCTTACACGCCTCACAATCAGGAGGGCTTTGTACCCCCCTGTGAAGCTTTTGTAACCCCCAGGTTGGGAACCAGTGCTCTAAGAAATTTAAGGACATATTCACATAAGGACTGCACAGCTTTTGTGGCTGCTAAACCAGTACAAATAAGACAAAAAGAAACTGTAATTCTCAAAGCACCCACAAAAGGTGAAATGCAAAATAGTGTCTTGGTGCTCCTGTTGTATTTACATGTATTTAGTTTAGTTAATATGCATACATTCAGCATAAAATTCACCCCTTTCTTGGCAAATGAGCTTCATTGCACAAACGGTCAGATGCACAAAAATCAGTGCTAATAGTCACACACAGTTACAGTAAAATTACTAGCATCTTTAGAGAGTTGGTGGAAACTGAAGCTCCTTTGTAAGGGTTGTCACACCCAGACGTTCAAGTACACATGGCAGCAATGGTTGTTGTCAAGCAAAGGTGTCGTCCTGCCAGGCATGCCTCTGCACCTCCTCAGTCAGGAGTTTAGCCTGTAGGTCTGAAATTTTTATTTTCATTTTCTCTCTGCTGTTATTCTGCCTTGTGTATTCTTGGCACAAAGGCACATTTATATTTTGACACATGGATAATTAAAAGAGTTACAAAATGGTGGAATTACACTTAGCTGCAAAACTTTATGGGTGTGTTTGCTCGGTAATATCACAAGCACAATATCTTTTGTGAATCCGACCCTGAGACGGGGCAGATAGCAGCTGCAAGTCATGCACATTTTACAAAGGCTAATATAAAGCTAATTTATCGTCATACAATAGCTGATGGGTTTCAAGATTGCATTTCAGCCGCTTCGTTCCACCTCTACGCATGCACTGTTTACCGTCATTCAAACGTGACTGGTTGACACTACTAGGACTAAAAACAAACTACAAACAGAAACCAGGACACTTGTGATCCCAAGTCTTCCTGTTGTTTTTAGAGATTAGCCTTGTGATAGTCTGGTGACCTGCCCAGGGCGCACCTCGCCTCTCACCCAACGTCAGCTGGAACAGCCCCGCCCAACCCTGAATAGGGTAAATGGTAACAGATAATGGGTGGATGGATCTCTAGATTAAATGATCAATAAAAACTGGTAAATGCAGCTCTATGCAATGTGTGATGTGGCGTTGCTGCTAGCTGTATGTGTATATTGTTTGTAGGTAATTGTAAAGCATCATGATGCAGAACAGAGCAAAAGAAAAGGTATTGCTCACACATACTGTCTCTTATGCTCACACACTGCTTACTGTGCATGTGTGCCTTTGTGTGTGAACCCACATCACCTCCAACCCCATTATGTAAGACTGATCTTTTTTTTTAATCAGTGTTATTTATTTGTTTTGCAGTACATTTTTCTGTTTATGTAACTGTTTCGAATTATGGAAAAAGGGTGGGGGTGGAGGGTTAAATGAGCCTGATTGTCTGCTCCTGTAGCTGTCAGGTCCCATGACACATCCCAGGGCCCCACTGATAACGAACAAACTAAGCAATGAATTATTTTGTTTTATAGTTGAAAAGATTCCACTTAGAAATAAAAAGTGGCTGAGAAAACCACATCTGAGAAGCGACAACCAGCAAATGTTAAGGATTTTGTTCATGAAAAATTACTAAGAATTATGAATCAATTATGAATCAATTATCAAAATAGTGGTTAATTAATTTTCTGTTGATGCACTAATGGATTAATTACCTCGGCACCAGAAGTGAGCACCATTAACAAGTCTTGTGGAACCAAATGAGGAGGATAGACAAAGGATAATTTACTGGAGAAAGTTTGAGAACGAGGGAGATGGGATGAGAGGGAGGGAGACTGATACAAACTAATACAAAAAAGGGGGTTGGCTGAGTAATTGCAGGCACGCAAGTTGGCTCGGTGTGATTTGGCAGATGTAACTGCAGTTGGATTTTAATGAAAGGCATACATGAACTCAGAGTGTACTTGTGCAAGAGTGAGTGAGATTTGATTCTTCAGAAGAACAAGACAGAAGTCTGAAGGTTTAGTCACTTCACAGACAGCCAATCAGAGCACAGCGTTGATGACCTCATGTCAGTCTCTTGGGGAGGTTACCTCATACAAAGACCCGTTTCCTCAACGAAGAAAAATGTGGATCACGTATTACATTATGCAAAACCTGCAGACCCCATGGAGACACTAATAAGCTCTCAGTTACAAGACGTAACCCACCTTTGTTCTGGATGTTTTCTTTGTGCATTTTCACCAACGCCTGCTCATCAATCACTGCCGCAACACTCAACATATTCACCATGTACCTAACCTCTGCTTTTTGTCTCTGTGTTCAGCATGGGGCCTATACAAGGACTTTACAGTTTGAACAAGCTCTTATGTTTGGTATTATCTTTACCTCTCCTCCTAAACCACTGACCACCCACTCCTGCTGTTTTGCTTGGTGCAGATTTTGGATTCGGGAACTTCTTCCAGCCTGGGGAGCCTCTGGCCACGTGGTGCGGCAGCCCGCCTTATGCTGCTCCAGAGGTCTTTGAGGGCCAACAGTATGAGGGTCCACAGCTGGACATCTGGGTAAGATGAGTGATTGCATGGAGTAGGCAATTGTAAGAGATCTTCTTTGGTCGTGTGTGTGCGTTAATTTGTCTGTCCGCAGCTAATCTCACAAACTACTGGACCAATCGGCCTCATATTTTTTGTGCATATTTAGAACTGTTTGCTCAAGGACCTCTTGTGGTTGCGCTGATTCGTAACCATTAAACAGTTTTATTGACTGTTTTATACTGTCATCGACTGCTGACTGCTGAGGCCCTGATCACACAGAAAGTGTTTTAGTAGCTGGAGGCAGCTTTTTGTAATGATCTTTAACGAGGATTAAGCTTTTCGCGTGCTGTTTTGCGTTGCTACATGCCCCATGTTTCTGCACTCTAGACGCTTGTCATTTTAAACTCCTCAAGTTGAAAAAAGTTCAATTCTGGGTGGAAAAAAACACCCCACATCATCTCAGCTTTTTTCCCCATTGTCCAATTGGATGATTCGAGAGGCGGGCCTTCTGTGGTGGTTGCGACACCAAGTTGGTAATCGATGGAGGAGAAACTGATGGTGCTCAGTCGCTCGGCAGGACTCCCTCTAGTTAGTAATCATTTTTGTTATGCTAGGCCCGACTCCTGTGATCCACCTCCTTTTTAGGGTCTCATGTACCCATACAGATCTATATTTCCATGTCCCCAACAAACTATTCACTGACGGGGCATCGGTAGCGTAGTGGATAGTGCCAGCGCCCCATGTACAGAGGCATTGCCTCGCTGCACTCTCTCTCTGTCTCCCCATTTCACCTTCTGTCCTGTCAATAAAGGCAAAAAAAGCCAATAAAAATAATCTTTAAAAACTATTCACTGACAGCCTCTCACCCTCAACCAGAGCTACAGGAAGTACCCTTTGCCTGAACATTTTAGTAACTAGCACCAAGCACCAGCAGCGACCTTAGTTTTGTTCTTTCCACCACATGGTGTTGTCCAACAGTGGAAACTTTGTAGAGGCATTTTACCTGTCCAGTTCTGTAGACTTGCAGATTTTGTTGACTTGGTTGTTCTTCTTTGATATCGGTGCCTCTACCATAAGTAAGTAAGTGGGCTGCGTAGTTAAATGTTCTGTTTTAATCTAGTTTAATTGTTATTTTCTACTTTATTGTGTTGTAGCATTCAGTATACAATATATATATATATGTATAACAAAGAAAACGAAGTCTTGATGATTAAGCCAGCAGCTTTTGTTTCTGTCAGATGACGCTGATTACCCAGGCGCAGTCTGTAGCCTGCTGTATGTTGCAATCACTTTCCATATTTTTCTGTGTTTGTGTTTCTCTGTGGGTGAAGGACTATGCATTTGTGTGTATTGTGTAACAGTTGCCAACAATAATCGTATAGCTTTATTTATATCCAGACACATTGATTGATTTATCCAATGCCCTGACTTTGCTCTCTGTGTGTGCATCTATCATGTTCACAGAGTATGGGGGTGGTGCTGTATGTGCTGGTGTGTGGTGCTCTGCCCTTTGATGGGCCCACTCTGCCTGTGCTTCGACAGAGAGTCTTAGAAGGGAGGTTTCGCATCCCCTACTTCATGACTGAAGGTAAGAAGAGCCTCTGTGCAATACTGAGCATTAAATAAGATAAGAGACCATGCCAACTCCCACCTCTCCGTACCTCACATTCCTGTAAATTTAGCGCATGCAGTGTTACTTGTCGGACATCCTCAAGTCTTTCTTATCACTCCATGTAGTTGATCCGAGGCAAAAACAGCATGAAAATTCCCGTGAGGAACACTGCCGCTCAGATGAATAGATCACACTCTTCTACTTGAGCCGTCATACTGTTGAATGTTCACTGCCACCAGTCAGGGGGTCATTTCATTAAGGAGAGAGCATCACGCTCAGTTGAAGGGGACACAGTAGAAGACACTCTGTCATTGTCCTCTTTAATGTGTATACGTGCGCCAGTGTGTATGTGCGTGCATGCAGGCTGCAGAGTGAGTCAGGTTTGCTAACTGTCTCAAAGGAGCCCTGCTGTTAGCGGCTGTGCTAGCTAGCTGGCAGCAGATTAAGTCCAGAGCTCGAGCTGTTTATGTAACCTGGGGAAGAGCCAGTGAAGCCTTCCAGCAGCTTGCCTGTCTGTCTCTCTGAGGAGACTCTGCCTGCCTGCCTGTCTGTCTGTTTGCATGTCTGTCTGACTCAGGCTCTGTATCTGTGAGACATCTTCCTGTCCGTCTGTGGCCCTCTGTGTCCCATCTGTACGTCTTGCAGGACTTTCTTCACAGGGGGTGTGGTGAGAGAGTTGAGCAGATTTGCTCAGGACCTTGAAACAATTAAGACGTAAGGGGAATGTAGGAGTGTAATGTCAGCTCTGTGGCCAGACTGACACTCAAACCCGCCTCCCCACCCCCAGTCCAGCCCCTGTTCCCCGAACAAGGAGAACAGAGTGTGCTGATTTCTTCATCCAGAAACCGTCCATCTCATCTCCTCTCGTCCCTCTCACGACTGTGGTGCAGAGCACAGCCTAGCACCGCACAGTAAACTCTCACTACAACGTTGTGGTTTACTCCCAACTTACTGACTTAATAACAACAATAGATGCTGTCTTCTGTCCCTCTGTGCTGTTGCACAGACCTGGTAGACAGTTGCACAGAATAGCGTAGAATCATGTTACCCAGAATAAGACTAAGTGATTAATTGATTTGCAAAACAGCTTTCTGTTATCAACAAATTGATTGATCTGCTAATTTATTCAGCTCTAATTGACGCCCATTTGAAAATAAAAATAAACACTTTGCCTTGTGAAGCTCAGCTGCTTCTGATGCTGCTTGTGGCATTTTGTTTCCTCTGTCACGTGTTGCAGAAGTGCAGCAAGCCGATCACAGCCCACACTGAAACAAAATAGGGTGTTGTTTTTGAAACTCAAAGGAAATTTGGTGACGTAAGAAAGCCTTGAATTGCAGTTGGTGCTGCATTTAATTCATAAATGTCTGAATGTAGGGTTCTGCTCATGTTCACAGTCATCAATGATGGTTACAGTTTATGTTTTGGTTGATCTCTGTTATTATTAAGCTCGTGTCTTATAAAGTGAATGAAAGAGGTAAGATGTAGTCAGCTACAGTACCCACTCTGTGCCCTCCAACTTATTGCAACACAGTGCCATTCTCCTTCATTGGGGGACTTGGTGCAACTCTACACCACTGGGACACTGCAAGTGTTAACTGGGATGGTTCTGTGGTTAAGTCATGGTGGTGTAATGTACTGGCGAAGAACAGAGTGCCAATCAATCAGCCCGCCAGCCGGCTAGATGGTTATGCAGTGCCGGCCCTTTTACATAATCCAACCTTCCCTGGTGGTTAGTAGCTTAAAAAAATGTGCTCAGCTTTAACTGTTGCTATAAACACGGCTGTAGCAATGAGCAGAGCCCGAGTAACTTCTGGGTCAAACAAATTGTATTGTACTGTATTGTATTTAAAGCGTGTTGTAACTAAGCAGCTGCTCACTCTGCTGAGATGCCACAGCATGGGGCAAAAGTGCAGCAACATAACATGCTGGTTATGTAGCTACATAATGGGGAAAAAATTGAGTCGGCTGAAGGTAGAAAAAATGTGATGTAAGACGTTAGTAGATCAGCAGGGCAACTGGGAAGAATGTGAAGCAGAGAGTTAATGTTGGCAGCCATGTCCATGGGCTTATGAACTACTCTCTCTTAACTCTGTGACAGAAGAAAGGATATCCGTGGACATAAGTAGAGCAGCAGAATAAGGAGAGAGCTAAGAGTTTAACGCTGCATTCATGGTCTCCTTGGATGGTCCCATTCCCGAGCTGGCAAGTTGTTCTTCTGGCTTTGTTGTGTTGATGAGCTTTAAGTTATAATGTGAAAACAACACGGAGGCTACAAAGACGATGTGTTGTATTTTATTGCTCAGAGCATTTAACCAACACGTGCATAACAGTTTGATGGTTTATATTACAACATGATTTTGTCCAAGACTTTTTGCTGCACCAGCACATCCCCTAAAACTACCAAAATACTGCTTCACCGGAATAAAGCTAATAACTAATCTAGGTTACTCTACACAGACAGCAGCTAACGGTTAGAAATTACATGCAAAAAAATTGCTATGCAATATGTGAATTAATAAAAAAGCTTATTACCATCAACTGAACACTTTCGACCGCCATGTTTCTGCATATATGACATCAACTTGTCAAGTTTTGTACCAACATTTTCGCCAACTTACTGAGTTCTTGTTCCAACTTGAGAAGGTGTTCACATGAATGCAGGGTTATAATATTACCATAAATTACTGATTGGTCTGGTGTCATATATATTTGAAAGGTTTGTTTGCCTCTAAACTATTTAAAGCCTCTGAAGTGTCCAAATTGGACTAAAGACAATATACTAGATTTTTTTAGAGGTTTTGTTTTTAAGGTTTCTGAAATACCTGTGTTGTATCTTCATTCATAATGAAATCTCACAGTGGAAATCATTAAAGATCAAGGAAATTAACTGCAGAACCTATTAATCGAGAACACACCCATTCCTTGAGACCATAGCAGCAGGGTATTTGGGTAAAGATGCTGTGTGGCGGGCAGGAATTCAGTGCAGGCAGTAGGGGTGCAGGCAGGCCAAAGCGGCACAGCCAGGGGAACTGTAATCCTGTTAAGAACCCAGCTGTGTCTGACGTCAAACTCATCTAGCCACTAACTAGAGGTGAGGAGCTCTCATTAGGAGGGGAGGAAAGTAGAAAAGAGTGTAGACACACTACTCAAACCAAGCATAGATTTCAGCAGACTTTAAGCTCCTAAGTGTTGTTTCTGCTCCACTTCCTCTGGGCTACTTTGACAAGAACATGACGCTTTGTGGCTTAATTTGCTTCATCATAGCTTACACAAGACGTACTCAGCATTATTGAACATAAACAACCTCTTCCTTTTTCAAAAGTGGTGATCCTAAAACATGAAAAGCTATAAAAACCTTGTCACATCCTCTATGATCGTTCTCTCCCGCCTCTCACAGACTGTGAGCACCTGATCCGCAGGATGTTGGTCCTGGACCCATCAAAGCGTCTGTCTGTGACCCAGATCAAGGAGCACAAGTGGATGGCTCTGTACGCTCCTGTGCAGAGGCCTGTCCTGTACCAGCAGCCTCTGTCTGCTGAGGGCGAGGCGGGTGTGGGAGAGTACAGCGAACAGGTCCTCCGCCTGATGCACAGCCTCGGCATCGACCAGCACAAGACTATAGAGGTGAGGACTTAGCTGGCTTTATTTATTCACCAGGAGTATGAAGTGGTTTAAAGGTCAGGGCTTGAGACTGTGATGAGATAACAGTTTTAATATGTGCATTTAAGCAGAATGGTGAAGGTGAGAGCCTAGCAGTGCAACATACAGATATAGTAAGGATTAAAACATGTGGAATAAGGTCTTCGTTTACTAGACTAGTTCGTAGGGTAAAGAAACTAAGCACATTTACTTGCGGACTGTCTTCATTCTGGAGGCAAATATTGTACTTTTTACATTACTTCATGTTTTTGACAGCTATAGATACTTTGCAGGTTACGATCTCACACACAAAACATCATTAGTTGGCTCTTGGCTTCATCTTTGAAATGGAATTCGGAATTTGAAATAGGAATTTTGTTCACTATGGTTAGCTGTGAATTAAAGGTAGAATGGGAACATATTTCTAAATGTATTAGATCTGAGCTTCAGAGTATATCTGCACCTATTAGGGGCCCTGGTAGTTGGGTGCCCCAGGCAGTTGCCTGTTGTGCCTCATGGCAAAGTCTGCCCCTGGGTGGGAAGTGGTTGAAGTGAGGTTTGAGTGCTGTAATATAAATTGCTATATTGACTAAGGGAAGGCCCTGCATTCCTCTGGTCTGTGTGCAAATCAGTCAGTGGACTTTAGTCTTGGAAAATGTTTGACAAAAGGAGATTCACGAGTTATAACAACATCAAATTGTGCATACTTTTGCTTTGTCATGGAAGTGTACATTGGAAATGCAGTTTGCAATTTAAGTTCTCCAGTATTAGATTTTTTGGCATCTTAAATCTTTAAATATTTAAATGCCGTGGTTCTTTCCAATAATATCTACACCGATCAGCCAAAACATTAAAACCACTGGCGGGTGAAGTGAATAACATTGGTCATCTTGTTACAGTGCAATGCTCTGCTGGGAAACCTTTGGTCCTGGCATTCATATAAATGCTACCTGATGTGCTCCACCCACCCAAACGCCGTTGCAGACCAAGTACCCCCACCCTATGGCAATGTCACTTGGCAATGGCAGTGCCCCCACCCCCCCCAGCAGGACAGTGCACCCTGCCACACCACAAAAACTGCTCAGGAATGGGACAAAGAGCGCAAGGTGTTGACCTTGCCTACAAATACCCCAGATCTCAACTTGATTGACCATTTGAGGGACATGCGGGTACCCCAGAGGTACCCCCGATCCACGGTGCTCCTTGGACTGGATTTGGCTCTGACCTGTCAAGGCATGAACACAGGACCTCTGAGGGTGTCCCTTGGTGCCTGGCGCTTCAGATCCTTTGGGTCCTGTGGGTTGTGAGGTGGCACGTCCCACAGATGTTTGATCAGATTGGGATTTGGGAAATTTGGAGGCCAGGTCAATGCCTTGAGGCCTCTGTCATGTTCCTCGGGCCACTCCTGAGCAGTTTTTGTGGTGTGGCATGGCGCATTGTCCTGCTGGGGGGCCACTGCAAATGGGGAGTGCCACTGCCATAAGGGGGGGTACCTGGTCTGCAATGGTGTTTAGGTGGGTAGAGTGTGTCAGGTGGAAACCAGAACATCACATTGTAACAAGATGATCAATGTTGTTCACATCACCTGTCAGTGGTTTTAAAGTTTTGGCTGATCGGTGTATTTCTACATTGAAAAAAGCTGCAATGATTGGTCAATATGTGCAATGAATGTTGGTCTATTTTTTTGGTTTATTTTTGTGTTTTTCCTTATTTCCTGATAATAGATATATATTTTATAAGTCCAAACAGAAAATTTCAGCTTTACAGCAGCTACATCACACATGAATTACAGAACAAACAACATAGGTCACATAAGTAAATGAGTAAATGGAGTTATATGAAACATTAATAAATAAAATCTTGAAACTGAATTAAAACTGAAATTAAGCACCATACATACTCTAAAAAAGTGGTTCCCAACTGGTGGGTTGCGGGTCATTCTGAATGGACTGCAAGTGACTCGCGAACATGTCAAGTTTGTAAAACACACACTTTGTTTTAAGTACAGTGAATTTCCAGCAGAGTGAGTGAGTTTGAGTGAGTGAGTAATGGAAAGCTACTTAACAGAGAGAGCAAACTAACTCAATGACATGGTCAAAAGCAAGTATGACACTGAATGTATCTAACTGTGTGGTCCGTGACCTAATGACTAAGGAGAAATCTGGACCCTGTGGCTGCACCAGTTGGGAACCACTGCTCTAAAATATACATCAGTAGTGCGTGGTGCAAGTCTATCATAAGGTCAGGTGCTCCAGTCACTTTGTATGAAAATAATTTATATTGACTCTGTATCTGCACACAGGTTTGTACAGTTATGTTATATACAGGAATGTCATTATGGATTAAAAATATTCCATTAAAATGACTGTAAATTGGCACACTGGTAGCCTAAAATATATCCACTCCTTCATTAAACAGTATTTCTGTCAGTGTAATGAAGAGGCTGTAATTTATATGCAGTATGTTCACTCTGCTCTCCTTGAGTACATTCTGTGTCGTATGTCTTATCCATACTCTGCTTTTAAGCTGCTGTAATAACCCAGTTTCACACAAGATACACTGAGATAACTCTTCTTTTTTCCCTGAGAGCTGTCACAGTTAAGTCATCCAAAATGGAAGGTGTGCTTCATTAATAACTTCAATCACCGACGCCGCCATTTATGTTGTCTGTCATCTTCCAGTCTCTGCAGAACAAAAGCTACAACCACTTCGCTGCTATCTACTACCTGCTGGTGGAGCGGCTCAAGGCCCATCGCTGCAGCTTCCCCGTGGAACAGCGGCTTGACGCCCGCCAGCGACGGCCGAGCACCATCGCCGAACAGACTGTCGTCAAGGTAGCTGCGAGGCTATGGGGGAGGGGTGGGCTCTGAATAATGTGTACAGAGATTACCATCCATGCCTCTCTGATCAAAGCTCCATTATTCACACCTGCACCCACGAACAAACAAACAGACAGACGTGACCCATTCATTTATCCACCCAGCCAGGTTCTGTCTTCACCTGCTCTCGCCCAGTCTTTTCAGTCCAGCCTTGATCTCAGTTACATTATTCATTACTTTCTTTTCTTTAGCCACTGTCTCTTCTTAGTGACACTTTGCAATTTCTCTTTCATTTCCTGCACCAACCAGGACGTGGTGTTCTGTCTCATTTGGATTTCAAAGTCAAATTCATCGCAGCTACATGTAGCTGTAATTGCATTATTATCAGTGATGTTGTTAAGTACTGGCCATGGATTGAAGAAGGTATTTTTGATGTCGTGTTGAACTCTCTGTTTTCTCCCTCTCCGCAGTCGACCAATGGTTCAACCCAGGTGGGTTTGCTCCCGCAGGGTGTTCGTCTGTTGCGCTCCCCTGCTGTGCCCCAAGCCTCCTCCGATGCTTTCACCTTCCCCCAGACTGCTTGTCCCCTGGAGCAGAATTTCATGGTGGAGGACGTCAACACACCCAAAGTAGGTCCAATACCAGTGAAAACAGCCTGAGGCTTCTGGATGTCTTTTTGTGTGTGTGTGTGTGTAAGTGTGTGTGTGTAAGTGTGTGTGTGTTCGTCCTTTGTCCGAACAGGACAGCTCACTGACATCCGGCTTTTTGGGTTATGGAGGCCGTAGTTATCACGGTCATTATCAGCCTGCACAAGTATGTCCTGAAACATTATCCCGATAAGCTTGACATTGATTCGCTTTGATAAGCATACCCACTCACTGTAAATCTGAAATGTCTGTGCGTGCGTGTGTGTGCGTGTGTGTGTGTGTGTGTGTGTGTGTGCGTGCGCACGTGTGTGTACGCCAGACTCCTTTGAGGTTTCGAGCATAGGCTCCCTCCGTCAACCTGCCAGAGTGCAGCTGACTTGTTCTCTTATGTAAGAACTCAGGCAGCACTCACATCAGACAGGACAGCTGCCTGTCCTGCATGGCTCTTAGACACACACACACACACACACACACACACACACACACAGTGGTCTCACGCTTTCTCTTTTTATCTGTGCCAACCAGCGACCTTTTCCTCCAGGCCTGTTGTTGAGCTGACCGACTATTAAGGAATACAGACACAAGACGTCTGAGATGACAGCCTCACACACCTGCAGAAATACACACACTCGCGCACACACACACAGATGCAGTATCATTCTTGAAGATTTTTTTCCATCCCACCCCCTCTCCTGGCTCCAATAAAGAGTGATGTGTTCGTTGTTTTATGTGAGCGTGTGTGTGTGTGCGCACGTGTGTGAGTGTGAGTGTGTGTGTGTGTGTGTGTGTGTGTGGTAAACAGATCAGAGACAGAGTGCGCGTTATCTGCGTGAATGGAGCCTGGTTATGTAAGCAGTCCTGTGATGATGATGTGACCTAATGCGAAGCTGAGTGAACACACATGGACAGGAAGCTGCTGTGCTGCTACAGCAATCTCGCCGCCGTGACCTCCTACCCATCAGCCAACAGCTCATCCTTTTTTTTTTTCTTTTTTTAGGGGGGGGGCTTTTTTTCCCTCTCCATGGCGCTTCTTCTCTCTCTCCTCTTCTTCATCCTTTATTTTCACTCTCCCCTAATGACCCCCACCTCTTTTCATCGTCTGTTTCTCAATGTTGTTTCCCCCTCTTGTCCTCTGTGTGTGTGTGTGTGTGTGTGTGTGTGTGTTGAGTAACAGCATTCCTCTCCCAGCTCACTACAGAAAGCAGATGGGGAATTGGGCAAAGTTGCTCTTTCTAGACCAACACCAGGCTTTCCGGTTACTGCGGTCACTCATGCAGATGATCTTTGTCTGTGTGTGTGTGTGCGCGTGTGAATTAATGTCTGTGTGTGTCAGTCACACAGCACTTTCAGTCAAAGCTCACTTCCTGGCCCTGCATTCCTTTATCCCCACCCTCCACCTCTACGCCAGCACACACAGGCCTGCATGCTGCAACAAACACACACAGACACACACACGTACACACACACTCTCCCAGTGTGAGACCAACTGTGGTGAGTGAAGGGAAAACAGAGGAGAGCAACTAATGGAGCCCTCATACTCAGTATGGTGGTTGCCCTTGTGCCTGTTTGCTTGTGTGTGTGTGTGTGTGTGTGTGTCCTGGCTCCTTCAACGTGAAGCTGTTTTCTCCCTGGCACAATCCATTTTGAATGTATGGTCATTGTTCCCTTTTTTTTTTTTTTTTTTAATCTCTCCCCCCATCTAGGTGAACGGCTGCCTGCTGGACCCACTGCCTCCCCCCACTGTCCTCCGCAAGTCCTCCACCTCGTCGCCTAGCAACATGATGGAGACGTCGATCGATGAGGGCATCGAGACAGAAGAGCCCGACACAGAAGATGATCCTCCCCACATGCTCTCGGCCTATCAGACAGCTCGGTTTGGGCAACGGCGACACACCCTCTCTGAGGTGACCAACCAGCCAGGGCCTTCGAACCAAGGTATAATGTCACCTGATCAAACACGCACCTTTAGACTCTATCACATGCATGTAATGCTAAAATAAGCTGATTAATATGAAGACCTTTGTCCCCCAGGCAAACTCTTCACTCTAGGCCACAACCCCTCCATGGGTAGCGTGGACTCGGACATCGGCTACGACATGGGCTCCATGCACAGCGACCTCGGCCTGCTGGAGGATCCCCCGTCTCTCAGTGAAGTGGTATCGGCCAACAGTTCTGCCCCCGGCGTCACCCCTACGCCTTTCTTAAGTGCTCGGCCTGCCAACCCAGCGATGGCTGTCCTGACCTCCCAGCACAGGGAGACGCACAATCGGTCCCCCATCAGCTTCAGAGAAGGACGCCGTGCCTCTGACACCTCCCTCACCCAAGGTCAGTTCATTTGTCTTTTCTTTCCTCCATAGTCATCCATCCCTCTCTCAAGTCACCCACTTCTTTTAAAAACTCAGACACTGACTTCACAATGGGTTAAGTGCCCCCCTCAATAGACCCAGAAGTCCATTTTAGACACAACCTCAATATGCACAAGGCAATTGTACCACTTTAAAGTACCCACAAAATGGTCACTTGTAGATCATTTACTCACTCAGTGTTATCTTAAATTGTGAAGGAAGCATTGTTTTTCCACGGTAAACAAAGCACCCGCTCACTCATCTCTGCTTGATAGTAGCTGAAGGCTACATTGGGATCAAGTAGCATACAGACCCAAATCTCCTACTGAACTGTCTATGGTTTAGTTGCATTGTGGGTAATGTAGGCAGCAGGTTTTGGCAAGGAAGAAGAATGTGTGAATGAAAAGGACGTAAGCTCTCAATTTGAGTTTTTTTTAACCATCCATCACGAGTCTGACAGTGTTACAGTGCTAAATCAGAGAGGATCTTAATAGTTAAAAATGCCATACAGTCATAGGATACTTTGACATCTCTTATCATTACTACACTACCTCTATTGCTCTACCTACACAGCTGAGTGCAGCAAGCGCAGACGTGCTCTTGAGAGATTGCTGAGAGATATTCTGACACACAGAAAATCACCGTCTCAAGTGGAAGTCATCAAGACTGGCTGAGAGAAATGCTTTAAAGGCAGCGATCAGTCGTATATGAGTGTCAATTAGATGCCATATCCGACGCGTCTCCTTAAAGCCCGGTTAACAAGAGCCGCGGAGAGTTTGATGTATAAAGTGTCAACGTGCATATGTCTGAGGCTCGGGGATCCACGGAGCACCAGTCAAGAGGAAGAGCATTGATTCTCATGACACAGACGCAACACCCCTGCAGCAGCTGCTCCCTCACACCCTTTACACAAACACACACACACACACACACAAATACACATACTTAAATATATATATATATATATATATATACACACACACTGCCTTCTGGATAAAAGTCCCTCATTCCCTCTCTCATTTGCCCCCCCTCTTCTCTTTCACACACTTTTTTTCCTCTCTTCCTCCTCTCTCATCCTCTCCAGTCTCTGACGACTATGACAGAGATGATTCACATTATGAATCACAGACAGATATTTTTGAAGGTTTCAGCCCACATATCGCGCTCTCTTCCCCCCCTTCTCTTTTTCTCTCTCTAGCCTTCTCATTCACTCTCCTTCTCCCTCTGTACAGGCTCATTCCCTGTCTTGCTTTTCTTTCCCTTTTCAAAATCCCAGTCTGCGGCAGGCAGGATTTGTCTCTACTCCACATCAGGGAGAGAGGAGCCAAAATATAAGCGGAAATATTAAACAACTTCTACCTCTCCATTTTTTCTCGTCACAGCCACGTTATTCTGTGCCTGCTTTTTGTAAAATACCTGTGCTTTAGCCAAGTATAAACTATAATTATAGCTTAAAATTGTTACTTCTCTAGCGCTACACTGACAGCCTGCACTATGTGCTCCCAGTTGGTATTTGCAGTTATTTATTTATTTATTTATTTTCAGTAATCCTCTTTGGAGAGTGTTGATGCAGTGGATTCTTTTTGCGTCAGACTGCTGACTCTGGTTTTAAATAACTCCCACCATCACGGTGAGTCAGGTCCTATCGTTCACAGGCACAGCTCGTCACCACTGGATGGGTCTTATCAGAGCTACTTGCTGTTACACACACACACACACACACACACACACACATACACAAACTGTGACATGTGCACACACAAACACACACACACCCACAGTGGCTCATGACGTACATCCAGCCACATCGTCAGTAGGGACGATGAAAAGTGCTAACTGGTCAGTCAGTTTGCTGACATCAGTGGAGATTAAGCCAGACTCTTTGAGAGGATAGTGCGGAAGTGAATCTGTCGATCAGCTGCAAGAATCAATACTGACTCTTTTTTGTCATCACAGGTCTGGTTGCGTTTCGGCAGCACCTTCAGAACTTGGCGAGGACCAAAGGCATCCTGGAGCTGAACAAAGTGCAGATGCTGGTGGAGCAGATGGGCTCTGGGGAAGGGGCCGCCATGGGCCCCCTGGGACCACAGCACCACTTGCACAACCTCCTGGAGGTCAGTCCTACTGCATAATCACACACACACATGCACACACACACACACACACACACACACACACACACACGGCCTTAACTCAACCCATTCAAAATCTTTCTCTTTCCGAACCCGTTCTCAGCCTCGGCCCCTACTATCCTCACCCCATGTTGCCCAGGAAAAAAAAAAGTAGGCACCCAGGCTGTTGTGTAACCCCAGGAGAGGCAGCCAACTGTGGCTTGTTTACTGTCTCTCATCCCCCTGGGGCCTGGAGCCTAGGCCAAAGTGAATGCAACCATTGTTGGAGTCAGTCAGACTTACCCATAGTAGTGACTGGCACTCAATAGGCCCAAGCTGCAAACACATACAAAGACTGGCATACATATACACACAACGATACACACACATACACACACACACACACTGCAAGGGCAACCATTTATGAAAGATCCCAAGGCTTTCCTGTATGAAAACCCAACAACAAACAAAATCAATTGAAGCAGACAACATCTAGTTGTTTTCCCTTTGTCCATCCCTCATAATGCAATAATGCAGCTCTTTGTTGGTTATGATGCTCAGGCCCCATCATCCTTTTAATTTGCTTTCATTTCATTTAACTACTGTGTAATCCCTGTGGTACATGCCATTTAGAGAAAGGCATCTGGCTGATCAGTCACCACACAGGCATTTGGGCAGGAGACAGCGTGGATAATCCAGTTAGACCACACGATGAAGCACCCAGACCCTGACACAGCTTTATTAGCTGACAGGAGAGGGGATCTGGGATACATGTGTCCACGTGCATGTGTGTACATGATCGTCAAACATCCCCTTGTTCTAATGCTTTATGTTTTTTGATTGAAGGGTGAGGCTTCCAAGCAGCAGGAGGGCCTAGCTTTATACCAAGGTGGGCCGCAGCCGCCTCTCCTGTCCCGCAGACAGAGCTTAGAGACACAATACCTCACTCATAGACTACAGGTACAGTCTCACAGCAGCTACTCTCTCTCTTTATGATCAAGTGTTTGTTCAAGTGATGCCTAATACAGACCTGTCTTCCTTTCTAAAGCCAAATGGCTGCACTGTGTAACATTCAGTGATGTCATTTGGAAATTTAAAGGATGTCAGCTGTGCCATGATGCAACAATAATGAAACAGTTTGTAGCTGTTAATGCCGTGGTTAATAATACTGAACACAGTCATCAGTCCCACTCTCTCTTCTGCCCCAAAGGCCAACGTCATGGCTAACAGTCCTGCTAGCTGCCAACTTTTCTGTAAGGACACTCGAACTTTAGAGCAGCAGCTGCAGGAACACAGGTAAATCACACTGCTCCACACATCTGATTCTTTTTTTGTTTTGTTTTCCATTTTATGAAATATTCGTAGTGCTCTTGTGTTCATTTAGCTATGGTGACCTTTCGCTGCTAGAAGATTGTATTCAGAAAAGAGAAAAACAATATTTGCTTTAATGCAACTAAATGCAAATGAGAAGAGTTAGACTTAACTTGTTTTCACCCACAATTTGAAAGCAGGTGTCAGAGCTGCAATTTTCCGGCCTGATAATCAGACTGAAGTTTAATTTTGTTTCACATCAGTCACTCAGCCCAACATTGTGTTCATGTTTGCTGATTTCTTGTTAGAAGGAGGTTCATTTTTTATTTGTTTTGATCAAAGAAGTATCAGGATTTAAAAGTTGTGCAATTTCCGTGCAGCTGCGTCAATCTCATCCATGCTTGTCACCATTTTTCTGCTGCTATTTTTCATGGATGTAGCTTGGTAGCGTGTTAGCTATGTAGGAAGAGGGTGTCCGCATCTGCGAAGCTTTCATTGGTCCAAGGCCTATTTGAATCGCTGATGTGGGCAGCGAGTTAGTGGTCTGGGACCAAGCTAAATTTCACCTCTACATGTGCAAAACATGCAGGAAATAGAATTTTCAATTCAGAGCTTTGGTTTCCCAATTCAATTTTTGTTCAAAATTTTTCCCGTTAGTGATTTTGCATATATTTTGCAAGCTTTTTGCAAAGTCCTTGTGTTGATTCAAAGTGTTTTCTTGGTGTAAGCAGCATCTACTGCACTCCCCACAGACTGAACCAGAAGAGGATGTACCTGCAGCAGTCACAGGGCATGGGGCTGCAGGCCTACTTCAACCAGATGCAGATAGCTGAAGGATCCTACCCGACAGGCGGCCCCGCTCTGGACCCGGCGGCGTCTCAGAGTTCCCCTCAGGGCCCCCCCATGTCAGCCGCCCACCAGCCTCAGCCCCAGCAGCAGGGCAGTCCTCAGGCCTCTCCTCCCTTCAGCCACCCCCACAGCCTGAGTCCCTTGATGGAACCGAGCGAGGGCCTCATTTATGATCCCTACATGAGCCACCACCACTACGCCCAACACCTGCCCCCTGGATCTCACCTCCACCACCAGCTCCACCATCCACAGCCTCATGACGCCTCCGCCAGCAGCTTGGGATTCAGCTACCCTGCAGGCTGTGAGCAGCAGGCCCTGGGGCCTTCCACTGAGGGTCTTCACCCAGAGCATTATGATTTCCCACTGGACCCCGCCTTGTTGCCCCCGCCTGCTCCAGGAGAGGCTGGAGCCGGAGTTGTGGCCAGGATTTTACCTGGTCCGGGGCAGTCAGACGGCCTGGGCCTGCCTGAGCTGCAGGGCTCCCTCCTGGACAGTGAGATGATGGAGACCGTGGACTCCCAGCATGGCTTCGTACTGGTCAACTAACGCCAGCTGACGGGGGGTAATAGAAAGCAGTATTAAGCAATGAGAACCTACAGCGCTAAGAGCAGAAGGAATGGAGATATAAGTGGAGGCCACAAGCGTAGCAACAGGGAAGGAAAAGTGTTAATTTTTGTACGACTAATACAAACTTCATTTCTTAGTTGTGATGAACCTCAGACAACCTTTCTACCACAATCCTCCCTTAGCCTACCTCCCTTTCTCCTCCCCTTGTCTGTTCTAGTTCTCATCAGCTGTGTGAGGCAGGAACAGGTCCGATATGTGGCACAATGTGAGCGTCGCCTCGCTGACTTGGCGAGGCTGCTGTTGTCACGGACAATGTGACACCTGTGAGGACTGCGCCGTGAAGCCTGAGGGGGGGGTGCTGCACATCCTGGAGGCTGCCAGAGTGCAGCTTCTCACCCAGAAATGGTTTGGAAGTGAACTAATTTAGGACTGACTGTCAGATAAGGACAATGGCTGGCAGTGGAGGGGTTTTTTGTATTTAAAAGGACACCATCAACAACAATAGACTGGTTCTCAAAACACTTGTGCATTTTTTTTTTTATTTCAGTAGATAAAAAAAACAACTGAACATGAGAAAATTGCCCTCATTTATCAAGGTACAATGGATATCACCGCAAATTCAAGTGTTAAAAGTGTTTTTTGTCCGTTCTATAGCAATGATTTTACACACTAATGTGAGCACCAAAGCTAACATGGTCGCTGTAATCATGAGTGCACAGGCTTCAACACTAACATATACATTACTCCAAAAAATGACAGGTAATTTTTTGCTGAGAAAAATACCCGTAACATGCTGAATGAAGCACCGGGCTGTGGAGCAATGCACCTTTTAACAGCGTTAAACTCTCTCCAAGCTGATTTTTTTTTCGTTTGTTTTAGTTTATTGCTGAATGAAAATAATAGATACGCAGAACACCGTTCTGTAGCTGCAGGCTGTTGTGTAGGCCACATGACATAAATAATATTTTTCTTTTCTTTGTGTTTTTAGAACTTGTAACTACTGATCCTGATTTATTTCTTACACTACTGAACTGCTTTTTTTTCCCGCTTTTCCATCCGATTGCACACACATGCCAGGTCTCATTATGCTCAACAAGATGAGGATAATTACCAGTTTTTGCAGGCGAAATGGCCACACGTCTGTTTAACAGTTGAATTGTAGGTCATGCGTTTGCCTGATAAATGAGGGCTGATGTAATTAACGTGTGTTTGGTTGAGAAGTAGCGGTGTTTTAGACAGTCAATATTATTCTATTTTTGTGGCAATACTGAAGCAATATTAATCCTTAATGTCGAGGGATTATGAATCGAAGCCTCACCTGTACAGCCAGCTCTGATTGGTTCCCGGGGACCTCTGAGTCGTCAGCAGTGACATCACTCGAGCTGATGATGTAACCAGGAGATAATCTCCCTCCCTCACTCGCCCTGGAAGTGCAGGGACGAGCCTGGAGACAGTTGTGTGTATGCGTGTGTGTGTTTGTGTGAGCGTGTGTGTGTGATTATGTTTGTTTGCACAATTCATACTTCAAATTTTCTGCCTCCATCACACCATTTGTCTGGAAAAGGCAAACACTGTATTGATGTCTCCATTCAAAATAACACAAACTGTGCTTTCCCCCTCAGTGCACAGTCGTAGCTTTTAGATTAATTCTGGTTTACATCCTCGATTGCTCCTGTTATGCCTCTGTGCTCTTCTAATGATGAATCATGTTTATACTAATGGAACGTCCCTCTAAAGATTCCCTGCATTAGAGATCACGAAAGAATGTTTTCCTCTCTGACACTGGGGCCGCTGTGAGACAAAGACCAGCAGAACATCAGTCACCTGACACTGGATTTTGACTACAGGCTCACCACCGCTCTTTGCCTGACAGCGAACCAGCAACAACATGAGAGATCTTTTTTTTTTTTTTTTTACAGCACTTAGACTGTGTTCAATCTACTTGAAGCGCACAGACACATGATTTTTTTTTTTTTTTTTAAAAAAAACGACTTTTCATTGGAATAACAGGACAGCCAACGTCAGAGGGTTCAATGTGAGATTGCTGGACTGTGACCATCTGCCAGACTGTGTGACCCTCAGTGATCGTGGGTTAAACTGTTTGTCAGATTAGCCTTCAAAACAAAGACAGTCACTCTCAGTCTGTAGACTGCACTGAGCGGGTATCTTAGAGTTCACGATCAGACTCTGAAGTGGTGGGGTTAGCAGTCTTTTGCTAGCAGGTAGCAGTCTTAAATGATGGCTAGAAAATGTGGATCAGCTGTGGTTGCAGTCCTGTGCAAGACTTAAAGAAAAAAATCCACCCTAAAATGCTTTTAACACTGTTTGTCAACAGATAACGGCTACAACCGGTGATCAGCGGTCTTTAAAATGTTGTGTGGGCCCATCACAGTGCCTCAAGTTGACACTCAAATTGCTTGTTTTGTCCAAACCCCAAACTTAATTAGTTTACTCTCATAGAAGTCTAAGAAAGTTGCAAATTTCTGTCACTTTGGGGCACTTTTGCATAAAAGAAAAATCATTTAAAGGTCCAGCGTGTAGTATTTAGTGGCATCTGAAGAACTGAAGTGTAGGAGAACTATAGTGGCTGATGTGAGTGGCCCTAACTAGTGCCAGTGTTTGGTTTGTCTGCTCTGGGCTACTGTACAAAACAGGACAGACTCCCTGGAAGATGACCCCTTTTGTATACAGATATGAACAGCTCATTCTAAGGTAATGAAAACACAACAATTTTTATTTTCAGGTGATTATAAACAGACAAAAACATGACTGTTTCTGCCATTAGATGCCCTTGAATCCCACACACCTTTAAACCCTATCTTGATTTTCTTGTTGCTGAATAATTGTATCTCTGCCCAGTCAGTATGACATCACTGTGAGTGGGATCTCATGATCTTGGAACAAATGCTGACTAAGTCAACATTTAACTCTGACATTTACGAGTCAAAAGGGCAGAGATACTAATAACTCAGCAACAATGGCCCAAGTTCACCCGCAACCACAAGACATGTTGCAAAACAGGTCTTGTGGTTGTGTTAATAGTTCCCACCCTACACCCTACTGCATTTACAAATGCTGGTTATGTTTGTCTGGTCATACACCCACATTTTAATGACAGGGATGAGCTCACACCCAGTTTGTGGGTCATGCTGAAAATGTCATTCAAAATGAGAAGCAGCTCAAATGCAAGTGTCAGGCTCAACATAAAAAAAAAACCTTAAAATAGTTGGTACATGGCAGTGTTAAAGTGTCAAAGGGTGGATTTCGCCTTTTAAGTGTTTATTTTGACGATTGTTTGCTGTCATTTTGTCAATGGTCAGGCTAGAACAGCTACAGGATGATCTGTGGAAGTTGAATACTGGAGCACTTTGACAACAAGAGGAAGAAGAGATGTAGCGAGAGAGGAGGAGGTGGGAAAAAGGTTTGTATCACTCTGCTGTTTCCTGGCAGATGAAACGAACCGCAATCTGTAGGAAACACCTTTCTCCTCTCTCTTCCCCACCAATAATGGACACAAAACACATTTCTTTCAAAGAAAGACCAGACACAGTAACACTTTACTTGATTGTCGATTTTAATCCAAGAAAGAGAAACGCTCGTCAGTTTATGGCGAGCGTTCTTTGTACAAATTAGTGGTGTAGTGAATCTTCGGTGCGCCGAGATTGAATTTTGTGTTGAACGTGAAAAGTGTTCAGTGTGCCTTTTACTTTTTCTTATTATCAATCTAAATTAAGATTTTTGAATAGCACCATTATTTCTTGTTGGACCCTTTTATTTTCTTATGATTACTTTTTTTTCCGAAAGTAAGTAGAGCCAGGTTTTACAAAGGTACAAAACCAAAGTCCCTCAGAAGTTTCCCTGTATGACCCACCGTGTGGAGTTTTGGAGCTTCTTTGTCAGCTTCTCTACCGTGCTTTTTCTTGTTGGTCAATCAGTGTATGCCATTTAAAAGTATTATAGCAATATTTCTCTAGTTGAAGACTAAAGTCATGAAGATTCTAGTGGACGTGTTTCCAGGTATCATAATTTCACCTCCTGCTGATAAAACAAAAACATCAATCTATCAATAGAAATCCAGTTTTATATTTACCTTCATTGATGTTGACCACACATAAGCTAACTTGCTGTTGAGATTAAAAAAAAAGGTTTATTGAACAGAAACATGTTGTGGGTGTTTTCTTTTGTGTGTGTGCTGACACATAATGGTGTGTTGTTGTGACAAGATTTTAAAATGACATGGTTTGTGTTCATCCTGGTTATTGAGGCATGGTTATAGAGCTGACACTTAAAGGGACAGTTCACCCCGAAATCAAAAATACATATTTTTCCTCTTACCTGTAGCACTATTTATCAGTTTAGATTGTTTTGGTGTGAGTTGCAGAGTGTTGGTGACATTGGCCATAGAGATGTCTGCCTTCTCTTGAATATAATGGAACTAGATAGCACTCGGCTTGTGGTGCTCAAAGCACCAAAAAAATACATCTGAAAAACCCAACAGCAACGTCTGTTTCCAGAAATCATGACTATTTTCTCTCGACCGAACTACACCCATCAACTGTATCACCTTGCAGAGGAAGGCATGCATCTTCAGCCCATCTCCCCCTGGACAAAAAACCCACTAACCCCTGCTAACATCTGGCTTTCTTTATTTAAAGGGAAAGATTACAATCCGCATTCACTCCTGGAACAACTGACTCTGCAGATCCGCTTTAATCTTCAGTGACAAAAGTACGACACCCAGGTGGACACCCTAACTTACACCTTTGCCAGCTACAACGGGCTGCCACAAAATCCATCTGTCTCCATTCAAGCAGCGCTCGAACATCATTCCAAATAAGTCAGCACTGAGTTTGAGAAAGTGACTGACTGAGTGAAAAAAAAACCAGTAACCACCGGAACACTTTCACTGGCCTCCGTGCTGCTCTCTGCTGTTTACTAACCTGTTTTCCAGCCTGCCTATGACGTCGAACATGACACACCAGAATTTAGATGCAAATATGGTAATAGTTTAATACTGCTAGCTCACCTAACACCATTGAGGTAGCTAACGTTAGAGCTCATAGTCATAGGTCATAGTTCAGTAGAAAGAAAATAGTTCCTACATGAAACTGCCCACAATTTCTGGAAAGAGCAGAGTGTCATTATATTCAATAGAAGGCAGACATGTCTACAGCCGATATCTCCAACACTTGGCAGCTCACACCAAAACAAACTTGATATAAAGCACTACAGGTAAAAGGAAAAATATGTATTTTTAATGTTGGGATAAACTGTCCCTTTAAGCATTTCTTACCACACATACTCTGCTATCTTTCCCACATAATCCAATTGTCCTGTGACTACAAACTGCAGCTGTCTGATAGCGCCCTAGGGTTGCATGGTGTAGGCATGGGCTAATGGCCTGGAAAAATGAATCACACCAAGAGCTTCATATAAACTGCTGAGTCATAGCTGAACCTGAAGTCATTTCAACCAGAACTAAAGCTCCCGAGGCGGCCAATCCAGCAGGAGCCACAGGACTGGTTGTGTTGCATCACTGAAATATTTATATTCTTTACAGCCAGACTTTACCAAGCAGATATTTGTTGACTGGGTTAATGCTGTCGCAGTTGTAGTCACAAATGTGTGACATATCTCCTGTCACACCTATAGAGGAGATGACAGATGTGCAGTTCTCCGCTCAATGACAAAAGAACAAGCAGTCTAGAGGAAGCGATTAAAAAGTAATGTTTACCTGTTGGTAAATGACGGCGTACCTGGGCAGAATTACCCCGTGGTGGTAAACTCTGCACAGCTGGTCTGAATAACAGGTGACAAGACAGAAGAAGAAAATGTGCTGAGTCGTTTTTGAGCACCTTTCAAAACACAGTCACAAAGTGCTTAACAAAACCGAAAAAAAGGACAAACAAGATATAAGCAGTAAAAACAGAGTACACATAACAGAGTGATAAAGCCGTTAAAATCACTGAAAGGCAATTTTAAACAAGTAGGTTTTCAGAAGTTTGCAGCCCTGATCTCCTCAGGCAGGTCATTCCAAAGTTGTGGAGCTCAGACTGCAAAGGCTCCGTCGCCTTTGTGAATGAATCTAGACCTTGGTACAACAAGAAATGATGCATCTGAGGATCTCAGGGTGCGAGAAGGAACACAGGGCAAAAAAGGATCTGTTATATAACTTGGAGCAAGGCCTCCCATGGTTCTGTAAGTAATCAATAAAATCTTAAAATCAGTTCTACAAGCAACAGGTAACCAGTGTAGCTCATGTTTTCTCGTCCGAGTCAAGACTCTGGCAGCAGATTTGCAGAACAAAATGGTGATTGGGACATATCCAGCAGGAGAAAGTTAACACCAAATCATGAAGGTTATTGTTGTTTGCATCAGGTGACAAATGGGACACACAAAAAACACCAAGTCAGATCTTATTAAAGAGTTGGTTTAACTAAATTACAGGAAAACACTTTCTCATTCATCTCATGTGTTACAGAGCCATGCAGACAGCTTTGAGAAATGCAGCTGAGAATTCTGCCTCGACAATCGGCCAGATTAACCTGAAAATTGACCAACTGTTCCTTTAATTCAGTTCTCAGTGTGGAAATAAAGTTCCATAGACTCAGTGTGCAGTCACTCAGGCTCATGGATGAGTCTTTTCAACCATCACCAACTAGAAGGGCACTCTGAGAGCGCAGACCTCCACCAAGACCAATGCTCCAGGTCTTCTGTCATAAAATCCACAGTGTTGTTTCATGAATGCTAATATTTTAGGTGACAAGTTACAGCTAATGAACGTGAACGTGAGTGTCATTCACTCTCGTGACAGTTAACGACACTCACACACTGTGTTTTACGGCACCCAAGGGTTTACAGCAAGTGTCAAAGCCTGTTTATGGGGCTGGGGCGTCTGCCAGCTCAGTGGGTGGAGTGTACGTCCCATGTACAGGGGGCGGTGTCCTCGCTGCAGCGGCCGTGGGTTCAGGTCTGGGCTGTGGCCCTTTGCTGTTTGTCGTCCCCTCTTCCCCTCTAGCACCCAGTACTGTTCTGTCATTTAAAGTTGTTTCCAATGTTTCCAGACTTTTTCCTTTACCCGACTACAGGAGGGTGGTGCAACACAATTTACTGGAAGGGGCACTATTTGACAGGGGGACAGACTTCAATACAACTAGTTGCACTAGTTGCTAGTGCAACTGGCAATTCAGACAATGCAGCTTCCCATGAATGTTTGAAGAAGTTTTATGAACAAATCAGTACATATTCCAACAGAAAAAAATGTGACTTTATTCAAATTGTGCCAGCCACATCAACAACAAATTTAAAACGACACATCGAGGTGAAGAATCCGACCAGACTTGGGAAATATCCTCACATAATATATGTCAAAATATGGTTGAGCACATGTGTAGGCTGCCCCAGTGGATATAGAAACCAAAAACTTTGTTAGTTTTCTGTTTTAAATTTGGGTGGCCTGTCCCTTTTACTGAAACACACTTCTCTGTGATAAAACACTTGAGCTGCTGCAGCATTTCGCAGAACTCTTCCACACTCAGTGTTTACAGGCGTGAGGAGGGACTGAATAATTCATTCCCACTGATAAGTACCGAAGCATGACCGGTGGCTGAGATCACTGATCTCTGACATCACATCCAGTCCATCTCCATGGTGACCGCCTGTTAATATTTATTAAACTAGGTGAAACTCAAACATCTTTTTGATAGTAAAGTGCAGCTGCAAGGGGGCCTGTCCTGAGCCGAGCTCTGATTGGCTGACCCGAGCCTCACATCTGAGAGGACGACTTCAGGCTGCAAATGCAAAGCACAATATGCTACAAGACAGTAAAAACTCTCTTCCTGGTGCTGTTCGAGAGCTGAGGTTTGTCCCTGTTGTGTGGAAAGGATCATGTCGAGAGAACACGTCAATCCAATCAGCACACTCAGACAGAGAACAGCTAATCCCACTAATACAGCACCAGAGGTAGGTAAGGCAAGGGGGGGAGGAGGAGGGAAGGGTAAGTCTGTTCATGGAAACCAGGGTCTCACTTCTTTTCCTGGGATCAGACCATGTGCACAACACACTATTTGGTACTGCTGATCCAAACTGATAAGTCTGACACTCGGGATGGGTCACACTCGTGCTGATCAGATTTCAGGCGACGTAGCCTCACATTTTGCATCTGTTGCCTTTAATGCAAAATGAATTTGACTCTGTGAAAAGAGCTGTGAGACAGCAGCTTTGAATGTGATCCACCCCATGAAAAAAATCTTCCTGCTCAACACCTCCTAAAACAGATAAAATGTACAGGGATATGTTGACACACTTTCATATGAAAAGTGCAACCTGACAGCAAATTTCCCGAAAAGACGGCAGCATTTGCCAGTTAAATGTAGGTATTTATAGTATGCGTTCAGTGCCATTGTCTGCCATTGAGACCTTCAGCTGGCTGTCTGTCACACACACACACACACACACACACATTCTCCAGGGAAGAGACAGCGAAAAGAAAGCTGATACAAGGACAGACAGTGGTAATCTTCTTTTTTTTTCTCACCCCCCCTCCAATAAAATATCACAATATCAGGCGCCTATTCACTCATCAGGCCAAAGTATACTGTAATGACATCAATGGTTGCCATGACAACAGGAGGAGGGTGGATGACAACATCCTACTGCGTATTTTTTAGAGCAGGAGATCACAGCACTGTTCAGAATTAGAGCTGCATACAGAAAAATAAATAAATAAATGAAGGCTTGGAGATGATTGCTGAAATCTGAATGCAAAGTAAAAAAAAAAAAAAACTTTTACAATGAGCTGCACCTTTGTGCACAACACACACACACACACACACACACACACACATTTAAAAACTGCAAACACACACAGGCTGACGTAAATGCCGTCGCTCCGTGTGGTGTGTGTGTTTTCTAATATGAAATCACTTCTTCACTGAAGGTCACTCATACACGTGTCCCCCCCATTATTCAGCTTCAGTCCCTTGTCTCTGAAAACACGCCGAACACACGCTGGCCGGCAGATGGACGGAGTCTGAAATCCCAGTACAGATGACCCAGTAGTGCCTGGAATAAAATTGGTTCCTGCAGGCTCTGAGCTGGATGTTACAGCCAAGCCAAGAGTCACACACTCCTCATGTTGCTTTGATATGATCTGGAGTAGAAAGTTTGTACAGGTTTATAAACCAGTGCTGCAGGATGAAGAGAGGAGGGGGGGGGGGGGGGGGGGGCTGAAGTGACAAGGTGACTTAAGGAAAATGAGCAGGCCAACACTCTCCTTCTCCCCGACTGATGTTTGTCATTTGTCACCCCGAGAGCATCTGACCTCACTGAGTATGTGTGTGTGTGCTGTGCAGTGTGGGGGCTTTGCTTGACTCCTTTCATTATAAATGACACAGTCCTGGGAGGCAGCTGCATTGACGTCAGGGCTCTCAGCGCTGTCAAGGGCTCTGGCTGCTGAAAATCCCCCCAAATAACAGGATCTAAATAGAAAGAAATAGGTTGCTGCTGTTTCATTACTGCCTCACGAACTCCAGTGGATTTAGGGGGGCGGATTAGCCCTCGCCCTCAAGTAATCGTGTTTTAATGAAGATTTTCAGTCGTAGGAAAAATTGCGGTTCAAAGCTTTGGCATGTTCCTCCTGCGTCTAGATCACCAGTTTAAAAAAAAAACACACTCTTCGTGGTAGTATGGTGAGGAAAAGTCAAAAGTCTCAAAGGTTCCATTGACCATCAATCCTCCTACTTCGCATATCACAATAGCTCTCAAGGTGGTCTCGCTGTAGAGCAATGTGCTGACATACAGCAGCTGCACCGGCCTGTGCATTACAGTATATGTGCATAACGTGCTCTGGTGTTGAGGTATATAGAGTCAAAGGGCTGGGTGGAGGATTGGGAGGGCGCATGGCTCCGAGGAGGGCTGATGGGAGATTTGAGGAGATTAAAAAAGGAAGGTTGAGATTCTCATAAAGATCTCTGCCATGTGATTTATTACCCTAATCCTCCCTGTTGATTGCTCATTTGGAATTAACATAACACGTTGCAAAATCCAAACTACAGCTCAGTTTGCTGCGTTAATGTTGTTTTCAGACCCTGGAAACTTTCATGTGTTCAAACTATAGATGCTTGAGAGTATTCTGTCAGCCCAGCCCTTGATTCTTGTTTTGCAGTGCTGCTCTCCCCAGCAGTAGTCAGGGTGAGGCCAGGTGTCAGCTGCAGATCCTGCCCTGCTCCGTGTGGTTCCCTGTGGCCAAAACAGCCTGGAGGACCCACGCTTTCATCTCCACAGCAGCCGCCTACCAGGTCAGAGCTGACCAAATACAAGACCAGGAACATGGGAAATTAATCCCACATTTTCCTGAGTCGTTTACAGGCTGAGAAGCAACACTTCATGCTTAAAAGGATATTGTTACAAAGCAGGGAAGGAGTTTTTAAAATTCTTGGACTTCAGGTTTTTCACATTACAAAGTCACAGAGGATATAATTAGACCCTTTCTGATAGTCAACAGCTTTACTTGATGGTCCAGTGAGACCCAAATCAAGCTTTTCTTGCATTGCAAAACAGTTTGCTGAAAGCACATCAGCAGAAACGCATCATCTCCCATCGTGAAGCCTGGGGGTGGCATCATCCTGCTTTGGGGACGCTTCTCGGCAGCAGTCCCTGGAAGGCTTGTGAAGATTGAGGAGAAAATTAATGCAGTAAAAGACAGAGAACTCCTCGAGGAAAAACCTGCTGCAGTCTGCAAGAGAACTGTGACTGGGGAGATTTATTTCCCCTGCAAGAAAAGGAGACCAAAATATAAAGCCAAAGCTACGGGAGCGGCTTCAAGACAGAAATGTTGAGTCCTTGAGTGGCTGAGTCCAGACCTCAAGACTGTCCAGGACTTTTGGCAGGACTAGTGTACTTGTGGTTGCCATGTAGCTTAACAATGGTTGGGCAGTTTCGGGAGAAAAAATGGATTCAATACATTTACTCTGAAATGATCTTACTCTTTAAATGAGTCTAAGTGTTTGACACCACACATCAACTGACTGGCATGTTCTCCTTGTGTCAGCATGGGTTTTCTCCAGGTACTCCGGCTTCCCCCCACAGTCCAAAGACATGCAGGTTAATTGGTGACTCTGAATTGCCCGTAGGTGTGAATTTGAGTGTGAATGGTTGTCTGTCTCTATGTGTGTACCGCACCTCCCCGCGACCCGAAAGGATCAGCGGTTACAGAAAATGAATGAATGACGTTGAGGCATCTTGTTCTGCTGATTATCAAACATCCAGAGTCAGTGATTTAATGAGAATATTTTTATAGCCATTGTACAGCTCACTTCATTAAATATTCCAATAAAGTGGTTGTTTTGATGATCATTACCCGCTGCTTGTCCATCAAGGAGCAAATGAGCAATTACAGTGACAAGAAGCCTTTATGTGCTCGAGCAGTATAAAAGCAGGCTACACCGGTTCCTTTGTGTTACTTTATTCAGATCAAGATACAGTAGTACAGCATCCCAATTGTGGAGAGAATTCAAAATAAAAATAAAAGCACAGTCTTCGTAATACAGGACAATCGACAATCAAGGTTTATTCAAGAAAAAAATGAGGAGGGGTGGGGAGGAGAAGGGAACAGCGGGAGTAGTTCAGGGAAAGACAAAAGTTTCTTTTATCAACACAGACGATACATTTATTCAACCCGCCCATAACCACCCCAGCTCCCACCCCATAATAAAACATTATGCAGCCTTACGTACACATGCTCCATGTCCCCCATCCCACTTTCTTTGAAAGCATGCACTTGTTCTCCATCGTGTAGAGATTTGCAAGCAGGAATCGCTGGATGGCTCTTTACATTCTCTGACCTTATGCTTTTAAATCTCATGTATAGTGGAGGACTTAGCATGGATTTGAAGGAAAACTGGGTGGCTTTAGGACACAAGGAGTGCCATGGTTTTGTTAATCTCCACGGCCCTGATAGCTGTAGTCAATTTAGTTTTACCATCCCCTCAACGTCTAAGGAATAAAGTGTCCCTCGCAGAAAAAGAACAATGTTGTCTCTTTACAGAGCAGGAGGTGAAAACTGTTTACCCAGGCATACTAAAAGAAAACACGGCTGCTTATCAGTCATTGGCACAAAGATTAAGAGCAATGCTGAGAATATATTGCAGAAAATTACAACTGACTGCTACTTCCCACCCTAGCACATCAACAAACTCGCTGAGGATTTGGGGGAGGGATAATTATGAGCAACACTTTACGACCGAGCTGGTCCCTATTACAGTGGGCCGAGGTAAATCATTCGTTGACCAATTCAATCTGTGTTGCCGCAGAGAACAAACAGTGCACAAGGGCATGGTAGTCTGGTAGACAAGAGTTGGGAAAGGACACTATTTAAGACTGATTACCCTAGTATGTGCTCATCAGATTACATGCAGTTATGGACACCCATTACTTCTTTGTCAGAGTGTTATACAGAACAATCCTGTGAAGCATTTAAGAGACACAACGGGTTTGGTCTGGTGGAGGAAAAAAAAAAAGGGACCTGCAAAGACTTTTCAATCACTTCTCTGGAGAGCCACAGCAGTGTCTCAGGGAAAAGAGGGCAATCAAAGGGCTGATTTGGGAGGAAGCTCAGCAAATAAACAGCTTGCTGCACCATCTGCTGCTCAAAGTTTGCGTCTAGCGTTGGGAGAAAAGCGCAGCAGCACGGAGAGCTAGCACAGCCCTAGGTGCTAGGTAGCGAACACAGACATGTGGTAAGCTGCAACGACTGTGACTACAGTACAACAGTGGCCGGGGATGTAGAAGGGAGGAATGTGAGAGGGGTTCTGGTTAGCGATGCCTAGCTAGTACAGCAGCACATAAGTCAACATGCACCACTCAATGCAATTTTTTAACACTTTGCCTTTGTTAAAGCACCCATTTACAGCGAAGAGGAAGGTTAACGAAGAAGCCTGTGCTATGCCTGGACATGTTCTACGATTGGACAGTAAACAAAAGGAAGAAAGAAAAAGGATAAAACAAATGTTAACAGCTTTCTCTATACATTTACCAGTTGTTCCTGAACATCAATAAATATCTTGTAAAAGTGTTTGCGTTGTTGTCTTGGGTGGTTGTCTGAGTTTAGCCATGTTGGGTTGGTTACGCTAGGGCCAGAACTGTGTAGAGAGGAGAAAAGGAGAGGAATTATTTCTACCTTTAGTTTCAAACCATGACAAATACGATGTCTGGTGTTACACAATTAATCAAAATATGGAAAATACCATATCCAAATTACAGGAGCTGCAGTTATTGTCAAAGGTAAGATGAAAATTATACAAATATTACCATTCCCACTAAAATGGCGCCTCATATTGTCTTATCTTTCAAAAATAACCACATTTTGATTGCATTTACATATCCCACAGCCTGATTCATGTCATTCAAAGTCTACAAAGATTAAGACAGACAAAAACGCTTACCACTGATAGCCTCCTGGGCAAAGTACTTGACATCCATGTCTGTGTCTGTGGCCAGCTTCTCCAGCACTGGCTTAACTTCTGTTTGAAGGGCACTTGAGGACAAAGATGATGAGAGTTATTAGACAGACTGTCAATGTTGGTTCTTGATTTTAGTGTGATGGCACATTTCTGTCACTGTGAAGAGAAAACATCTGATGCTAAAGATGAAAGGGACATACTTGCTGTCAAGGACGGGGCCGATTTTCTGAAGGGATTTGGCCACATTGAAGCGTACGTTGGCCACCTGGTCATTGGACATCTTGAGGACCACTGGTAGCATCTGCTTGGTGGTGATGTCCTGGCCACATGCCTCTGACAGAGCCTGACACAAACAATACAGGTGGTCAACAGCAATGACAATGAACAGCATTTACAGATGATGGACTAATAGCTTTTTAAAAAGGAACATATACTTTATCAGTGTCTAACAACTACATGTCACATTACTGGGACATTAAATCCTTCAAAATAACTAATGGGAGATGATGGCATTGACTCACGTTGATGCAGAATAGAGTAGTCATCCTGTGGAGGTAATTGGGGTCGTTGGCCATGCCCAGGACTTTGGGCACAATGGTGTTCTGAGCCCACTCAGCTCCAAACTTCTCCACCAGCTTCATTAGGTTACAGGTGGCTGCCTCACGGATGGCGTACACTAGAAAATTACAGTGACAACATTCTGTGTGAAAGGTGCGCTCGAGTTTTGTCCACTGCTGGGTCTCTGCGGTGAACGGATCACATGGCTTAGGTCCTGTCTTTCTGACTGCACCTGGATGTTGCGTAATGTCCCCCCGAATCATATTCTTGTCTACAACTTTGTCATCTTGCCTCAAGTTATGCAGATTGTATTCATATGAAAATCGGTAACGTCAGCAACACTGTCAATCAAAAACCGTCTATATTGTACGGCGGCTGACCTCTGCTGGGAGGGTAAGAAGCTCCTGGACCCCATTGTTATCTCAATTAGTGGACATTTTCGGTTATTGTGCTTCTTCTTTGAGTTAGCTGCTAACTGCTACTACCTGCTTTTTATATCTCCCAGCAGTGGGTCTCATACATACATCACTGTCACAATATCACACCCATCATGCCGGCTATCTCTTTAATGCAGAAGGTGATTCGGCACCGTAACTACCTCAGCTGCTGGCGCTGAGTTGAAACAACTTTCCCTCCATTTCATGACCAAACCTTATATTAAGAACAAGGCAAAATAATGGCATGACATTCCACTTTGAACAGGCAACATGAAAGGGGCTAAAGTCTATACAGACTCAACTCAGTATACTGACTTCATACACTGACAAATCAGTTCCATTAAAACGCCAGAAATCATTCCATGCATGTCATGTGAAACGTCAAAATGATTTCTTAATAACAGAGTCAGAGAGGGAAGGATTCTGGGCTGATTTCTGTAGTCCTGTCTTTCTTTGAAGGGCTTACATAAGGGTGGCACAGCCCTAACCCCAGCCACAGCCGGACACACGAACACACGAACACACGAACACATGAACACACACACACACACACACACACACACACACACACACACACACACACACACACACGGAAACTCACACCAGCTGCATTCCAATGATGTAACCCAGTTGGCCCTTTGTCCTCAATAGCGAGCGTGTGTGTGTCTCTCTCTCTAATTGGAAAACTTGATGTGAAGGGAACACTATATACTCTGAGTGAAACATTTATGCAAAAGACAGTGTTCTAGGTTATAAAATAGAGCAGGGTGTGTTGTGTAGCTCTATGGGCACACAGCTCTTCCAGGAATTAAATGTGGATGATCGTCTCTCAGAACGAGTTTAACTGTCAGGTAGAGAAAGAGAGAACAGCCAAGGGCAACCCAGCTCAGATATAAGCTCACCCACAGTGACCCGACTGTGACTTCTAACTCTGTTAAGTACAGTATAAATCCACAGCATGAGTTGCAGGTTGTGGCCAGCGAGAACAAGGTTAAACTAAATGGGTTAAGTAATGCATAGAGAATGTATGATAACGCACAACAGAGTAGCTTAACTGCCCCACGGTGGCACAAAGTCAGACAAAAATCCTGATAACAACTGATCAAAACCATTGTACTACAGGATGTAGCCGTCTTTCACATTGTCCTTTACATACTAACAGCTATCATATACTATACATGGCGGCAGGAAGAAGAGGGTTACTTATTCACAGCCTTCTAGTTGACATATACATGAAAGCAGAGACCTGCAAATTGCCTCATCTTACACCTCCCTTCGCTCCCAATTTTCTCACTTTCACTAATAATACAGTATCACTTGAGTCCTGCATGACTAGTCGAGCTCAAGAGCAGTGATGCTAAAGATATGGAAACTATAGAGATGATATATAGTCAAAGAAATCTGGGGTCAAATAAAACAGTATTCACTACTAATGCAACCCTACCCTGGTGTTGCATGGAAAATAAGCATATGTATCAGGAGCTGTATGAGACCATTCAAAAAGGGATAGTGCGCTGTAAAGAGTGTTACAGCCTGCTGCAGAGCGCCAAAGCAAATAAAATGATCACAAATGGAAAATGTGGGGATGGAGTTCCTTCCCAAGGAAATTGATTTGTGATTTTTGTGGTTATTGTGAATACTTTCAGTGTAAAAACATTTTAACAAGGACAATATTTGGACTAGAATAAAAGAATATTGCCATAAAGCTGCTTACATAAGCATTCATGTTTAAGCAACCACTCGTAAAATACATCCGCTATGTCATGCAGCAACACAATACAATTTAATTTGTGAGTTTGTTAATGTCTGACAAAGCTTGCCGGAAATTTTTGACCTATAAGAGTTCCTTACCGTGGTCGATAAGCCAGGCCATACAAAGGGTGTTGAGTTTCTCATCAAAGAATTCCACTCCCTGAGAAAAGACAGTGTAATTAGCTTTCCTGGATGTTTACAGTCAAAGCCTGATAAAGTTTGTTTGTCTGCACACTGCAAATATTTCTAGTTCTACACGTGGTCCTAATTAAAGAGACCTTTAAAACATATTCTATATGGGTTTCAGCTGTGTTCCTAGACTCCATGACTCACCAGCTGTCCTGCCAACAGGGGCATGTACTCTATGATGGCGAGGCGGACCCTCCACTTTGCATCCTCTGCCAGCTCTACAATGGCCGGCAGCAGTGACTGGGAGAGCTGACGGATGCCAATCACCTCGTTCACACAGTCTAGGTTGGAGATGATGTTGAGACGGACCTCAGGGCACTGTAACAGAAAAAGTTAAGATGATTAAGTAAAGCTTATGGCAGCATGCCTTCATCACTAGAGTCCCTAGATATCAGACAAATCATAAAGAGCAGATAAGACTGCATTACAAACGCCATTAAAATTACCACAGACAGTGGGTTTAAAAAGAAGGTCATTAGGAACTTAATGTACTTTCAACAGCCCTTACATTACAGGAGTTATTTAGGATATATATAGAAAATTAAGGTGGGTCACTAGTGTCTTGTGACGTCTAGCATCGACCAGACTGAATCACAACGTAGACTTCGGTGTCAGAATGTGTGCGCAGCAAATGTGCAGTCAAAGGGGAGCTCACATGTGTGACAGTGACACATGACATGAGGCTTCTGCAACGGAAGCAGAGACTATTAAGTTAAATGAAGCGGTGCAATGTCTGCACAGTTTAGGCTATTTTTCAGTGATTAAATGCTACAACTCAAAGACTCATGCTGGGGTTAGCCCTGAAGTTGGCAAGCAAAGTTAGCCTCCCAATGGAACTAGGTCAGGGTCACCTAAGGTGGACTGTTAAAGTGTCCAAAACAGATAATGCAGAAAGGTCTGGCTGTTGAGTCTCTCCTGAGTTAAACAGACAATTATTGATTCCAACTCAATTATCAGTATTTTGCTGTTATTAGCACTGCAACTCTTATTTAGACTTAAACCACTGCACTTGGGTTGGGGTTTATTTCTTACAGGAATTCGTTTCCTGAATCTGTTTCAGGGCTTGACGCTAACTTATTTCCCCAAGGAGCACATGTGCTCCTAAGTTGAAAAAGTAAGGAGCGCACTAAGAACTTTAGGGGCACAATGTAAATTGATCAAATAATGTGTTTTCCGTAATAAACGTGATGCAAGTAGACATTTACAAGCAAAATTATTTAATGAATTTGTATACAAAATGTACAGAACGGTAAAATCATCAAGTTTTGAAAAAGTATTGCAATTTAATTTTGTCTTTAATGTTATTATCTTATACATATTATCTTTGCAATATGATTATCTTATATAATGTTATTACTTTCCTAAAAACATTCTCCAGGTCCTCTGAAACACTGCAGCCTCTTTCACACAGAGCCTTCGTGGTACCCACCGCGGGGTAGTGCGCAGAGGACAGGATTTGGGGGCGTACAGGCTCGTTCAGGAGCTACAGCTCCATGGTGACCGCTTTTGGGTCTACTTCAGGCTCTTCTCTGCTATTGGACGCACGGCGCCGAGATGCTGTCACAGCGCGTTGCGGTGAAATTAAAAAAATTTCAATTCAAGCGCAGGCTGGCGGTACGCGCCGCTCAGCTCGGCGGCAGAGCGGTGCGCTCTTGCGCTGCGGTAGCACATACACAATGAATGGGTTCATCGGCAGAGGTCTGCGCTTTGTGCGCTCTGTGTGAAAAGGGCTTTATTTCCACCCTGCCCAGCAGCGGTACCGTGGCGAACACTCCCTAACTGCGGGGAGAACGGAGCAGGCTTCCCGGTACGTAGGTCCGCCGCTTCCTCCACACTTTGACTTATTTCCACGCTGTCGACAGTGGGACTTTTCATTGTGCCGACAGTGGCTTGGAAACTGCCCATAACCGTGTCACACGGGGAAGAGGGAAGGCGGCTGGAGTTCCTCCAACATTTGCGGTTAGATTATCATATTTTTTTATTGACAAAAATATAGGCTGCTTCGGCTGTTTTTTTTATGCACACATGTGCCCCTAAATATTTTTTACAGTTCGCACACCTATTTTTAGTTGCAAATGCGAGTGAAACGCTCACACTGTCGAGCCCTGTGTTTATAGTGTTTTGTATTCATTCATATTTACATTTTTTAAGGACACGACAAACTCTTAAAGGTGTTGTATATAATCTGGTGAAAGATAATTGATTATTGAGTCTTATACTCAGGTCGGCGAATACAGATGCTTTGTGTTGGTGGTTAGGCCCATCTAAACACCCAAAGCATCTGTATTTGATGACCTGGGAATGACACTCAACAATTAACTACTTTTTTCTAGAGTTGCATACAGCACCTTTAAGAGTTAGTATATTGTTCAATTTCAAGTTCTTTAATGTCCCTGACTGTTGTTTTGTGGTTTTCTTTTTTTCTTTTAGGGCATCAGTTCAGGAAGTGCACCAGTATCATTTTGAAACAATTGTTTTAGAGCTGATATCAGTTAAAAATTAAAACAATAACCAACCCTATTGTGGTCTGCTGTACACCTGTGTTGACTGTCTTGTATAGGAATGATTTGCTGTTAGCACTGATATCTTAATGACGTAGAAAGCTCTACAGACATCGTTTGATGATGAGCCACATTTTTGATATTTCTGAACTGGGTAGACAAAATGTATTTATCTGATGAACCTACATTAAAAATAATAATAATAAATCAAACTTGAAACAGTTTTCACATTATATTGAACAACCATTTTTACTCTTAAGTGCAATTTTCTTGGCTCTGGTCAAGCCACTTTGGTCACTGTAAACAAAACAGACTTCCAAGTTGTTGTCTAGAATCATGTAGCCCAAGATTATGTCCAAGAGCCTTAAATGGATCTGCTTTAGTTCAAAGTTTGACAGGATATTAACAACTAGAACAGCTAAACAGAACTCTTCATCCACATATTCCTCAAAAAAAAACCAACAAAAACCCAGAAGCCCTACACTGCACGATGATTTGACACTCTCAGTCAGGCCTGTTAACTAAGTGGGAACATAGAAGTAGCCAAATAAGGCATGGTGACTATTTGAAATAATTCAGCTTTTAAATGAATGGCATGTCTGCAGAACACTCTCCATTATGCTCCCTTTAAACTGTCCTCAGATAGATGCACCTTGAATTATCGAAAATTTGCAAGTCAAAGCTGTCAGTTTAGACGGAAATCTAATTAGACAGTCTTGGTCTTGCGTTTGTGCTGTGAGGAAATGGGGCCATCTTTAAATAGGACTAAGAAAAGCAGCGACAGAACTGACAGCCTTGGGCCATCCAAAACATCTATATACATTTGTGTCTAACCTGCCAAACTCATGTCTAATCTCAACGTGCATATTAATGTCATGGAAATGTATTCATGGGACAAGATGTGACTGGGCTATTGTTGTTCTAGATGAACCTGTTACGTTAGCGGATGATGATTGTTCTTATACATTCCTCCTCTAAAACCTAGCCCTCTGTAACCTGACCCTAACCAGACTCATAAAACACCTTGTTCGACATTTTTGTTACTGTAAAAACCCATAAAGGTATGTCTAACACAGAGTCACAAAAATACCTGAAATGCAAGGCAAATGAAACTGGCCACATCCTGTCATCAATCTATGTGCTATATGTCTAAATAGAACCGTTGCCTTGCTCAACCTGTTTAAAACCTGCACTTGCTCTTTACTAATCGACATACAATAAAAAGGCATCTGGCAATAACGGATTGAGTTGCACTGTGTCCAGCTTTTCATTCTGCTTCCCTCTAGACACAGCAATTCAGTCTTCTAATTGTGAGGTCTTAGTGTGGCTGCCAACTGCATGAATCATCCTCCTACCTAACCAGGTGGTAGCTAGGTACATCTGATGGCTGCAACTAAGTGGCTTAACCCTGTCTCAGACGTGCTGATCACTGAAGGCCAAAGAAGTTGGTCAAACTCAGGCGCCTCACAGGAAGCTTTTGTTGTGAATGTTACCAAACTAAGTGCTGCCTTGAGAACTATCTAAAGCCAGCTATGCAAAATATAAAAGAGAAATTGAGGCCCACGATTACAAGTCTGCATCTCCTTTACCTCGTCCTTGAGCTGAGCCAGGAAGAGAGGCAGTAAGTGCTCTATTGTGTTGTCCTTGCCCAGGATGGTCGAAAGGCCCATTATGACAGAGGCCAGGGCTGACTTCACATGCTGGTTGGTGTCTGAAACAAGTTCCTGGTCAGAGACGGGACACACAGGAGACAGAGAGATCAGCACAAACAAATAGTTAAGACAGAAAATACGTAAATAAACATCAAAACTACTGCTATGGGTCATATTCACAACACAATAGAGAGAGGGAGGCTATAATCGACTTGTGTTTAAATACGCAGCAAAGTGGACGTAATACCAGTGCAGACAACAAACAGTCATTGCAGTTAACTACTGTGGGTGGAATACTTTCAAATGATGTAGACAGAAACAGAAATGGCATAATATAATTAGGGGACACAGAAATTGCCTATTATCCTGTCATGCTCACTGATTAAATGGACTGCATTTATACAGAATATTACATCAAACCACTGACCTACAATTGGCAGATGACAGCTCTGATTCCAGAGCCAGAGTTGCCTCATGATTATATTAAACATATCTGATCAAACCAATATCACATAGCAGCTTTTTAGTACTAAGAATTATGTAACTTTTTACAGCTTTCTAAGGTTGTGTGTCAGATTGTTGCTGCCTGTATAGTTTTGTTCCACTGTTGATATATTGACAGGAAAAACAGAATGAGTCACAGATCTGTACCTTTACTTATAATAGTCTACAGATCCTGGAATTTCACTGCAGTAATCGTTATTGCGATTTAAAAAAAAAAAAAAAAAAAAAAATCAGCTGGCAATGATATAAGATTTTTTAATCAGTAGCGCTATGACTGAACTTATTGTTGAACATAAAACAACAGTGCCACCTGCTGTTCAAAATCTTACCAACACTGGTACACAGACACACTGTATGACCCACTGTCTTTTGCAGCAGCCCCACATAAAATACCCTCTTAACAGCCATTTATGCTTAGGGTACGTTAGTGGGCATCTTTGGATACCTAAATGTCTTTCTAAAAGGTTGTGGTCATAACCTCTCTCCATTTTTAGTGTGTGTGTATGAACACTGTCTACTTGAATGGGTTTTATGGTTTGCTCTGATCAAGAGCATCAAAGCAAACACGGGTAATAAAGCTAGAGCAGTTGTATTATTTCTACATCTGAAAATTCACCAACATGCAAATCATCATTTTAGCCAGTGTAAATATTTTACTCATTGCCTGCTGAGATCTGGAGAGATAAAGTCTAGTAGGGCACATTACATAAAGCCTGTAAACAAAACCTGTTTACCACCATTGGGAGAGAAAATTGAAAAAATTTGAACATAAATCAATACTGTGTGTTGTATACATGCATTGCTTTTTACAGAGAGGCTTTCTAGCTAAACCTACTGTATTTATAGTAATGAGCACATCACTGCAACGGACAGTTGTGTCAAAACATTTTGAGTGTACACACTTAGAGATTTATATCTGTATGAGCCGATGGTGTAATGCTGTTAAACACTGGATTTGCTTGCCCTGTTGGACTCATCACACTTGAGATATCAGCATTTCAGTTGGTTAATAAAATATTATCGACATCAAAAGGAATACTGGACAACATTATGAAAATAAGATCTCAGTTGTATAACAACCCAGTTCTCATTAAGGCGGACATCGTACCACCACGTCTGCATAAACGCTTTGGGGAAGACTATAAAAAGATATGCCTCTAGTCCTTTTCCATGCTCAATAACGCATAGCAACTCAAAGTGTTTCTTGTTCAAATGAGAAGTAAAGCACCGGAGAAATGTCACAATGTGGCAGACTGGAAAGTTTATTTTTTACCTTGACACAGGGCAGAATGTGAGTCATGATGATTTGCTCACGGTTGTCCTCTGGGAGGTTCTCACAGAATTCTAAGAAAAGAAAAACACCATGAATAAAATACAAAACTGACTGGACAAGCAGCTGAAACAAGTTGTTTAATTCACCCCGTGCAATTCACCTTTTCAGCAAGTCACCCGCTCACATTTACTTTATGTGTCCGCGTGTACTGACCTTTGACTTTGTTGGCCGCAGCAGCACGGACCTCAGCTTCACAGTCCTTCAGAAGATTCTGGAAGGCTGGGACCAGATCGTTCTTGGTGATCTCTGGTCCCACTGCTTTCTGGAGCTACATTCAGAAAAAAAAAGATCAGCATCAGTCTCAATATCCAAATAAGCATGTGGGGAAAGTATTAATACACAAAACATGGGTTAGTTTTAATGTAGAGTTGAGAATAAAAGGGGGCACTAAAGGGTATATAACAGGTGACAGAACAACTATGATGGCCTAAGTAATGTGTTATTCTTTTACCAATCATTTTTAATGTTCCAAGTTCAGGTTATCATTTATATTTATCTTATATATATCTGCTATTAACCCATTTTCTCTCCCACATGCCAAAGTCCTGAATGCATTGCAACAGCCTTGTTATCCAGTCTGAGTCAGAGAAACCCAGTTAGGCTACTCCAACTTTAAATAGGTTACTGTGTCACATAAAGATCTTGCGTTTTTTTTTGTTGTTTTTTTTTGGTGAAAGTCGGCAGTCTCATGAATATATATTGGTGCCAATATAAAGCCTTGAAGTAGCAGGTCCTTTTAAAAACTAAATGCACTGATAGAAAAGGTTCAACATGTCCACATGAACGTTTAATCACAAAGTGAAAAATAATGTTTCTGAGTCATTTTCTTCATACAAGGCACATCTAGAATGCTTGAGGGGAAGGTGTGGCTGCACGGACATTTGTACATTTTTAAACATTATTCTATACCTGAACATACAATAAAATGAAAACTTAAAAAAAAAATTCTGACTCCTCTACTGAATGATGATTTACTGTATACACACAATATTCATGTCCTTTGATTTGTATTTTAAATATCCCATGACACTGATTTGTGAATGTGCAAAAAGCTCAGATTTGTCAAAACATGCATCAAAAATGAAAGCTACCAATAGATATGCCCTTCCACATTCATGTACTAAACATTCTATTAAAATTTAGAAAAACAAGTGTATAGATTCATACAGAAGCAATCCTCTCATGCATCACCTATGACCCACTAAAAGTGTGTGGCTGTGTATTTTTCTGCAGAGACTCTGCCCTCTGCCTGTATTTTCTTCATATTGTCTGTGCTCTGTAGATTTATGGGTGTGTACCCCCACAGCCCTCAGGTGTGGTTGGGGAAAATATAGTGACTAGCTGCCAGACTGTGAGCAGCATGCATCCAAGGGACACATCGCCAAAAATAATGCATGTACAGTGAGGCAAAACACCCAACGAGAGTGACTTTGGGGTTGGCTTTTACATTTACTGGTGCATGTGAACTAACAATCCTGCGTAGTATACCTTTAACAAAACTGACCAACACCTTTTGACAAAATTATATTAACCTACAAAGATCAGAAATCATCTCTGAAAAGATCATCAATCCTCATCTATAAAATTGTTACCAATTCCTTCTTAGGAGGAAGATAATAAACCAGTGAATGCACATTATCTCTATTCATAAGAGTTTACAATTTTAATTTCACACACCATTGCTCAACTCTTGAATTACAGTACACATGGTTCATACCATATACATTCAAATGCCAGTTTTCGTTTCTCACACCCCTACTTGTGCACACCCTCCGTCTTTTTTGCTCGCTGAACTATTCAGCAATAGTCTTAATGAAAGGAACATGCAATAAAAAACACAAAACATAAAAATAATGATATAAAAATAACAGGAAATCTGCCTAGTTGCTAAGGCACCAATACTCTGGAAGTACTTGCAGCCTGACTCCAACACTATCAAAGAGTAAAAACATTGGGGAAATAAAGCAGCAGAAGAAAGCATCCACTGTCGTTGAGCTTCAAAATAGGCAGTGCAATTCAAGAATTGTTCAGCTGTCTTTGCTGATAATGCAATTTAATATTAAATCTGACCTTAGGTTCCACATACATGTGTACTTAGTTGAAGGAAAACACCACATTTATGTGTTTCGTAGGATGCATTACACACAAACGTGTCAGCATTTGTAATGTAGTTTGCCCTTATCCTTGACTGAAACATGTGCCCACACTTTTTTAGACATTTTTTGGACCATTTTTGCCTTTATTGATAGGACAGCTAAGATAGACAGGAAAGATGGGCAAAGAGAGAGCAGAGATGACAAGCAGCAAAGGGCCACAGGTTGGAATTGAACCTGGGCAGTTACAGAGGACTCATCCTATACAGAGTGCACACTCTATCAGGTGAGCTAGAGGTCGCCAAATGTGCCCACACACTTCAACCTAATTTCATTTTTGGCTTGGAACATGTGTGCTACCTGGAAAACATTTATTGTGGCCTTCAGCCTTCTTTGCAACAAATGTTGATATTGTTTGAGCTAAATGGTTCTTAGGAACTGGACAATTTGACAGCAACTCTATATACAAGACATGATTCTACATCGACATTTTTTGCTTCCATTAACCAGGATGCTAGCAGGGCAAAGGAGTCGGTTGCTTACCTCAGAGAACTTGTCAGCCACCATGTAGCGGACCCTCCAGGATTTGTCTTCTGCAGCTTGGCGCAGGGTTGGCATAACCAGGGTCTCGAGGTCCTCCTGAGGCAGCAGAGTGGCAATGCTGACACAAGCCTCCACGGCAAGCAGCCGCACTGAGTCCTAGTGGAGAAAGGTAATGTGAACAGTTTGGCCATCCTTTGGTTTAACAGCAAAGAACAGAGAGTGAAAGACCAGTTTAGTTTGAGAAAAAGGAAGAAGAGTGCTGATACCTGCTCATCAGAGGCCAGGGCAGTGAAGAGGGAAATAATGTCACTTTTAACATAATCCAACTCCAGTACTTTGGCAAACTCCCCAAGTTTGGATGCTGCAGCACGACGCACCATAGGAGTGTCATCTGAGCACAAGGTGCGGAAATGCCTAAAGATAACCACAAACAACAACAAACAAGTTTTAATCAGGGAAAACTGACCAACCAAGCCTGGTTTAAAAGGCTCAAACAATCACCTCGGGTATACATTTAATTACATGCCTAATGTTATGTCATACATAATATACACTGCTGTAAAAAAAAAATTGTATTTAGAGCACTCAAAAAAGTGCTTCTCTCTGTAAAAAGCAACTTACTGGCGGATCTCAGCCTTGACAGTGCTGGAGACACGGGGATAACAGACGCTGAAGAGGCCGCAGGCAGATGTGCGAGAAGTGAACCAGTCACCACTGGCCAGCCGCTTGACCAAAGGCTCAAAATGGACCTCCAGATCAACTGGAGAGTGCTCCTGAGAGATCTTTCGCAGGGACTCAACAGCTTTGTCTCTGACCACTGTCTCTTCCACTGTAGCTAGACTCTCCAGTGGAGGCTGTGAATCAAGAAAGAATAAGTTTAGATGGGGGTTAATGTTATTTAACTGCTCAAAAACACTAGATATTATGAGAATGTGTAGGTAGTATTTTATACTTTAAATGAATGTTAAAGTGGCATACACCAATATTTGTATTTAAACTATTCATTTCACTAAGCTATAATGTCAAATTCCTGAAATGTCCATAACGTAAAAATAATGCACCCCTTTGGTTATCTTCTAATAAACAAATCCTCTAAAAGGGAGCAGACATGAATGAAATCATCAGAAAAACCACACAGCTCACAGCTTGTGCTTCTGTGCTACTACTACTAAAACTGTATCTGTATTCTCATTATGTAACACAATCATTATTTACAATGGACATGGAAATATATAGAGCTGACAACATGGCCCTTTCAAATGATTTCTAAAGTTTACTCAAAAGCAGGGTAACATTTATCCATTAATGAGCATATGCTTAAATCAACTCTCCGGTGACTTACCAAGAGACAGTGCACGTACTCTGGCCCTCCCACCAACATAGTGAAATTGCCAAGCTGCTCAGCCAAGGCCAAGAGCACCTCATCTTCATCATAGATGGTGTCTAAGGGAGTAGAGGAAGACTCATTAAAAACTTATGAACACACGTTTACAAGTCTAAAGCAATGAGTGACAGCTATTGCAACAGCCTAGAGTGGTTTAAATAACAACGCATTCAGCATTTCCCCGTGTGACAACCTTGTGAAAAAACCACTGAGGTCATGACTGCTGTGTCAAACATCAGATCATTTTTTACAGGCTAAAGGGATTCACTTTATTACCTGTGAGGAAGGGAAGGAGTTCAGTGCGAGTCCTCTCAACACCGAGGGCCAAAGCAATAGTGGACAGCTTCTTGATACTGTTCAGCCGTAACTGTAAACAAAATGGACATTCATTAGCAAAGCAGGCACATTTTAAGTGCAACGTTTTATAAAACAGTGTCAGTGTTTGACTGAACTCAGGTATAGCCTCGCTAAACCCTGTTAAATCAGGTTGGATTTACCGCAAAGTGCATCAATTACAATCTCGGCTACGGTCGTCGTCTTCGCATTACGTAGCTAGCGAGCTAACGTTAACCAGCGTTTCAAAACGATTCGCTAAAGTAGCTGAATGAAAATGATAGCTTTACACACATTGACATGTCATAACCATGCTAACAACAGTGAGCTATACCCACTGCGGCCTTACACGCCCTAGTGTTGTGATTGCCAACTTTAGTCAATGAACGTCAGCTAGCATACTGCGATACGATGCTTTAACGCTAACGGCTAAACCAATGACCTGGTTAGCTTCTTACCCAACTAACCTTTCTACGTTTACAATTACGCTGGTGTGAACACTGACCGGTCAAAAATAACACTAGCCGTTACTCCTTATTGATAATTAACGTCGTAAATCAAAACAGCAAGTCAGGTACATTGGCAAAGGAGGGTGCGCCCGGCAGAGCATTCCTGATAGGCCTTGGCCGGGAACGTTAGCTTACATATGTGCTAGTTAGCTAGCTGGCAATCGCAAACACGACTGATATTCGGCCTAATTTTACGGTACAATATCAATCACGATTAAAGTCAAAACAAATGTTTTACCTGAACATCCTCATTTCGCAGTTCATCAATGAGAACTGCGATAGGGTAGAGAGAGTCGTCTCCATCAGCTCCTGCCATTTTGGATACTGTTGTAGTTACCGAATGGCGCTGCTGTGCCGCACTACGGGGTTTCTGCCAGGGAAGAGCGGCTGCAGGGCCCTCCCACCTCCGCCATTGCGCCGCTGCTGCTGCCTTCAGGAAGCCACCTTAAAAACCGCCAAGGAGCAACTCTTCATATAAGACCACACAAAACAAGACAAACAACTTCAGAAAAACAAACTTACTTGAACAAACAAAACGTTTAGTGATACGAGAATATCTGAATTGTTATAAAGCAACTCAGTGGTCGCAGAGGTTAAATAATCAAACTATCTATTCAATGACAGAGTTCTGAAATTAAAATTATAGGCTACTGTGAACGCATTTTATCGTTATACAATTTAAACGAGAAGCAGGCCCACACTGTGAAGAAAGACCTTACAAATAATTCAGCATAAACAAATGTATTTGAAAGTTTGACCCCACTTGTTCTATATAAATATACAGATATACTAATGTGCCCAAGTATTTAGAATTATTAGTCGATCAAATTCAAAAGTATGATTCCATGTTGTGTAAAGTGTATATAATGGATTGGACAGAATTGCTCAGCTTCATTGTAATTATAATAGGCTACATATCTGTACATAGGCCTAGATTTGGGGGGTGGGGTGGGACATGTCCCCCTCAGTATTTAGAATCCAAGAGGTATTTTATGAAATTATTTTGATGAAATTAAAGACTTTTCCACCTTAAATTGATTACCTTAAATTGGAACAAAAATCACCAGAGTGCTTGAAATTGGGTGCAACTTTTCCCGGAAGGACCCCACACCATTTCATAAATTTCCCCATCCAATGTTTAACCAAAAGCTACGCAGGGTTGGTAGTGTCTCCATTTTCGTTTGTTTGTTTATTTTTGTTCTTGGAAGGTTATTGTAAAAATGTAGTACGTTACAGATTAGGCCACTAGTTACCCTCTTAAAAATGTAACAAGTAATGTAACTATTTTAATCACTTCATCAAAATAATGTAACATTAGATTTGATTACTTTTTGATTACTTTTCAAAGAAATGTTTGAAACTGGACTATAGAAACTTTTTATCTTTTTATACCAAAAAACAATATAATTAGGTGTAACCCCCTTGTAATCGCCAGTATTTTGATTAGTAACTCTAATTTAAATACATATTTTTCCTCAATAACTGTAATCTGATTACCCTTACATTTATTTTGTAACTTAATTGCATCTTACTTGTTACACGTAACTAGTTACTCCCCAACGCTGCATTTATAAAATGTATAAATAGACAAAAAAAGAAACAATTTTCGTTTTGAAAGCTATGTAGTTTACTAAATGCTTTTATTTTGAAAACCGACGAACCGGATATTTTAGTGTTCTTCCGGCTTGTTCGTTGTAGCCGGTCAAGATGGCGTCTCAACAGCAGCAGCCCGGCGGGCCGATGTCCCAGCCCGGATTACAACAGCCCACTTCATTACAACAACAGCAGCAGCAGCTGAGCCAACAGCAAGACTTTGATCCAGTTCATAGATTTAAAATGCTCATTCCTCAGCTGAAGGAGAGTCTGCAGGTAACTGTGAGGCACCGAGACAAAAACTGAAATCAAAAATGCCCAAAACATCTGATAACAAAAGCTAAAATTGGTTTAACGAGTTCACTCTCGAAATACTGTCATTTCTATAAAGGAATTATATATATACAGCAATGTATTTCAAACGTATCGCTTTATATTTCCACTTTCAGAATGTGATGAAGATTGCATCCCTGAATTTGTCCCACAACACCTCAATTGACAACGGCATGTAAGTTGACTGGATTGACGTTGCAGTGATGATGCTGGAGACAGATGTTTCAGATTTTTGAACGTGTCTGTTGTTTCCTCTGGTTTAGCAAAAGCAGCGACACCTCTGTGCAGCGCTTTGACAAGAGCCTGGAGGAGTTTTATGCCCTTTGTGATCAGCTGGAGCTGTGTTTGGTGAGACCTCAACACAAAACACATACATAACCAACATACTGTTAAGTACTAGGACTGATATGTCCTGGGGTTCATGGTGTCAAGGAAGTTTACTCACTTATTTTATACTTCAAGATTATGTGCATTTCAGCTTAGTTAATGTATTGTTTACCTGTTTGGTGAATATTAAAAGAAACGTGGGGCCTATTGCACGAAACTAGGATAAGGGATTAAGCCGGGATATCTTGGTTATTCTGGCTCAATTTATCCGTGATCCGGTTGCACAAAAGCGGGATAGTGGACAGCGGGATATGTTATGACATAAGTTACCATGGAGATTTATTCTGTGGAGCTAGCCTGCTCCAGACCAGGCTAAATTCCAGGATATATTTAATCTCATCCCTTATCTCAGTCAGCAGTCACCACAAACGGAAACCAATAGTTATTCCACTGCCCACTGCACATTGTTATCACATTCAACCAGACCCACTGTCATTATTTAAACATTTGTGATCATTAATTGCAATCATTTTAGATAAGTGATGATTTTAGATGATTTTGCAATCATTAGATAATTTACAGTTTCCCATAGACTATATATAAAATACACATCCCATATAAATATAAATACACATCAAAGAGTAACATGATGTTCCTTTATTGAATAAGGATAAATCAAAGCAAGTAAGCCATCAGCTCCTTTCAAAACTGAAGTCACACAGTGACTCTACAAGATAGAAAGCATGGAATCAAAGCATATTATACAACACAAGAATAAATACACATTCAAAGGTCTGTATATGATACACCCCGCATGTCTGCACACTGAAATAAATGCAGGACAAATCCACACATGACAAATGAACAGACAAATGAATGGATGTAGTAGCCTCCCTGCAAGCTTGCATACACACAGTATACAGCACAAACAACATAAGAGGCCAAATCAATTTAAATTGAATAAAAAAAACAAACAAAAAAAAACACAAATTCCTCTGCCACTGCAGGACATATTCAACTGAAATTCACAGCATGCGTCTCTGCCACTGCAGGACATATTTAACTGAAATTTAAAGCATGCATGTTAACTATTATAATTTAACACAGATTGGTCCCTGACCAGCCGACCACTGTCGTCATCAGGGAAGATGGCAGGATTGTCCCAGTCCATGTGTGATGGGGGCCCTCTCCTTCCTCAAGCAGGCCACAGTGATGTCACATGCCCTCAAAGGGCTGACCCTTAAGTGGTGAAGACAGTGAAAGCGTGCCTTCAGGAGGCCAAAGGTCATTTCGATCCTGGCCCTTGTCCTGGCATGGGCATGATTATAGGCCTGTTGTGCTTCCTGAGGGTCTGTGTATGGTGTGAGGAGAAAAAGATGTAAAAAGTGGTTATTAACAGAGGTTGTGTGGCTCACCTTGTGATAGGCGCTGATAGATTCCAGAGGTCCGAAAGACTTGGGAGTCATGGACTGAGCCGGGCCACTTTGCCACAACATTGCTGATCAGATAGTCAGCATTGCAGACCATCTGAAATTATAAGATGAAGACTGTTAAACCAATCAATGCACATCACAAGCAATGCACAGTGTTCATTAATCGACAATATCAAAAAGTCATGTTCACCTGAACATTATATATATATATATATATATATATATATATTCTTATGATCAATCAGCATACACATGCATGCACACACACACACACACACAAACACACACACACACACACACACACAATTGCATACATATAATGAAACAGCAGAGGAGCATGGAGCATGAGGAGCTAAGATAAGGTAAGGTAAGGTAAGGTAAGGTAAGGTAAGGTAAGAGGAACTTTATTTGTCCCAAAGGGAAATTCAATTAAGTCAGTGAGCTCATCTATTTATCAAAGAGTTATACAGTCTGATGGAGTTACATTTACACAATTTCACTCACATCTGCAGTCAATTTCACTTACACTTTCAACTGATTCATAATCAGAGTACAACTTCGTTTTCGGAGATGTTAATTAACTATTTGGATTGTAGGCTAATAGTGATGGTTTCAGCGGAGCAGTGAGTGTGTATTTGTGCACTACTTACGCATTCAGGCGGTCTGCAATACTTTGCCACGCTTTCTCTCGTTGTTTATAACTGTGGCGGTGTTGCCTTTCTTTTTGATTTTATCCTTTACCTCTTCGTAAGCCTCCATGAGGATTTCTGCCTCCGACGGGGAAAAGTACGCCGCTCTTGTTGCCATGGTGAATCGGTGAATCTGTGATCGATGGCGGGGTCTATTTGAGGAAGCCGCGTGCGCGCACTGATCTAGGATTGGTTTCACCTGGCTTGATGAATCCGTATCTGCTCATCCTGGCTTGGTCTTTGTGCAACCCATTAAGCCTGGACGTTCTTGTTTTGGATTCGTTGAACCCAGCTCAGTCATTTATCCTGGATGTCTGAATCCTACTTTTGTGCAACGGGCCCCCTGTTAAAGCCATGTACACTTACCGGCCACTTTATTAGGGACGCCTTCCTAGTACCAGGTTTGCCCTCCTTTTGCCTTCAGAACTGCCTTAATTCTTGGTGTCATAGATTCAACAAGGTGCTGGAAACATTTGTCAGAGATTTTGGTCCATATTGATATGATAGCATCACAGCTGTCGGCTGCACATCCATTATGGTGCTCTATTGGATTGAGATCTGGTGACTGTGGAGGCCATTGGAGTACAGTGAACCCATTGTCATGTTCAAGAAACCAGTTTGAGATGTTTTGAGCTTTGTGACATGGTGCGTTATCCTGCTGGAAGTAGCCATCAGAAGATGGGTACACTGTGGTCATAAAGGGATGGACACGGTCAGCAACAATACTCAGGTAGGCTGTGGTGTTTAAACCATGCTCAGTTGGTACTAAGGGGCCCAAAGTGTGCCAAGAAAATATCCCCCACACCATTACACCACCACCACCAGCCTGAACCATTGATACAAGGCAGGATGGATCCATGCTTTCATGTTGTTTACACCAAATTCTGACCCTAATATCCGAATGTCACAGCAGAAATCAAGACTCATCAGACCAGGCAACGTTTTTCCAATCTTCTATTGTCCAGTTTTGGTGAGCCTGGGTGAACTGTAGCCTCAGTGTCCTGTTGTTAGCTGACAGGAGTGGCACCTGGTGTGGTCTTCTGCTGCTGCAGCCCCTCTGCCTCAAGGTTGGACGTGTTGTTGGTTCAGAGATGGTCTTTTTAGGGCCATCTTCTGTAAACCCTAGAGATGGTTGTCTGTGAAACTATCTACAGTAGCCCAGGTGGTTGTCGATGTGTAATACTGTACATGCTACTATATCTACACTCAAAATACACCACACAAACTCACGCTTTGTCTCCTCTGTGCAGCGGCTGGCATATGAGTGCCTCTCCCAAAGCATCGACAGCGCCAAACATTCACCCAACCTGGTCCCGACAGCCACCAAGCCAGACACAGTGCAGACAGAGTCCATGTCTTACGCCCAGTACCTCGGCATGATCAAGTCTCAGATCTCCTGTGCCAAAGACATCCACAATGCTTTGCTAGAGTGCTCCAAGAAGATCGCAGGGAAGGGACAGCCTCAGGGAATCATGTAGCTCTATCTACATCTGGTGACATTTTTAAGAAGAGGCTGTCTCATACTCAGATCTCAGATGTGGTCACGAGGGTGATTAATTTCTCAAGATCCTGTATATCTTTTTTTGAATTTAAGTTATGTTTCTTTTAAGCACTGTGTAAATATTCTGGACAGAAAGTCATGTTCTCAGATGACCAGCAGGTGGCGGCAGAGTTGTAACAGCCAACTGGATATTCTCAATCCTTTTGTAGCATATTTGTATTGAATATTAAAACTTTTCTACCAATACTGATGTTTTCTTATTATTCAAGATGCATAGAGGAAGATCTGTCAGTCAATAACCTCTTTAGCTGATGAGGAGGAAGTTATGTTGGAGCATGATTCATAAGAGCAAAAACCCATTAGTTGTGGATGCAGGTTCTGAAGTGACAATACAATATTAACTATCTGCTGCAGAATTGTGCAATCCCTTACAAAGATTCAGATTGCTTTTTTTCCTCAAAGAATGACCAGTATGCTCCCTCCTGCGTAAGTTTGAGTTAATGTACAACTCCCTAAGACGAATGGCTCATCCTCCATGTTGCATAAACACGCAACAGAGACAAGAAACTGAGGACTCAACTTACATTTGAATCCTTGCTCAGCTATATATTGGTCCTTGGTCCCTTCCTATCTTTATGTTGAAGCTAAGGGATTAATTAAGTCTAACACACAAGCATGTGAGAGGGGAGCCTAGTGGGCTTACAGCTGTGTAACATCTCAAACCAATCTGAGCTACTGACAAGCACTTAGATCCAAAAATACTCCTGTGGGTCACTACTGAACAGGCACGAGAGGTTCATCACAGTATACAGTCACACTCTCCCAGATTCTGTGCAGGTCAGCAGTAACATACAAAGAAACAGCTGTTCATTAACGCTGTTTACCACTTGTAAATTGCAATACTTTGGGACTGATAAAAGAAATGACACCAGACGAATCTTCATATTTTCATATCTTTATTTTCAGACAATAGTCTACCTTGACACAATTTGTTTTTAAAGCTTGAAAAATATACAAGAACGAAGCTAGAATTATTGCGAATAATCCAGTTGTCAAGATACCGTGCCACGCAGCACAGAGTTCATCAAATGAAAAACGAGAAGTAACATATAAAAAGGGTAGAGTATGATTTTTCTTTTTACAAAGATTACAGCAGATAAAATAATATATCCAGAGCATCAGGTACAATACAATGACATGAGGATAACTTAGACATTGTCTAAGTGCATTAGTGGATTTCAAACGGTAGATAAGTCACAACACTTTCTGCCTTGTTGCATTATGCAAATTACATGATGTGACAAACAGATGGCATCATCACAATACCATACATAGAGAAAATCCCATTAATCTGATGCCAAATCATTTAAATTGCTCTTTGAGTGTTACTGTGCAATGATAGAAGTAGTGCCTGCCAACCTTAACTACATGTTGATGTACAGTCAGTCTTACATTGTATGTAACAGCAACATGGTAAGAGTAATGTGCACTGTGACAGGGCTGCTATTTTCAGCAGGTTTCAGTTCATACTGTGCAGTATGATTTGGAAACTGGGGAGCAGTAATGTAAAATGTATAGCCTCATGAATATTCTAAAATCTGGGTCAGTGTCTTCTGATTCTCTCTGTATGATGAAACCAAGGTGTTTGTGTGTGTGTGTGTGTGTGTACAGAGCACTGGGGCGTACTGCATGATGCTTGAAAGACTTTAATAAGCGCACAAACAGATGTTTTCACTGCTTTGTCGAGCTTGAGCCGTTCATGTTGCTCTTACCCTTAGCCTTGTCCTTTGGTTGGTCCCTGTGGGGAACACAGCACATGGTAAACAATCACACTTCAAACGCTAAATTAACTGCAGTGTCATAAAATATCACAATACAGCAAAGCATACTGTATGTGTCTGCTATCAGTGTCTGCCACTTGTTCTTCGGTCTGAGGGTGTTATTCTGACCTGTGCTCCTGCTCAGGACCGGTGAGGGCTGCTCGGTGAACACCATGGGTTAGGGCCTGGGGTTCCTGTAGATGGGACATGGGGCCAGATGGCCCAAACTTGGCCACCTCCTGCTGCCACTCATAGTCAAAAGTCTGAGCTTCAGCTGGGGATAAAGGATCAGGAAACATGTCAGGTAAGTCTGTGGACTAAAATTAGAATCATCTCTGAAATAGCTTCATCATCCAAATACATTTTTGAGAAGTTCAACACATATGGCAGGACCCTCTACATTTATGACCATGTGTAGCTGCTGCAACAACTTGATTAAAAAAAGCAAAATTCAGTGAGCTGAGAGCAGACTATTCGGGAATGGAAACTGTGTCATTTAACATACACTCATCCATATTCTGAAAGTCCTGGTTTAACTCCTTCTCTCCTGTTTTCTTGTTGAATTTCCTCTCAACAACATGTCCCCTGTCCTGGATGTGGTGACCAATGGACATCTTCTCCAGACCGCTCTCAGAGTCCTTAATTGCTTTCCGTGTCTCCTTGATCTGGTGATAAAACATTATTAAACCCATCAGACACATCAGTTTGTCCACAAAAAGGCACATACTATATATTTATTTGACTCCTTACATAAAAAGGTGAGAAAGTAGGCAGTTGGACAGAGTGAGTGGTAAAACACAAGTATAGCTAATAATAGCAGTAAGGGCTGCATTCCAATTAGGAGTGCCTGTTCCAGGGCCCTGGTATCATGTATGCAGTATCACTGAAATGATTTCTGGTGGACCTTAACAGAACAGACCAATCATATGCCCCTGTGAGAAAAGTTTGCTTGTAAGTAGAGTCATCTGTAGATTAACTTCTCTGAGTTCAATGTACTGAGCAGTGATCTAATGTACTGTGATATGAAGTAGTAACAGATCTGATGGGTAGCTTACCCCTCCAGGGGCATGGCGTGTTGATGAGCTCGCCTGGAAGACCTTGGGAGGCTCATTTCCAACCTTTGAGTATGTCATGACTGATGAGGAGCTGAATGAGTGGGTGTTTGAATCTGTGGACATGTTCTCCTGAAACACACAAGCACACAGTGTTAGTTACAGTTTATCTATCACAACACTCTGAGAAAGCAGCAAACAAACAGAAGATAACACAAAATCATGAAACTCACAAAGTTTCTGTGCATGTCTTCCATCCTGTTTCTCATATTGGACATCATGTTGTCGAACATGCTGAATGGGTTCATCATCATGTCCTGAACCAACACAAAAGGACAAGCAGAGCAAGAAGAGTTGAAGGGCTGGGCACATATGCCACATGGTTGCTTGGCATTATCAGCTCATAAACATCTCTATAATGTGTACAAACCTACACGCACACAGTACAGTGAGCTAAATGTGTCTTACATGTGTGCCATCTGGGGCACTGTAACCAGGACATTCACATTTTATCACCTTACCACATGTGACATCGTAACATTCATTACAAAACTACAAACCAAGTCCAGCATGAAAATACTTATGTCTTTATTTAGAATTCAAAGATGGCCAACTTGCTCCACTTTGGGTTACTTTAACCAGAACCTGTCTATGTGGTCAATAATAAAACTTGTCTGCAAAGTACTGTGGTAAATGCATAAGTCTGGCTACATGTTCAATTGAGGTTGGACCTAAGACAAAAATCTTACTCATAATATTTGTTGACGTTCATGTCAACTGTATTGTTTAAATGAAGAAAATCCATTATAATCACTATTGTATAGATGCAAAACACCTCTTATAACTGGAATGTAACTCACACATTCCTATTAGTTTTTTTAGGATCCACTGCATATTCACATTTATTTTCCTATTAAATAAATCAATAAAGTTTCTGTAGGTCACAACTGAGGTACCACCTTTGCTTCACTGGGAGCCAGTACAAACCCAGTGCACCACACAAGTCAGTCATGCATATCGCAGATGCCATCAATGACCAGCATGCAAAGATGCATCAGATTGGATATTTCAATGTTTTGTAAGGGTGCAGCAATGAAAAAGACACACAGGCAGATACTGCAGATCACGATGGTTTCAACGTACAAGTAGCTAGAGAGGCAGTCTTCATCTTGTCAAAGAAACAAGAGGGAAGATGCTGCAGTATAAAGCAGCACACAATCGATTCTGCAAAACTCAGACTGTGTTTCCACAACAATTAAAAAAAAAAAAACACTGCATTTTTTCTTTGCATGCATACAGGCCAATGCAAAGCTGAGCATTTTCATTTCAGTTGGATTCCTTGTCTTTGCTTCAGCTGATTGAAAAACGCTGCACATATCATGGTGGTGAAAACATCTGCTTTACGTCAAGACTTGATTTAATATTGGACGTTATGTGTGGGTGTTCACTATTCTCAAATTAATGACTATGTAATCAATATATTTCCCAGCGAATACAAGTAACATAACACTTTAACCCTTTGTGTCTATGGAGAGATGAACCTTTAGCATATACTACACTGTTTAATGTTTTGTATGCAGTATTTTATTCTTCATAGTAAGAACTTTTCTTGAGAGTATAGTTCTGTACTAGAGCACTTTTACAAGTGTCCAGGTAGGAAGTACGCTTAGGATTCAGATTCAACTATACTGTAACTGACTTAAAATAATCTCTTACAATATAATGATCATAAATGCAATATTGTGTACATGGATTGGCATGATAGTATAAATTTGTTCTGAATGTAGAGGAAACACTTTGACAACTTTATTGACTGCTTATAGTCAATAAATAATAGGTGGAGTCGGTTACAGGGTTAGAGCATGCATTTGGGCAGTATTCAAATGAGAAACTTAAACAACAGTGCAGCTGAACAGCAGATGAGTCGACAATACTAACCGTGCTGTCAACACTGCCAAAGGGCAACAACGACCGGCTCATATCCTGAGGATCCAAACAATATCAGTTTAGTAACATGGCACAGTATTGTATTTGTATAGCATATTACACACACAAATCTAGACTTTTTGCATGTTTGCTGAGGTTGTTGGCCGAAAGCTGTTAGGTTGTCTTACATCGGTCACTAAGCCCTTGACACAGCCACACAGAGTTCTCCCCACGGCCTTATGCTCAACCCTTCAAGGCCATGAACCTTCTGAGAGCGAGGAGGGAGCAGCCTGCAGCCTTCAGTCAGACCCTGTGTTCTCTGGGCCAAAACCGCAGGTGTTTATGACCCCGCGGCCCTGGATAAGCATCTCAACAGCCCTCGCTATGCGGGTGTGTGTATTTTCTGGGGGTGTGATATACAGGGGTATTGTGCGTAATCAGTGGGGTGTTGAATGACTTGTGTTCCATGTGTAATTGGGTCGCATTGCCAGAGATTAGCGTGGGTTTAACACTGAAACTGAGCTTCATTCTAGGAAGGCTGGATGGACCAGTCAGGACAGGGATCTAACAGGGGGCAAAGAGTCCAAGGCTGCTCTCTCAGCTCTTTTCAAATGTCAAGCTGATGTAGAACGCTCCTGACCAGTATCTATGAAGCCTCACAGCCAATTTTATCCCAGAGTGGCATCTATGAACTAATAAATGCCAGTTACATATCTGCCAGCATTATATTTAGACCAGGGTTGAGCAGAGGAGAGATTGAGGGTGCAAGATAGGGAACGTAGACCCGGTGGTCTTTGACACATTATTTTAGGCTGTCCGGACTACTGGAGACTGACATTCTCTTTTCTATCTCTTTCTCAATCTGATATTGAACTGCCACTGTGCCTCTGAAGCAGGCTGCTCCTGGGAAAGCTATGAGTTACACTATAGGGGACATGTGCTTAAGATACGACTCATACTTAAAAGAAAAGGTGAGGGTGTGTGCTGCAAATGCATAGCCTCCAGGAAGTGGTGCATCATCAGGGGAGTAAGAGGCATTTTGCTAAATGGGTGCTCTTCGAACTAGAGGAGCACAGAAAAGATAAGGACATTTTAAAGATGCTGCAGGTCAATCAGTACAAACAGCTTTGTTGCCCACTGCCAGAGCAGGAGGAAAATCTGATTTAAAGGGTATAAATCTACAACAAAGATGATATCAGCACTACCTATGTTAGTTACTGCTGTTTTCCAGCCCTAACACCACCGGTCATACCCAGTTTAAACCACAGAATCAAAGAAAGTACTTAGAACTTACAGCGATGCCTGACCGTCATTCAACAGTGCTTTTATAAACAAGTGCCCTGATGAATGAGTGCTTTGAAAGGTGATATAAACCAGGTAGTGGATATTGGCAAGAGACTGGGAAATGTGAGAATGTACCGCAACCTTGAAAAGTAAGACGGGTCTTATTTTCCCGCAGGAAATCTAATGCTTAACAAGTAGAAGTACAAGCCCTCCAACATGATGTGGCCAATATGTGTGTGCAGTTTCGCGTGTTTGCATGCCAGCATGTCTGTGTACTTGTGCTTGTGTTTTAATACTGTATGTGTGTGTTTATGTATGTGTTTCTGAGAGCACATTTGTGCCTGTGATATTGGAGAGCAGTTTGAGCGTGAGCTGTCTGTCATCTAACAGCTAATGCACCAGCACTGCCAAGGCACGTTCTGCCAAACAGATGGACCAAAAGAGCAACAATGAGAAAACAGAGTGTCCATGACATCCGCACACAAGCCTTTCCAAAGCCAACAACACAGCACCAGAGCTTCAGCCCTCTGACCACTGCTGGGCACCACAAGACTGCTCCCCATCTTCAGATAAATGAGTGTGTGTGGGAGTTAGAGAGCAGAACTGTGTGATGAAAACTGTGGATCCTTATGGTAATTCAGTTAACCTAATTCCAATAAATCTTACCAGACAGTAGGTACTCTGTTAATTGTTCATGACAATTAACAAGGCAGTCTAGCGATTGAGAGGTCATAGAAATTTTCTTTCAAATCACAAAAATCTCACATCTGCGTCTCCTGTCCAAATTTCTGTTTTAGAATTAAGATAAAAAAGATCCTTTTATGCGGTTCTTCTCCGTATAGAGAGACATCCCGACTGATAAGTTTGCTAATTGCTATTGCTGCAACTTGTGATCAAGCTCAGTCAGTAAAACCCTAACTCGTCATAAAATTGTATTGTTCCTCAAAAAATAAAAATGAAACATGGCCTGATGGTCTCAGACTGTCTTTTCATACTTGTAATTAAACAATATCTTGTCAACAACCAACAAACAAGTCAAATATATGAAACATATACAGAAACAGTATATAACTGCTAATACTAGATTAAATAATTTGTTTGGATTGACATTTTACAGCGTAGCTCCATTTCACCCACTGCCACTGAGGTCATTAGTCGAGCATTCAGTGCCCCTCCTCAGCTGGCATTAGCTAGTTAATGGCATGATGCTAATAAAGAGAAAGCAGGCTGCTGGCTATTGATGCTATGCTTCTGATGAAAGTCATTATCAAGGATAAATATACAGGCTCTCATGAGGTAGTGGGATTAAAGCAGGTGTCAGGGGCTAAATTTGAATTAGCAGGGATATATAAGCAGCACAGGGGTTGATATGGGAAAGGTGAATGGGTGCAAAACATGGCAGGCCAGAACCATTCCCCCTGCATGCCTTTACAATGTTTGTTGCACAAGTAACATCAGATTGTTTGAGCGTATACAATTATTTTAAGTTATTACTACAAATGCTTGAAGGCCACAGCTTTTATAGCCTCCTTATCCTATATAACAGAATTTTTTTTTTTAAAGATTTAAAGGGAAGCAGTTATATTTTTAGATAAACTATATTTTCAGCTAATGTGACAACTGGGCCAACTTCAGCAGCAGCTCATCTCAGCAGAATTCTCTGGGGTCCTATTGGTTTGAGTGTTTAAGAAGTCTGTGCGTGTATTCGAAAGAAAGCAGTGTGTCAGTGGAACAATGCACTATAAATAGGGCTCCTCAGGGCTGGATATAACTGTCCAGAGAGGCCAAGGGGGTTGCCCTTCTACTAAACCAGAGACTCACATGGCCCCATACCTCAGTGAGTGGTGCTCCAGTTACGCTGCCAGTGGCCAGCTTCCACTATAACCTTACAAAACTAAGCGCTACCTCCAAACACTAATCTTCTGTGCTTATAAGCCTATGAGAAGTGGACTGAGGGGTCATGAGGCCTAATTGTATGACCGAACTGCTGAAGCCTCATCCTTCGTCCCACATAGACCTAAATGACATGTATGTAGGTTAGGCAGTCATGTGCCTGTACATACATCAATACTGTTGCACACTGGGTAGAGCGTTACTGCCTATTGCTTGAGTCTACAACGAGACAAACCACTCATAATTGTACATTCTCACCCTGTGCTCATCCCTCAGCGCCAAAGATGAGCTTGGATGTTCTGCCACATCATGACGGCGGTGTCTTCCATCCATTATACTGGGCATTATGGGCCCGCCGAATGGCTCAGAGAAGCTTCGCATCATGTGCCGCATATGTTCCCTATGAGCCTGGAATGGATCCCCCCTATGGCAGAGGAACAGGAAGTAAAGACAAAGTGAATCTCGGCTTTCACTAAGGAATCAAGTGCAAGTCTGCAAGATGACACTGAGGGCTGCAAACCATGATAAAGTTTGGGAATAAAACTCTACTCCTTTACACTATTCAGTAACCTCTATCAACTACACTATCTTGGAGCTCCTTACAGATATATTCTTCAATGACACAACCCAAAAATAATTTCAGAGACTCTAACACTTGCCTTAGAAGTCGGGTCAAGTGTGGCCAAACCTCATCAGCAGGTGTCCACTCATGCAATAAGTCATAAGTGACTGTAGCACGCAGTGTCATCAATCTGAGTAGATAGTTATTCAGAAAAGATCAATGACTAATCACTCTCTAAACTGTAATGGAAACTCTACCACTGACACCCATACTTTTTGTTTCCTTCCTAAAACTATAAGCTACATATATAGACCTGCATGTAAATTTAAAGAAGGCAAAATCATAGAGTAACAGCCAGTTTCCCCTGATACTTTATTTACCTTTAAGCTTACTTTTAAAGATATAATAAAGAAAAATAAGTGTCTGTCCTTGCAGCACGCGTCCCATCTCACAGCAGCTGTTGATAAGTAACTTAAATATTATAACAGAAATCAAGAATGTAGCCTGCATGTGACTTTAAAAGTTTGAACATTATTCGGCAGGCTGAAACACATTGTGGCGGTACTTATGTTAATATAACGACGTTCAAATTAGTTTTAATATAAATAAAGTGAAAAGGGGGACTATATTTAATATTTTTCGTAATCAATTCAGCCGTTTATTAAACGTTTTAGCTTGCGTCGTTAACGTTACATTATAGACGTTAGCTTAAACCGTTACATTACAGACGTTAGCTTAAACCGTTAAGGTTACGTTACTAACGTTAGCTTGTGGGCATAGTAGTGTTTGTCTGGGTTTTCTATTAACATAAAGTATATCTTGACTGGAATGTAACACTTTAAATGACATTTATCACCGTGATAAACTTCTTCTGAGCTTAATGTTAGCGTTAGTTTAAACCATTTTGAAAATAACCTACAATAACGTCACATTTCAATAATAACAGGTCAATAACAGGTATTTTTAATACAAAATTTGAGCTACTCACGAGAAAAACGGATCCTCATCGAACTCCCTGCGAAGACTGTTGAACATTTCCACTGATTTTGAGGCTGCAAACAAAATTTGAGTTGAATATATATCTTTTATATAATCCTTTCGGCCACAGGTGCCCCCCAGCTGCACCGCTCAGCCTCGGTAATGTTACTACGGAGGAGGTGATTTAGGCATCCACACCTGTCATGTGACGCGGATCCGAGCCTCGGATTGGCTGGTTATTCAGAGCTTTGAGAGTGCTCTATTCGCGCGCTCGGTGTTGTGGGTGGCTGCCATGGCAACGGGCTCCAGAAATTTCTGATAAAAACGTTTCGTTTATTGATTGTGCGTGTCACCTCAAACTAGCTGTGGTGTTATCTAACCCATCCCAACACTATACAGGTATTCTATTTCAAAGCTGCATAAATATCAATGGTTGTTAGGGTGAAGGAGAAATCAAGAGGCAGCTCTCTAGGATTCAATTACCAGACTTTTTTTTTTTTGTTTGTAAAGTGATTCTTGCTTTGGTTATTGTAAGGTGTGAAGACATTTGAGACAGCCACTAACACATGTAAGGCATTCACAAAACTTTCATTCACTCCAAACAAGCTCTAACAAAGCAATGCTTAATTTGTGTTCTTGCCTTAGCAAATCACGCTGTACATTCCCATTTATTACTTCATTACAGCACTGACTATTTGGAGAGTACTGCAGTGACACACCGTGTCCCAGACTCTGTATAGATTTACCATCTGGCTGTTCCACAAATAGGCCTGAGTATGGACTCTTCACCGCCTTCAATCCCTGCTCCAACATGAGACACAACACTGAATAAACATAAGCATAAATCACTGAATAGTATATAAATATTTATGCGGAGAGCAAAGTTCACGGCAGGTGAGAATCTGTCTGAATGCTAATCCTGATGCAGATCAAAAAGATAATGTGACTGAAGGGTGAGTCAGGCTACTTTTTAAAGTCACTAGATGGCAGGGTGACTCATTCATCTGTATTTATCTGTAGATATTGCTGCTATCTTACAGCAAAAACAAATGTCACAAGTTTTTGGTGAAGAGAGAGACAGTGTTTCTATCAGTACAGTCCATCTAACCACAAAAGCAAAAGGCAGTTTTCACAAAAAAAAAATCACATCTATCTTTATTACCAGGTTGATTACAAAAGGCAAAATGTATCAAATGCTATATCTACATGGTAAAACACATCTGTCTATAAGATCCTTCCCTCATTAAATATAAACAAAGCCAAATTAAGAACAGCAAATCAATTAACTGAATTACATTTACATTAATGAAATAATAAACACATCATGTCCACAAACTTTTAATTTGCTCCAGCTCTCACAGGAAGGATAAATCAGTGGAAGGATAAGTAAGAAACATTGTGATGTCTAATAACAAGGCAGATTGAGACACAATAAAAACAGCTGAAACTGAGGATCTTCTGATGTCCATCAGGTCACAGGACTTCCCATGAGCCTCTCCTGCCGCAGCGAGATCAGTCTGTTGTGCCACAGCTCCTCTGCCCTCTCCTTGTCCATGAACAACTGCAACACAGCGTAGAGAGGACATGTTAGTAAGTGAACAAAGGTAAATATAGGGACAGAGTGTTGTTCAACATCAGGGCCTAGTGTTGCGTCAGTGCATTAGGAAAAACATAAAAACAGTTTTGGATAGATGGAAATAATCGGAACAAACTGAGAATATCACAGTAGTGTATTTCTAAATAACAGGGCATGGTATGAAAGACTGGAAATGGTGAGTCTAATGAAAAAACACACTAAAAAATTGTATTTCTGCTATGTGAAGGTATAAATTCCAAATCTTAGATGTGAGTGAACAAATTGTTTTGTCTTTAAAGCTGCAGTTAGTAATTTTTATGAAGTTAACTGTCATAATTGTGGAAACTCTCACTTTATTCTGAAAGAAGTAAATGAGACAGATAGTTTGTGAAAAAAACACATCCCTCCCCTTCTTCCTACTGCTTCAAATGGCGTTCGCTATAATCTATGGCGGCAGCGCACTGACAACCAATCAGAGCCGAGAAGTCTCTAACGCAGCTGTCAATCACGTTAATGATTCTCGTAAACTGCAGTGCACTGTAAGCTAGTCTGACCAACTTTCTCATTTTACAGCTAAACAGTACACTAAAATATGTTTCTTAAAACACTGGAGGAGAGAAATAGGCAGTGCAATGACAGAATCTTGACTCATTTGATCAGCGCTGCCTAGTTTTACAGTTTGAAAGCAGTTCACAGGAATCAGTGACATGATTGACAGCTGCATTTGAGACTCCTCGGCTCTGACTGGTTGTTTTCATTCATGTGCAGTAAGGCTGACAGAAGTGCAGCAAGGTAATAGAGTAGGCAGAGGAGTATGATTTTTTTTTTCACAGATTATTTAGTCATCATCATTTAGTGCTGTGTAAATAACTACAGCTTTAAAACATTGGAAAACAATATTAAAACTATCCATAACAATTTCCTTATCAAATGTCTTGGTTTGTATCAATCCAAGAAACCTGCAACCACAAAATGTTTGGCAATTTTTTCTTGCAAAGTTACATGTTTGTGAACTTTATCTTTGCAGCCATCTAAAGCAAATGTGAATGTTTTTTTAAATTCCACCAACTGTCTAAATAAGATCACAGAAACATGTAATTATAGGAACACACACAATATACACCCAGGCAAAGACCTTATACCTATCTACGGAAAGACACTTCTGTGTGTTGTACAGATTGAAAAGCACTTTGAGGCAAATTTGTGATATTGCACTCTATAGAAAAAGTAACTTGACCAACGCTGGTGGAACGTTTTGGCCACCCCAACACATTTCTACTCTAACTGCTTCTTTTAAATGTACTAAGAGCAGAGTAAGCTCTACTATGCGGCCTGCTCTGTCACTTCAGTCATTAGTACCACACAGAAATGAATGAGGTATGTTTCCTAGTAAGTTCATAAGCCTGGCACAGAGCTGTCAGTACTGCCCACCGACACCCATGTGACCTCAATGTGGACTTCTGAGCCACAGTGATGACACTCTAATACTACAGTGAAGGCCGTGCTGTCTTGTGTGTCCCATTAGTCTTCCCCTGTCTGCTCACATGGAAATGCAGATGAGAATAGACCTTTATAAGATATAACTTATGTAGTTCTGTGGGCCTTGCAGTGTGTTGATAGAAAAGGCCGACACACATGTGACTTGTATTCATCGCGGTACATCAGCAGCAGTAATGATATTGATTGTAAGTAGGCTATAAAACTGCTGCTGCAAGTGTCTGATGAATGAAGGCATCTGTTTATTAGGAAGTAACATAATGACTGTGAGACTGAGAGGCAAGACACATTTCTGTGTTGGCTGTGTGTGTTTGTGTGAGGGTGGGAGATAATGTTGACATGCTGGCTATGTGTAAATACTGTATATCTATGCGATAATATGTGTCTGATATTATGCAGATTGTAGAGCAGCCCCGGCCACGTCAATCCTTCATTCCTAACCTACGCTGCTTACAGCGGCTCTGCATGTTATCTGTGTGTTAGATTCAACACCAGTGAGTTCTTGTCTGTCGGCCCTGCACTGGTGTCATGGTGCTAATGAGGCTGTGTGTGTGGGATGACAGTATCTGGGCTGGGCTAATGGGACTCATCTGTTCTAATTGGAAGCGGAGCTGGAGCTGAAGCTGAGGCCGGGGCCCGCCTGGGGCATATTGCTACCATACATCAGCCTGTCTGAGGGTGTGTATGTGTGTGCATTTGAGCTGGCGGGCGCTGTGTGTCTATGTGTGTGTTTGAGGGGGTTATCTGCATACGTCAGGGCATAACTTAGTTTCCCCCAGTGGAGATAGATGACTGGGAAGCCCCAGGGAGCGTTATTGGAGTTTAAAGTTTTCCTTCTCGTTTTTCATCATTGGTCTGCAGGCAGGGGAGGCAGGGTGACGTTAGGAGGCTATAATCTACTACACTGCAGTGTCCTAGGCTGTATGAGGCACAGTATCAAAATATGCACAACTGGCATAAATAGTGGTGCTGGTTTTAGTAGCAGCAGTGGTGTTTTTAAAAGAAAAAGTTTACAAAGCACTGAGCACCACACTCATAAAGACAAGATGATACCAGAAGATAAAATGATAAGAAGCATGATCAACTTTATCTTTGTCAGAGGACTGGAAGTTGTTCATTGGCTCAGAGGGTGATAACAAGTCTGCTGTAAAGCTAACAGTGAAAGGGTTTTGCCAGGTGACAACTTACACTGGGATGGGCGAGCGTGTCACTGTCATTGTACACTATGGAAATGGGAATAGAGATGTCCTGAGAATATGCGCTCTCTGACTCCTGCTTCACCTCAACAGGCTCAGTCTATACACACAGAAACATACAAAACAGACAAAAATGAGTCACACTCAAATTAAAATGAGCACTTTAAACATTAAATAAACTTCAAGATAGCCAAAACACACACTGATACAGCAACATTATAAAACCCTTGAGAGTCGAAGATTCAAATCGGAGACCCCTTAGCTAAATGACATTTGAGCAGTTTTTTTTTTTTGTTGTCAGTCAGAGTGCAATGTACTTCTTGGGACGTTTTGGTCCCCAGATTTAGCTGCAGAGTGAGTGCTCCTTGAGTTCATGCTGCTCTCTGGTACAGGCAGCTGCTGACCCAGATCCAGGGTGAGTCTGGGTGAGATGGAGGCAGCTAACTGGAGGGAAAAAAGCTTTGCCCAGTCAGGCTCCTAGATAATGTTTTCTTCCAAATTCACTCAGAAGTGATGAATTTACAGCTCACAGCAACATAATACCGAACAGTCTTGGACGTTTGTTTGATACCCAGTGATGGCAAAAAATGTAACATTTTAGATTCGTTTGGAAGGCTTTATTAGCTTTTTACTACATTCCCTCAACGTCCCGCCAAACCCCATTCAAACTCTTAGATTCTATATGAAAAAAACAAAAAAAACCCAAAGAAATGAATACATAGATTTTTGGACAGGTGAATCCGATTCAACAAACAAATTCCAAGTTGGGTGCGGGCCTAAAATGGAAGCATATGAATGGTAGATGCATCTAATTTTGAGAAAGAAAAACCTAATTCTTAAGAACATATTAGCCAAAGCAACAACAGCATTAACACACACATAAAATTGTTCCACATTACAATATGAAATGACAGCTCTACCAATGGTTGAAAAGAAATATTATTAAATTTCAAATAGCTCCAGAAAGACAAGAGAACAGTGAAAAAGAAATTTAACATTTGAAAAACATTTGCAGTTTAATTTATGTCTTTTAGCACATGTCAAAACATTAAAGTTTGTAGATTTATGTACACTAAAATTAAAAATATATACCATAAAGATTGGCATGTATTACAAACTTAAGTGTTACAGAATTGAGACCTGTGACATGCAAAAAGACGTTTGTCCAGCAGATGGCAGTGAAAGTCTGGCTCATGCAATCAGCTTCTAGAAAGCAGTGTATTGATAGTAATTAGCTTGTATCCTGAAACTAATTTCACTATCTCGCTTCACTCATCTATCTGTGTATGGTGCTAGTTTCTTTCCTCACATTCTCCACCTCTTATTTCCTATAAGTGAGTCTTAATTGTGCTGAACCAGTGACTGCAGTGTGAGTGGGCATGTGTAAATATTCAAACATTTAAAAGAATCAGCTCGCTCGGTCAGTTGTGTCATGTTTTGTAACAGCTGAAGCCAAAGGAATCATATCTTCCCGTTTCTTTACAACTGAAAAGGACTTAAAGTAAGGACGAAGGTTCTCAGCCCTCCCCCCGCCACACACATTGCCATCTGGAGAGTCCACGCTGACAGAAGAAAATGTGATATTCAGACGTGATTCTTCCTCCATCCCCAGAGGTATTACTTAAAAATATAATAAGCCCCACATTTGGAAGGATGGCCTGCTCTCCTTGTTGTACTTGATAAAGAAGGAATATCAAAATGAACACTTTGCCAAGTCCATTCATGTTTCAAACACTCCTAAAACCAGCCCCGGAGCAAATGTTTACCCAGTTGGAAAGATCTATTTAAAATTCATTTGGCAGGATACAAAAAGTAAGCAAGATGGAAAACACACTGGCTAATAAGTGTGTTGATGTGCCAAACACACAATTCTTGGTAATAATATGCTGAATATACATTTTTAATGAATGCAGCTTGCTTGAAAAAAAAAAGAAAAGAAAATCGTAACAGATATACTGTAGCAGAAATCAAAGGTTTCACTGGGTTCTCCTCATTAACAGTGGCTTCAAAAAATTATTAATGGTCACAATTCATTGCAAAATGGTTACTACTACTACTACTTTATTTGGATTTACCAAATAAACCAAATACTTTATTGGCATTTTATTTATCCTTTATTTATCCAGGTTTGCCTCATTGAGATTAAGAATCTCTTTTTCAAGAGGGACCTGGCCTGTATCTTTACACAATAACATACAAATATAAGTCAGTTATAGAGTAATTATATTCTGATATTTCAGCTAACAATGCTGAATCAATTATCAGTTTTAATAAACAACAAATACCCTAAATATATCTGCTATAGGGTTGTCAAACAATGTTTAAATGTACAGTATACTCAGCCGTTATTCTCTTCATTGCAGTCAAGTCGCCAAAAGACTCTGAAAGACTGAACTCTTCCCAACTAAGGATGACTCGTCTGTATATCTTAGGCATTATTTGACTAATGATGAGGACGACACCCAAGAGATTAATCTGAAAAGCAATGAAAAGCCTTAATAAAAGAATGTGTAAACTTGAATTTGTGTTTCATTACAGCACTTCTGTTCTCAAAAAGCAAATGATAAAGATATTACATCCCTTTCTATGAGCTTTAAATTATATTTTCTTTAGAATTTGAGGACATAAAAAAAAAAAATCTTTTTGTGTTTTGTGGGTGATTTTACGGTATGAATCTAACTTTATACACACAGGGGAGCAGATCTGACATCTGCTGTGACACAGCTGGAGCTAAGCCTGGTGAAGTTTCAGTGTTCAGTGTGTGAGTGGGGCAATACGCAGAGTATAGTGTGCATGTGCAATCTGTGCGGTCCAAGCTGCAGCCACGTCGGTCTTGACCTTTGTCAGACTCACCAGGATGCAGTCCCAAAAGTCTGCGCAGGTTTGCTGTCACATGTTGTCGCCTATCTTTTCAAAACAGCCATGAGCCCCCCAACAAATCTAATTCCTGCTCCTTCAGAGACAGGGACATTTCAATAATGACTTCTGTGTTTTGTCTGCATCTGCACAACCAGAGGGGGGAGAGAGAGACAGAGAGAGGAGGACAGAGGATGGCTGTTGCCTGCTGTGGCTTTTGTGTGGGTGCTGCTGCTTTGGAGGCGGCGTACACTGGAGCGTCTGATGAAACCGTCTCAGGTCGGAACAAACGGCGCTGAATGAATGTTTGATTTGGTCTGGGCTGTCTCTGGACAGACGGCGCAGCGTTGCAGAGAGGGAAATTCAATAACAGACAGAGTGAAAAGATGGAGAGAGTGAGGGGTTGGGAGAGAAAGAGGGACAGAACGCACCTTTATATCATCCCTGGATGATTTGAAAGCCTGAGGAACAAAGGAATCACTCTCGATGGCCTCAATGTCCTTTATCCTTCGCACTTGCTCCTCCAGAGAAGTTCCCTCTGAAACACATGTTACACAGAAGAGAGGCTATGAACAAAAGCGTGCACACATGTCCACAAACACACATACGCATGCACACACACACGCACACAAACACACAGAGGCCATCTCTTGTCATTTTCTGAAAGGCACCAGATTTCATTTGGACTCAGCTTAGTTGATTGTATGTTATCTCTCTGTATAATGCTCCTTGACACTTACAATATAAAATATCAGATATTCCCCTATTTTAATCTCCACCAAAAAGGACTCTTGCCTAGCCAAGGACATGGAGATACTACAAAAGGCAAGTGGAAAAAAAATACTAACAAGATAATAGCCAGACAGTGAATTACACTCGGATAATGCATTCTAAAATAATCAAAATATGAACACAAACTCACTGCAATGGAATTTCATTATGGAGACTAAATGTGATTAGGTTTCATACACTTTTCATGTATCAGAAAGTATTTTGCTCCGGCTTGTCCAATCAAACAAAAAGACAGAAAAGGTTTCCAGTAAATTACTCTTGGATATAAACACATCAGGATTCTGCATATCAGATAATAAATCATTTCAAGAATTCAAGAGCAGTCTTCGCAGCGTAGGAGGGCAAAAATAGGTGTGCCAGGAAAGTTAGTAACAGGGGGAGGAGAAAAAAAAAGAGACAAGAGTCTGAATGCTCCCATTATTCTCTGGCTGTCAATCTTTCCACTGATCAGTCAATATTCATCCCTCTCTCCCCCATCCATCCGTCCTCTCCTGCACTCTCCCATCTCTCTATCTGTCAATCCAGCAGACATCCATGTTTCTCTGCTCCACTGATGTAGGCTGTGTCATGAAAACAAGTACACAAATGGGAACACACACACACACACACACACAGAGAACATCGGGGTACAAGAACTCCCACATGTACACATGTGTTTGCAAACTTACTTTGCACCAACACTCATGACTGGCATAAATACGTACATGCGGTATACTCTAGCATGCACTCACACGCACGCACGCACGCACGCACGCACACACACACACACACACACACACACACACAGAGTGTGCATTTGGAGCTAATAGCAGGAATTAATTCAATCCATTAGTAGCTACAGAAAGGGTGTCACAACAGATCTTCATGGCCCTGGTGTTTAATGAATAAATGAATATTTGTTCCGGCTTTCACGGCAAAGCATCACATGCTATCTCACACAAACACCAAAGGCACACACACCCTATTACAGTTCATAATAGCACTCAAACAAACTGGGTTTTGATTTAAATGCACTGCAGAATTGGACAACTGAGTGACAAGTGGAATTAAGCCTTCCTATATGACAGACTATCAGCTTGTCATCCTGTGCTGGGGAAGATGCGAGCAGAGACGCATTGCATGGCGGGATCCAAAAATAGTCATTACCTTGACTGGGCTGCTAGATGAAGTCTGAACACTGGCCCAATATCCTCCTGGAGACTGTGGCCTGTCCTTCACACCACTATCACCACCACTCACTGCACAGCTGCACGAGCGTGTGTGTGTGCGGCTGAAAACTAATGCTTGTGACTGGCCGACAATTAATTCAGCACAATTTAATTCACATTTTCAATTACCCCTTCTCTGCTGTCCTTTGAGCGTGAATGCCCTACATGAGGAACTACCACACAAACCAGCACAGTGACATGTATCCACACACCCACGCACACACCATATCTGCAAGCATCTCCTTGGCAGGCCCGTCTGTTGCTGGGATGTCCGTGCACGCTGCAGGAATCCATTAAGACCTCAGACTTTTTGACAAACACATTATTGGTAGATAAAATGACTTCCATATGCTGTTTGTCAGATGTCAGTGGGAAAAGATATGTATTTCATGAGAAAATCAAAAATAATGGACTTTGAGTGCGGGCCTAGCGAGCTTAGAGGCAGACAAAAATCAATACTCTAGCTGGGCGAGCGCACTCCGCAGCTCGGAGAGGTCAAAGTTGATATTTAATATTGACACATTATCTGGCAAATTAATTTAACAGGCCAACTCGATTGTCACCGCATTAGGAACGCTTCTCTGTCAGTGATGAGAGGGGGATAAAGTGAAAGCTGAGAGAGAGAGAAAACAGACGAGAGAGGAAGAGACAGAGAGGAAAAGAAACAAGAGTGGACACAATTAAATGTACAGTATGTTCTGCTTTAAATTAGGTTATTGTTAGCTCTCTGTGGCACTGAAATGTATCGCCAACATTGCTGCCAACCAGGAAATGGGATCAAACTCAATCAGTGAAGTTTTGTTTTGTAACTGCAGATTTGAATAATAGAAAGTGACTGAGCAATGTGTGTTAACGTGCGTTTTGCATGTCCTTGCATGTCTGCATGTGTGTGTGTGTGTGTATAAAAGAGGCAGTCAGAAAACTCACTTGCCATCTTATTACTGAAATTAGTTGGACAGACAGCAGTGCTGATGAGTGGCTCAGAATCAATAGGCTATTGTTCTCTCTAAATAGCTGTTTGTCCACTTCATTGATTAAGACCAGAGGACGAGGAGAGAAAATCAAACCAGCCAATGAAAACAGATTTCAGCTCATCTCCTTCAGCCTTGAAGATGAGAACGTTACGCAGCAGTTACACTCCCCTGCCAGAAGAGGGAGCTGTTCAACAACACATGTCCACATACGAGCCGGGGCCTTGGGGTATGGCAGCATTGTCTTTGTAAACTTGACTTTGGTCTACAGTTTGTCAATCAAGAGCAGCCGAGCTGAATATATTGCTGCTGCTGATTAATTCCAGTAATTGAGTGCACTAGCGTGCCAGCTAAATTACCGCAGCACTTGTTGTTGTTGTGTGGAGAAAAATAAATAAGAAGGAAAACTAACTGCTTGTTTTATTGAGGTCTCGCAAATTGTGGCAAATCTTTGACGGTGTTTTGGAATTATATGGCAAACGGACAACTTAAAGGCATTTAATGAATCTATTAAAAATAAAGAAAGGGCAAACTGTGCTGCTGGATTCACACACAGTGAGTGCAATAAATATATTTGGGACAGGTCATGGCAGAAAAAAGGTGACTCCCGTTTTTGTTTGGTTAGTTTAATCAAAGAATATAATATTTGTCAAAGAAAGAGATTCAAATTCACAAAGATTTACTTTAAATTACATTTTTATAGATGTTTCTCTATGTGCACCACATCACTGACACACTGCACACCCACCAGTGATACAAACGCCAGTCCTTAGAACACATGAGGATAAACATTTATCTAACTTCTGTACCCCAAGCCCGGCTTTCACATGTGCACGCACGCGCTCGCACACAGCAACATCTCTTGGTTTCCCAGGTTTCAATATTGTGCCCTTCCCTCCTCTGCCCTCCTCCCCTCACCCCCACTACCTCTCTCCCTGCACCGCGGTAAAGATGTGTAATTCAATGCTCAATTTAGGCCTGTCTCAGTGGAGATTTTTTTGCCTGCTAATTGATAGAAATTAAGCCATTAATCAAGCCACTAGCCATCATTCAACCCAGGGAAGATGAATACAAACTTTCATAATAACCACCTTCCCCATTTTAGCCCTCATTAGCATTAATTTTTAATGTAATTATGCTATTCTTTTACACTGAGCTCATAAATTACTGCTCTTTTGTTGCTGGCTGGCCTTGTAAAATCCAAAGTAATGCTTTGTAGTCTGATCTTTAAGGCAATTACTGGCTTCTTCACTCTTTTATCTCCCTGCATTTCCAATAACCTGCTCTCTAATGATTTATCTCCGCTGTACCCCCCCCTTCCCTCCTATCCCCTTCCCCACTCTTTCTCTCTCTGCACCAGCGGCCAACTGCCCCGCTGCCAGCCTCCGCCTCCAATCCCCCATCCGCCCACATTCTCCCCATCTCTTTACAGCAGCCCCAGATACATCAGGGATGCACACAAACACATGCACGGATGCTTGCCTCCAACAAGTTAACTATATTAACACACTCACGCACGTGTGTATGTGTGCGCGGTAACTTTGTTTACTATCTCCTTTAGTCATTTTCCAGCTCGCCCTTCATTAGTGAATATCCAGCTTCAGCAATGGCGACAACACCGGGGGAATGCCAAGGTAAGAGACTGGCGCTCCATCTCACTCTCTCTCTCTTGGCTGGTCTCCTGTGGGTCTTACCTGTAGGCTAGCTGCTCTTGTTTATGTAACCCCTGAGCTGGGTAAACACACACACATACACGCATACACGCACGCAGGCACACACTCGCAGAGCTTGGCATCAAACAGCTGAGTTAAGCTTAGCAGGGCTGCGTGCTAGGGGCGATAGAGGGGCTCCGGTCTGGCCCTGTTCTCAGCAGCAGCATCCTGGCTGCATCAAAGTCTTTACCGTACGATTCTCCAGGCCCAAACAACAGGCTGCTCCAAAGCATGCCTGGGAATTGGACTGAACAACAACAGAAAAAAAAAGAAACAATAGGTTACTTATTAAAATCCGACTGATGAGATTTCATTATCGCCACCAAATGACTCTCTGCGAGGATTTCCATTACACCGTCACTAAAACAAATAAATTAAGAAACCTAATGTGTCTGCTTGGTGTCTGGGAATGTTGCCGCTAATGAGATATTTTGTTGATATGATAGAGAAGTTTAGGCCTGTCCTGTTTAGGCTCAGAGCCATTGAGAAAGCCAGACGGCCAACTTGCTTTATTAAAAAGGTGTCTGGTGTGGGCCTTGGTTAGGTAATACTTTTAGACTGTATTGATTAGGGGCCGCTGACAGGTTCTGATGTTAGCCCTGGAAATGCATCAAGTGGCTAATGAGCAGCTATTAGGCCCATCGATTTGCTGATTTCAATTGATAGCTAGCAGGGCAAAGCTGCACGTCAATATTTGCATAACTAATACCCTGCAGCTTTAGGCATTGAAAAACGAGACCTCAATGAGTAAGGGAGACAGAAGAGAAAGAGAGAGATACATTGAGGGAGAGAAAGAGAGGAGATGCAGATAAATACAGATCAGCAGCTCAGAGGAATGAGTGAGAAAAACATCTGAGTTACCAAAACAACCCAAATGTGAAGAAAAGCTCAACCACCATGAGTTTCCTCTTCTCTCCTCTTCTCTCCACAGAGGTTGTAGCTTGTCTATAACACACCAATGGCAGCATTGCAACAATGACAAGATGTGACGCTGACGCCTGTGTGTGACGCCTGTGGCTGCTGGGGTCAACAGGTCACGCAAAATGAAGGGAAATTCTGACAGGCTGAGCCAGATGTCCCAAGTGTGTCCCTGAGGAGTGTCCGTAAATGTATGTATGTGTTTGTAAGTGCGTGTGGGAGCGGGTAGATGTCCAATGACAGAGCAGGTGGCTAAGCTAGTCTAATGTGTGCTCCCATGAGACCACACATGCACATAATACGCACAGTCATTCATATATTACCTCCATCCCCCGCCTCCAAAAAAAAAAAAAAAAAAAAAAAAAAAGCCACATCTCCCAACAATGCACCTTCAACCACAAACACATACGCAGGTCGAGTGATCCCCTGCGGTGGCCACCTTGTTATCATAGTGTCAACTGGTCTCTGTGGAGTTTGCCGTCCTGTCGACTCCTGTCATTGCCATCAGGGGCCTGTCACACATCACTAATGCTCAGTTGTCTCCCTTAAAGTTCTGGTGTGGAGGGTTTAGGGGGACATATTAACAGAAATGGAATATAATATAATAGGTATGTTTTCTTAAGTGTAGAAATCCCCTGAAAATAAGAATAGTCATGTTTTCATTACCTTAGAATGAGCCGTTTATATCTACATAAGGGGCTGGTCCTCATGTAGGGAGACCGCCATGTTACACTGCTATATGTCTTCAATAGCCCAACACTGCCTCTAGATAGGGCCAATTTTTATGTCAGCCACCATAGATAGCAGCTCCTCTGCGACCGGAGTTTTTACCTCAATCATCAAGTCCATTTGTTTTGGAAAGGAGAAGACCTCTGCGGATAATTTGGCTCCTTGTAAAAACCTCCTGAAAGTCTGAATCTTAAGGTGTCAGAGAAAAAAAGGTGGGCACACAGTATAGGTGCTGGGCAAGCAGCTCGTCTCCGACATGCAGAACAGCGTAGGAGAAACACTGTTTTGTAAAGTGAAATCATGTTCCTCAGTGTTTCTACAGGTTTAAATCACCGGTTCTAGTTGTTTTGGAGAGAAGCAGACCTCTATGGACAGTTCAGCTCACGGTCAAAACCTCCTAAATGTCTGGATCAGAGAAGAGGTGAACACATGTTAGCAGGTGCTGAGCTGACAGCCTCTCTGCAATGTGCTGAACAGTGTTGGAGAAACACTGATTCAAATCTGGTCTGTTTGCTTCGGAGAGGAGGACACCTCTGCGGATAATTCGGCTCCTGGTAAGAACCTCTTAAACAATGAACACTGAAGGAATTCAAACCGGGAGAAGTTTCAGCTGGTTGCAATCTGCAATCCTCACCACTAGAGGCCTCTAAATCCCCCTAAATCTCACACACTGTTCCTTTATACCTCTTATATTCATAGTCAGGTCTAGAAGTTCTCTGTAACTTATGAAGAAACACCATATATGATCACATTCTTTGGATAATGTGTCTTGAGCATTATATGACCTTAGCAGACAATGGCATGTGATATTTTTATGTTGCACCTTATATGATATCTATTTGGCATCAGGAAATGAAGAGCAGCTGGTGACCGAGTGTCTCTCACACACACACACACACACACACACACACACACACACACACACACACACACACACTCTCTTCTAGTGTCTCCTAGTGATAGTGATCTCCCACTCTCCAGTCAATAAAGGCCTGAATGATGAATTAAAGACCCAAACAACCTGCTAATGACAGGATGACATGGCAGCCACGCGCCACACTCGGCTATCTCCTTCCACATCTTCACTCATCCCTCCCCACTCACCGCTTCTCTCTCTTCTGTCATTCAACCCCATTCTGCTCATCTATTCTCCCAACTTCCTCTCCTCAACTGACCCTGGATCAACTACTCTACAGTATATTCCCCCCATCCGTACCAAGAACTCCCGCTACTACAATTAAATGCACGTGTTTAGCCTCCTCCTGTCTGTGCCCATAATGAAGTCATGGGGAGGGACAATAAATTGGCCCCGGTCTATCCTTCCATCCGTACCTCTATCTATCATGCGCAATATCTGAAACCACAGCCTGTATTTATAAGAAATGATGATGCATGTAATTGTTTGATTCTGCCTTCAAAACTGCACTGACTCATCTGAGGACTTGCTACAGTATTTGTTTATTCATATAAATGTCACGCAAACCTCAGACATAACTTATGAGACTTTGATGAGAAAAATTTTCTGTGGGGGAAAATGATATAACACACATGCTACGGTACAATCCCGCTTTCAAATACGCTGTTTTCATTACAGCTCAAAAAAAGCTAAGTTGCAGCATTTACTTGTAATTGGCTTGGTTGGAGGATTTACCATTCATCAGGGATGACATGTTTATTGTTGCATTGTTGACATTGTACCTATCACTATCATGGGGTATAAATAATGCACTCTTTGCAAAAAAACAAGAGTCTACCTTTTGGGAAACTAGAACAAACAAAGCTTAAAAGCATCTACTGTATATTTACTGCATTTAAGTCAGCTATTTATCTGAAATCCTAGCTAAGACCTGACTGCTCCTGCTGACCTAACTGCACGGTGCTAACTGCAAACATAGAGGGCTAACCAAAACCAGGTGGGTGTGTTTCTCTCGCTGTGTGGGGGTGTGTGTGTGTGTGTGTGTGTGTGTGTGAGGGAGAGAAAGAGAGCAGTATGAGTGTTAGCCGATGTCCTGTGCCTGGGCAGCATCACAGAATCTCATTAAATAGTGAAGCTTTCACAGGCTGAGTGGTGAGATCTTCAAGATCACAGCCACTTTCTCTGTCGACGGGCTGGAGAGGGGGACTGGTGGCATTCTTAACATTTTGTATTCAATTTCGTTTCCTTATATTCTATCAAATTCTTACGGAGTAAAGTTCTGCTTTTGTTAATCTTGTTATTTCAGGGCTCATATGTGAGATGGCGTCAGCACGCTGCGAGAGCCACATATCTCAATGTCAATTTCTGTTTTTTAGGAAATGAGAGAATTTCTGTCCCTGTGACACTTTTAAACTAGATACACATTGGTGAGGGCTGGTTTATTAGACACTCTCGGCACACAGCATACTGAAGGACGCCTTGTATTTACTGTAAAATAGGAGAGGCTTTAAAAGAAACTGGAGAAGTGTTGTAAAGAATACAGCAGAACACAGATGAAGGAGCGTGTACCTGAAACTCTCCCTCCTCTAAATACAATAACAGCCTGTCTGTCTGCGAGACTCAAGGAGCTCTTTATTGAGCACGCTGCTGTTTTAGTGTGATTAGAATATAGAGTCCTTCCCTGCCCTTTACCAGAAATAACACGCATTTGACTGCATTAACTTGATGTTAAACTAGGCGGTGCATATGTGTGTGTGTGTGTGTGCGCGTGTGTGTGTGTGTGTGCGTGTGTGTGTGCAGGAAAAACTGCAGCGGTGTCCATTTTTTCGATCCCAGGCTGGTCAGCAGCTCTTTTATGAACAACTCTATAATTAGAGAAACACCAAGCAGCTAATTACTTAATTGGAGCAAGGTCTTTAAAATGAAAATGATGTAATCTGAATCCAGGAAACCGGCTCGATTTTCACGCACGCTGATACATGACCGTCAACACACAAACAGACGCACATGCCTCGTGACCTGCAGTCTTCTTGACGTGCAACCATCAAGCAACTGACTCTTTCCCCTTAGTTGGGTTGTAATTGATTCTCCCTTTCACTCTGCTGCCTCCTGACAGGGTGTGTGTGTGTGTGTGTGTGTTGGTGAGAGAGGAAAAGGGACAGAGAGTCTGTTTGTGTGGTCTGCCACAAACTATATTAGTAAAGGTCATGGCCGCGCATGTGTGTGTGTCTGACTAGTAATTAATTAGGCAAATGCCCCCCACCTCCTCCTCTTCTGACCTCACTTGTAGACTAATAACCTTGGCACTATGTAATACATTAAACCTCTTTTTTTTCCCCTGTTGCATTCTGCCTTAATGGAAGAAATCGTGCAAAAACAACAAAACAAGAGTGACATCATCATTTGCATGCAAATCAAAATCATCCTTCATGGCTTAAATTACAGGAAAGAAATGCATGAGTAGTTGTGTGACTATAATGCCCAGTCAGTTCTGATATGTTTGATTTCTGTCAGCTGTGCTCGTGTGAGTCCTTCTCGCTGCACACTCATTACATGTGTGCACAAGTATAAAATGGCATAGTGCTCCATGCAGTGACCCTTCCCCTCCATACTCTGACTGTCTTGTCCCTGAATGAGTTGCAGAAGAATATGGCATAGTGCAATATTTGCCTCCATGATATTTCTGTCCCCTTAAAGACAAATTAAGTAAATCTGGTTAAATCTACATCCATGGGCATCATGTGATTCTAATCAGGCTTTGTGATATCCAGTGTACCCGACCGTATAAAAGTTTAAAACTGCTGCTAAACAGAGGTTTGAATCAACAAACCCCAGTGGCTTTACAGTTGGACAACTCAACACTGCAAGTTTGAGTTTGTGATGGATACCCAGTTTGTCAGTAATGTATGTGGAAATACAGCTGTAGATCGGGGTCCCATGTGAACAGAGACAATAAGGGAACTGACCAATGAATGGATGACACAGGGTTTGAACCACCGACTTCATAGAATTAATGGACTTAGCCACTGTGATGTCACAAACTGGTTTGTGGACTACCGTTCTGAAGCCTCCACTTTGGCCTTTTGACCATACTTGGATGACAGTGGAGCTGTGGAGGAGCGGGCTGGATGTGACTGAGAACTCCAGGACACCGCCATGGTAGCAACTTGAGAATCACAAGATAGCCACACCCTAAAGCATACTCTGCTTTACTGTCTATTTTACTCTAAATGGGACCATCATTAACAAACATTAGATTCCATTTTGCGATGGGATCACTCTAGTAGTGATACAGCAATCCATAACTTAGAACGTATGCGGCCAGAGGCATAAAGTCGGGTGGCCAATGGCCCCTTCCCTTCTTCCTACACCCCTATTTCCATTCCTCATGCTCAGATCACACCTATCTTCAAAATCAACCTTCATTTTGATCTCAGCTACACACCTGTAAAGGTTCATGACTGCATCTTGCACAGTTGTGACGCTATCGCATTGACCTGAGCACAGTCATACTTCTTTCTGCAACCAGTGGAGCCGCCCCCTGCTGGCAATTAAAGAGAATGCAGGCACTTGAGCATTTGCTTCACTTTTCAGACCCGCAGATAACCCTTGTATTAAGTGCATTGCACAGTACAGTGTGTCATAAGTAGATTAAAAATTGCTGCTACACTTGTATCAGTATGCATTATCACTTTTTGCTACATTATGCCACCAACATACTCTGGTAAATTTCAGTGTTCAGTGCATTTCAAGTATTGATAGTTGTATGCTGTGTAACAAATAACCTTTTCACATGTACTAATGTTCACTGTCTTTTACACAGAAGTGCAAAAAACGCCTTTATGACACGGTGTAATGCCACCAAAGCCCCCCAAAACACACACAAACATTGAGCAATCTCATTCAACCATGTGTGAAGCACTCCAATGACACACTCATCACACACACCACATTTAAAAAAAAGACAGCCAAGCACATATTACTGGCCCCTATAACACACACACACACACACACACACACACACACACTCTTAAGTGACCTCTGATGTCTAATGACAAACCTTGCGGGGGCCACCACATGGCCAGAGCCACCCAGGATGCCAGCACTTTGACCTGCAACAGTCTGCGGGTGTGTCTAATCACAGCAGTCTGACCACCCTGTTAGACTGCACCAAGTACACTACTGCTGTGTGTGTGATCATGTCCAGACTTACACGTGTGTGTGTATCTGTGTGTGGGTGTGTGAGACACTTTCACATACTGGGAATGTTTTCTGTTAAAGCGGCAAACTAATACTCTGCCTTTAATCTCTGAATACTAAAGCTGCATTACTACAGCTGACATAGTCACGCTGATTATTTATTTAGCTACATTCAGTGTTCAATTTTCAGGATTTTCTTCTGTTAAATTACATTTTAACAATTAATAAAAAAAAAAAGCAAAACAAAACAAAAAAGGGCCAAAAGTGTGTCGCTACAAAAAGTGTTTTTTTTTTTCTCTCTCCAGTTTCTTAATTAAATCAAGAAAAATTTTCACATTCAATATCGAATTTTAAACCAGCTGACAGTATCCTAAACCTAAATAGGATGGACGGGAAAACTGGAAAATAAATCAGCCCGGTAACTCAGGCGAGGTTGCTGAATGTACATCGGTCTACTGGAAGCAGGTTAATTGATAAGGGTGACCCAAGAAACGATTACCAATCACAGAGGGTAAAAGGGTTCTGTCAATCATCTGTCCACTTGACCTGAATGAACACGGGATGGAAGCTCGCGTGGACAATCTCTGTGTAATCTAGCCTATGGCAGAGATAGCTGGGCTGCTATCGGGTCAAACATGTCATTCCATAGATATCCTTATAGAAATGATTACGCTATAGGTTCCATAGCTGCAGACGTGACAGCAACTCTGGGTAGCATCAGCATCCCATTACCCCGGGACAACAAAGGGTCACGTGGGGTTAGCAGAATTCAGCATGCGCCTCCACTCGTTCATGGGACCAGCAGCGCTTAGGACAGGAGGTCATCTAATCACCTTGCCGAGCCATCTCCGAGGGAGGAAAGGGGAAACGAGAGGTGGGCGTGGGGGAGGGGGAGAAATCAACTTTAAATTTGCAGTGATGAAAAATCAATAAAGCAGTAATTGCTTGGCTTATCACCGTGCAATGAAACAAATTGGGAGGAGAAGGAAGGCAAGGATAGGGCTGGCGTCCATGCTGCACGCCAGGGTTTTTTTGGCTGCAGCGTGTGGAGCTGAGCGTAGCGCGAGAGAGAGAGAGAGAGGAGAGGAGTTTGGGCTTCAGTGGGCCAAGGCAAGGAAAAAAGGTCTCCTCGTGATAATTAAATCTTCTCACACTGATTTTCTGCCAAATTTATTTCCCCAGGGACCATAACTCTGATTCAGTGCTTACAAGCCTTGCATAACTAATCATTTCAACGTGGGGGGAACCACAAACCTGAATGAATTGGGAGGAGAGAGGAGAAAATAAAAAAAGGGAGATGGCTAGACTGAATATGTAGCACTATTCATCTCTAAATCAATCATTATTTAGGCAGCACAAAAATCAGAAATAAGTGTGGAGTGTTCTCCTGTAAGATTCAGATTGAAACACACCTTTAAAGTGAAGGTATAATTGTCAATGTGCTCTCTTTTACACTCTCTCCGCAGTGCTATACAGGCAGAAAACATCCTTTAATTCCTGGAACAAATAGAACCCATAAAGCCAATGAAGTGTCGGTTCAATATTCCTCTGACTGTTCCTGGCATGATTGTGTTGAACATAATAACACAACAAATAAGGCCATTTATCTGAAGTAACGACAGGAGATGAGGCTAACTCCACTAATCAATACCAAATCAATACAAACCAGATTTTCTTACATCAAAATCACTGAGACAGATCTTTCTTCAGCGCAGAGTGCACAAGAGCAATACAGTGCCTCCCTGGAGCCCTGAGGTAGATCATATAGCCGGTGGAAAGAATACAGTTTAAAAAAAAAAAAAAAAGTATAATGCTCTACCCTGAGAGAGGATGCTGGGAACTATAATTATAGCTTGGTATAATTCAGACACTCTCCTTATTGAATCCTCATGTTTTAGTTAATGTGATGAGATCATGGACACCAGATCACTCGTGTTTACCAGCGGATGAATTTCACCGCTTGTCCTTCAAGTGGCAGCCCGGGCAGCGTCGATGCTGCTCGTCGAGGTAGCGTGGCACGCCACACCATGGCCCCAGTAATTAAAACATTTAAAGCAGAGCCAGCCCCCCTGTGCTCCCGGGGTGTGATATGGGGGTCACGCGCCTGTAGATTCTAATTTGCGCACCATTTGTATTCATGACAGGCACGTGCTAAATATTTAACAGCAGCCCGGCAGGAGTTTTGTATTGTTAGGCTTTCCAGGTCAAATAATTTGATTTCAAGGCAGATTACATTAAGCGTCAATGTCCAAGCCACCACTCTCACTTGCCTCTCATTTCCTGTCTTTTATTACAACCGAGATAGGCCAGAACTGAAGGGATATAGCTTTGGATTATACAAGAGCTTGTTATCCGTGGATTAGTTATTATTTTCAATTAGAAAAGGGATCACATCGTTTATTATGGAAGCACACACCCACACTGGTATCGCATGCAGATGCTTGCATGCCGAGCGGAAATTTTAGCTGACTGACAAATTGTCTAGCCGAGCATGTAATCACACCTAACAAGAGAAATATTACTCCAAACAACTGTCCGTGCGGGCTCATGCACCCTTAATACTTCACTTGTATTAATTTGACCAACAGATGCTAAAAATATGTGTTCTGTCTTTATTCTATATGTTGAACAAGCAAGGCAAGAAACCAAATCCAGACATTTTCTGTGTCAGCCGAGGCCCTGTGGTGATTGACAACAGAGCTAGTTAAACGGTGATGAGGCGTTAATGGATGCTAGGTCGAGGAAGTGGAGGGTGGGTTGGGGGTGGGGGGGGGTGAGCAGGAGGGGGTCTGTGGCTGAATATTTAATGGTCATATAATTCCTGAACACAGACACACACAGACAGGTACACACCCAACCCGTGACCTGTCCTACACACCGCGTAATTAGGGAAACAGTCCTTTCGTTTAACTGCCAAAAGAGCAAACGGTAGGTATATATTCCCCTAATGATATGGGTTAAAGAGCTATTATACGTCTCATTAAAATATATGATCTACCAATCTGGTGGTGGTTTGAGGTAATGGGGATGGAGCAGCATAAGGGCTAAAATACCATCCGCAGGCTATAGGCTAGTGTCCAAACCATATCTACATAATTCTGTGTGCTGGAGAGTGGCTGCACAAATGAAGACGTGTTTCTGTCAGTGCCTCATGAACGACACAAGAACGAGTGTGAGGAAATGAATTGGGGTTATGAAGCATTTGACACCAATTTTCATGTCAACTGGTTGATGTTTTACCTTTCTCTTTGACTCTGCTGGACATTAAGCATATAAAGAAAAGCAGGAATTAACAGGAAGTCTTAATAATGCTTTAAACACTGTCATTTCCTGTTAGACAGGAATAACACCTCATAATCACTGAACTGACATGCTTCTGTAAAATGACCAACAAATACATAACAAGGAAAACCACAAGGAATTGTGTTGCCAAAAATATTTATCGATACATAACAGTCATTCTGCCGATGTCTCTGCGACTAACCAAAAAAAGAAAAGTTGTTGTCAATTATAGCCTCGGTATATTTTATCTCTTTAGAAAAATTTTGAATTTCATTCCCTCAATGTCAATTTTCCCTGTGGTTTTGGTTTTCCATGAAGTTATAAAATCCATAATCATGACACTGTCATAATAAGAAACATACTACTGGGACTGAACAATATGATCTAAAATCTATATTAAAAATAAATGTAAAATGTAAATAACAACACATAACTTTTTTTAAATGGTTCGCTGAGTACTTGAACAGTGGATGAACAGAAAGTTAATCAGAAAACTATTTTTACAATTTTATAACTTAAATTTAAAATATATATATATATTTTAATAATTTTTATAATGAATTATTATAACTTCAGCTTTTTTTAATGTAAAAAAAATTCACCAGCTTCTTGTTAAATGTAAAGATTTGAACCTTCTTCATAGATGACTTTAAACTACATATTTTGGGGTTTCTACATTTTTTCAGTAGAATAAAACAAATAATTTGAAGACACAAATTACAACAGATAATGGGACATAATATTAAAAATTTTGCGGGGCGTCGGTGGCTTAGAGGTAGAGCAGGTGCCCCATATACAAGGCTGCCGGGTTCGACTCCAGCCTGTGGCCCTTTCCTGCATGTCACTCCCTCTCTCTCTCCCCCTTTTACGCTTAACTGTCCTATCAATTAAAGGCAAAAATGGCCCAAAAAATATCTTTAAAAAAAAAAAATTGCACTATTCTGTCTTGGCTAGGTCTGACTTGCAAAAGAAGTTTTAATCTCAATGTGACTTCCTTGTTAAATAAAGGTTACATATATTTCACTATTTTAGACATCTTATAGACAACTAGCAAACTGAACAAAAATGGAAATGAGTTACTGCTCCATACATTTTCTTACTTGCATGATCACTTCTTATATCTTTGTCCTGTTTAGTTACAGTGGCAGCCTCTGGAGCTGAAAAGTGACGCCAACACTTAAGTGCTGACAGCTGCAGTTCCCTGAACGGCCACTTGAGGCTGGCTCCAAAAGCTCGTCAATCCCATAGACCCCCATGATGGGAGTCTATGAACCAATGGGGACGTCACGGTAGCTATGGCCATTATTTCATACAGTCTACGGTTTAATTATGGCACTTTGTTACTGTGCTGATTGGTTGGTTAAACTTCTGTTTAGATATTAATGGTTGCTGTAGTCATCGTCAGTTTAAGGACATTTACTGAAGAGTACAACATAAACTTCAGTTCCCTACTATATGTCCCCAGACTTGTTTTGTTGCATTTTCTTTGTTATCTGGTCTTCATTGACTAACTGTAATGTGTTGTGTTATGTTGTTTTGATATTAGGAAAAACATGAAATACAAAAAAAAAAAAAAAAGTGCAACATGAGTAAATATAAGAAAAAAAAGGATCGAGGAAGCACTATGTGGATCTTACTGTAAAGAAACACAAAGCAATCAGGAATGCATGAACATCTTTAGGTCAATAATTTGACATATTTCATTTATTATCCAGCCATACGTACAGTGCTACCACACACACACACACTATACCTCTGGTTACACGTTGCCTTCAGTAAAGTGCCAGCTGATGGTACAGTCCACACAAACAGACTGTTACACCGGCAGTCAGTCCATCTTATTATAGCTGGACACACTATGTTAGCTAAAAGCCTCCTGGGCACACAAACAACATCTCTCAGCTTTAATAGCCTAAACAAGGCATGCAACTAACAAAGGAACCATCCTCCCCTCTTATTCTCACACCCTTTCATATCACTTGTTTCCTTTTGCAACCACTAGCATCATCTGGCTGCCCTTAACCAGAGAGGCAAACACTCTTTTTAAGTGGAGACTACTTTGTTAACTGATGACCACAGGGTCAGTTATTGATCCTCTCCTTTCTCTCTCTCAGTAAACCCTGCTGATAAAAACCCCTCTATTCTCGCAGGGCTCTGCAGTATGCAGCCACAGTTCGCTACAATAATAGCTTGCATATCATAGCATTCACATGAATCAGATCTCGGTGGTTCGATTAGGGCTAAACTAACTCAAACACATTGCCAGTCTAGGACGTGAATCTATTTATGAACGAGGAGTGTAGGTGGTAGTGTTCTTCACTTCTCCCCTCCATTCTCTTTAAAGGTTTTCTCATTTCAGTCGACTTAACAGTTCAAGTGTAAACTTTCTAGTTGTGTTGACCTCTAAGAGGCCCTGCGGGGAATAAGGAGACCCCTGGTGATCTGCTGTTTAGCAGCAGCAGTGGCCCACCTCCTCCATTTTAGTTGTGCTGGGAGGAAGGGCAGAAGAGGATGGAGCCGACTGACTCTGCTTGTGTCTATGTACGTGGATGTGTGTTGATGTGTATTTGTGACCGTGCCACTGGCTTCTCTCGCTACAGAGGCAAGGGCAAGTCATCAGGGCCGCTTTGTCGAGCCTCTCTGATCTCACTTTCACGTGTCCCCGTGCAGGGAAAGGAATAAAATGATCGTCCTCGAAGGCAGCGACTGCACAGCATGCTGTACTGCACCGCTCCACTACACAATCAAGCACAACACCTTATTTCACGCAGAAATAACAGTTGGAGTGAGGGATGAGGGAGCTTTGAGGAAAAGAGTCTACTGAATCCAGAAAGAGGCAACAGTGCAGGGTGAACTTAGCTAAAGATGGCTATTTGATTGGGAGACTTGTTCTGTTGCCCCAAGCGAGGCACTTAGTCACCACTTCGGCAATGCTTCCTTTCGCACAGAGAAGAGAGAATCAGGAGAAGGGAAAGTGTAAGAAAGACACAGAGAAGAGGGCAGCAGGGAGGTGGAAATGGTTGATGAGGACAAATGGAGGTGGGAAGAAAGAGAGTATGTTAGACAGAAAGTAGGAGGAGAAAACAGACAGACAGAGCGCTAAGACCGAGAAAAATGAATAATACTGATGTGAGAATGGCGGAGAGGCTGAAAGAAAACAAAACAAAACAGGGTGAAGCAGCGAGAAGGAGGAAATAAATTCTTCCCAGGACTGGGGGACCAAAGCAAGAGTGCAGGGCTAATTAGTTTCTGATGGCTGGACTTTCATTTGGCTAAAAGGTCAGCTAACTTTAAAGGTCACACTGCCATGCCTGCTCGATGCACAGAAAAAAAAAAGAGTGGAGAGAGAATCCAGCGATATAAAAACACCCACACTAGAACAAATTATGCTACTACACATGCCTGTGTGTACGTGTGCATACACACACACACACACACACACACACACACACACACACACACACACACACAGTGTGGACGATAACAGCACATTTGATATTCTCATTTATGTCGTGCTCTGGTCAGAGCAGGGACCAGGGTCATTATTCTATCTAAGGACTTTTATTACTGCTAGCATATCCACTGCAAATTACTCTTGACTTTATTTGAATGTGCATCGATATAATCTTTGTGTGTACGTGCGTGTGTATGACTGCATGTCCCGTGTTGGGGAGGGGGTTTAGGTCGGCGGGATAAATTTACTGCCTGCAATGCTGAGCACATTTCTGCCTATGCATCTTTATGTAGATTACAGCTGTCTTAATAAAAACTAAGGAGTGTTATCAGAACCTGTAAGTGGAAGTTTAGAAAGTACAGATGAACTGTGAAGGAAGAATTCTCAATTACAAAACTATGGCTGCAATGTTTTATTGATTAGTTGTAATTGCCAACTAATTTGATAATCGATTAATCAGTTTGAGTATTTTTTTAGGAAAAAAGAAAAGTCAAAATTCTCCAATTCCAGCTTCTTAAATGTGAATATTTGTGGGTTTCTTTACTCCTCTGTGACAGTAAAGTGATTATCTTTGTCTTGTGGACACAACAAGACATTTGCGGACGTCATTTTGGGCTTTCGGAAACAGTGATTGACATTTTTCACATTTTACAGACCAAACAACTAACTGATTAACTGATAAAATAAATAATTGACAATAACAATATTCATTAGTTGCAGCCCTCTACAAACAAGGGTGCCTACATTAAACTGTGGATGTAAATATATTAGTTGTGTGTAACATAACTGGCACTGCAGAGAGGGCATGGACTACAGAAATACTGCAACATCTGACACAAGAAACAGGAAGATAGTGAGGGTTTTCCAAAGTGAATACATATTTTTTGTTGTTGCACACACACATTCATGACATGGAAGCCTTATAAAACTTGTTTAATCACACTTGTAAAAAGTTTGCCTTTTGGTTTTATCAGATAAACATGCTCCAGCTTATTTAAGACAGGACTTGTGCAACAGATGTCTTAGCCTTAAAAACTTTGTATGTATTTTGTGTTCTTGCCCTTCAAAGGTAATATCAATGGCTATTTGATGAAGCATAAAATATAAGCTAACTAAAAAGGGTGTTTTTAACTGTTTCCAACAACTTTAATACTGCATTTTTTGTTACATATAATGCTTTATGCTTTTTGATTTATTCTTTGTGTGTTGTCAGTTTAGAATGGCAACAACTGGTGTTGGTGTCCACATGTTGGATCTATGACAACACACACATGTAACTCACCTTCCTCTAGTTTCTTCCGGGCCTCCTCCTCTCTCTTGGCCACTTTGGCCTTCAGCACCTCGTCCGTCTTAGCTGAAAAGAAAGACAGCAGCGTTAGGTGCAAAGCAGAAATTCAGGAACATCATAATGGTTTTATTATGGAAAACATTTACAGCGTTTTTAAAGATGAATTGAGATATTAAGGAATTAATTCTTAATTATGATGTATGATTATATATTCCTACTGACAATAAAATAAAAACAAATAAATCATTTTATTTTTTCTTTTATATCTGATTAACCCATTTTCAAAAAACACATTTGTACACACAAGGAACAAAACTTATTTCTGCGGGAACAAATTGCTGCTCATCACAATGCCGAAAAATTACCAGAGAACACATGATTGGATCAACAGTACGCGTACAAATCAACAAAAATATGAATCATGCCTTCTTCTCCTTTCCCTACCAGACAGCAAGCCTCTCTGCTTTCCCTTCATACCCCTGTAAAAGTCAGCGAGTCTTCCTGAGAGGTGTTTATCGTCTCGGCATAATGAAAAGCTTAAGAGAAAGTGAGGCTGCGGGAGTAAACACTCGTCAGGGCATTTTAAGCATCTCTCATCGTGAGCCGTGTTGTCTCGGCTCCCTTTTCCTCCGCCTTTCCCCCTGAATAATCAAGATGTTAAGCCACATTAAAAAATATAATGCCGTGTATGGCAGGACTATCAATACTGCCTCTAAATTAATTACATTTCCGTTGCGGCGCATCATTTATTTTGCAGCGTTAAGGCCTCAGCGGAGCCATTCGCCTTTATTGCTATCTCACTTGGTTGATGAGTGAGCTATGTAAAATTGAGTCTCCAATATCATTACACTTAATGAGTTTAAACTTTGAGAAAAAAAAGGAGAGAAACAGAAGAAGAGAGCAAGCAGAAGAGAGAGAGAAAGAGAGAAGGGGGAGGAAGAGAACGAGAGCTCGGCACTGTTTTGGGGAAGTTAATACAATATAGGAGTGGGTGTAAGTGTTTGTGAGCGCTTACAGAATGTTTGTGTTAGGGCACAGCTGTAGGTGTCCGAATGTGGTTTATTGCACCACTTGAGATGCCTGCATGTGTGTTGTGTGTAAGCTCCTTTTGTGTCTGATAGTGTGTGTTCGACTTTACACTGGAAGCAAACATGTCAAATAAAAATACAACACATGCATCATCTGTGCATGTGTGCGTGTGTGGATGCAGGAGGCCATGGGTTGTGCTCGTCTCTCTGTGACTGTGCTGCTGTTTTTGTTCAGTAATTGGCGTAGACAAAGAACCGTCACACTGCTGTTACGGCTGGTTAAGTCTGGAGGTTCCGCATCTTTACTAACAATGACTCTACATGGATGACTGAACCTTCCTCTACCTCCCTCAGCTAGAGTGTGTGTGTGTGTGTGTGTGTGTGAGAGCATGCTTAACTTAATCATCAGCAACCGACCTATTTCTCTTAGTTAACACCATCATAATTTAGCAACTTTGTGTGTTTGTACCAAAAATATTGAACCACCATCCTGCATCTCTTCACAACTACATTCATGACTTTTTTTGTCCGTATATGCACAGATGTGTACTTTTGTGTACACACCTGTGTGTGTTTTTGTGTGTGTGTGAGCGAACTCCTCTCTGTGTTCTTCAGTTCCCTCTATGCTCGGGGCTACCGAGAGGCAGGTAGGAGACGGAGCGGTATTGGTGATGCGATGGAGCGGGGAGGCAGACGAGGGGGGAGAGAAAGAGAGGAGGGGTAAAAAGGGAAAGGGAGATAGGCACATAGATGGGGGCCATGTAGGAGAAAGGAAGAACTGACAGCGAGGGGAACAGACAAACAAGCAGAAATAAGAGAAAAAGCCTTGCCTGCCATGCACACAAACATGTGCACACAAACAACAGGAGTGATTTGTCGCCTCTTTTTGTTTGCATGTTTATCCTCCACCTCTATCCCTTCATCCCTCCCCCAACAGGTTCTCTTATCCTCTCGCTCTCTCTTCTCTCCTTCTGTTTTGCCCTCTCCCACCCCTCCCTGTTTTTTTTTTTTTTTTTATGCTTTCTCTTCCTTCTCTTGCTCATCTCTCCAGTACACTGTGCCTGGGGGCGATAGCAGCAAATCAAACTGTTTATCCATCTCTCATCAGTGCACTGCCTCACGGGGCTCCAGCCCCCTCAAAACAATGAAAGTAGGCCTGAGCGCTGAGCCAGGGATACGATTTAATTACATCAATAAAGAGCTCTGCTTTAAAAAAAAAGATAAACTACAAAACAATACATTACAGCAACGCACTTTGCTGCACTATCATGAAAAGCCTGTTAACATTACAGCTGCATGTGAAAAAGAATTAAGCCTCACAGCTGTGCCCATCCGGAGATATAGGCATGTCTGTGTGCACAGGCCGCTTATTGGAAGTATATTTCTTGGCAACTTAGTGGCTCCAGTTCATTGTAGGATAATTCTGTGATGGACTTTTATTAAAGCGGGTAATAAACGGCCGGGTGTTGGGGAGAGGAGAGGCCTTTCACTTCATTTAGACTTCGTTCAGTCTTGGCTGCAGGGGCGGAGGGAAAGAGGAGGGATGGCAGCAGGAAGGGGCGGCGAGCGTCAGTGAAATCGCATTGTGATTATGAGTGTAATTGCAGCTCAGGGGCCCAGGGGCCATGTAGCTCTGATGGCGCTAGAAGATGTTTTATGCACAGCAACAGAGAGGAAGAAAGTGAGAAAGAGAGAAAGAGGGAGTGTGGGAGGGAGAGGCAGGCTGCCAGGATGTTTGCGATTTTTTTTCTTTACAGAATCTACTCTTCTATCTCTTTTCTCCTCCCTTCTTTTTCTCCTTTCTTCTCCTCCTCCCCCAACATCCTCCTTCACTCCTCTCTTCTCCTATTCTCTTCTCTCCTCACTCTTCTCTCCTGTCCTCCTCCCTTGGCAGGATTAGCTGGGTCTCGTTAGAGGGGAAATGTAATAATGCTCCCACCAGGTGGAATCGGGCCCGCTCCATTATCAGCCGGGAGATGGATGGGCCGTGTAGGGCCGGCGGGGGCCACGCGCGCACGCAATTTAGATTCAATAAACTGGCAAAGCAAGACCCCCAATCTGATTTATCTCTTACACGCCGCCAATGCTTGCTGCTACGATGCTGATTCCCTATTACCACTCAGAGAAGGACTATTCATTGGATGTAAGGCACGGCAGTCAGAGAGGCTTGTCGGGCCCCCGGGACGGCAGCAAAACAGATACAGCAGAGGGTTAATACGTTTACACACAGATAAGCAATTAAATCTAAGGCTGAGGTGAGTTATAGAGTTATTAAGGAGGGATTGGAGAGGGAGAAGGGAGGGACACAGGGTGAGAAAAAGAAGGAGAGAGATGTTGTTCAGCACAGCTCGGGCCCTAGGCCGGGTACAGTAAGTAGAAGAAGTGAAAAAGGCTACCATATTATAGAGTTCACGAGGTGAGAGAACAACAGAAGAGCAGCAGCCTGCCCACGTTGTTCAATAAACTCAATACAGCACTTACAAACTAGCAATGCTGAAGATAGAGGTCAGCACAACAGTTATCCACTTAGTCTGTGTGTGTTTGTGTGAGTTTATAAGTGAGTACATCGTATATGCAAGTGCAAGTGGGTATGTGTTGGCGTAATAGGCATATTCATATCCACTGAATACCTGACTGTGAGCGTGCAGAGCATCACATTTGACTGTGTGCGTTTGTGCATGCGTGCAGTGTTGGTAGTGGTGGGTGTCATTCCAGTCCAGCCGCCAATCAAAGTGAATCTGAATGTCAGCAGGAGAGGAGGCGTGATAAATCAGCCTCACACCCAACGACAAACAGAATATTAGAGGCAGCGCAGCGCCATTGGAAAAATGTCCCTTCCAATCAGCCGAGCACTTTACAGTGAAGCTCAACAGCCGGGCCTCCGACCAACACTGAATACCAGAGGGGCAGATAAGACAATAAATAAATAAATAAATAAATAAATAAGAGACAGACAGGTTGGAAGACAGGCAGACAGACAGACAGACAAACGGACCTGTAGGCACGCTGACGAACAGCAGCCCTGACAGGCAAAAAGACGAGACAAAGAAACATAAGAACACAACAGGGCAGTGAGGACAGACAGGTAGGCACACTATCTGACACATAACAGGCCTGACAGGTAAGAAGACAAGACACACAGACAGACAGACAGACAGACAGACAGATGGGAAGACAGACAGAAAACTGCTGGGCAGACAGACTAACAAATAAATAGTCCTGCAGGACAATATCACTTTGTATAATCGTGCCACGGTCCCTCTGCAGACGAATGAAATAGAGGCAAATTAAGCCCATCAACATACAGACTTTTTTCATGACTAATGTTAAAGATAATAACTTTAAAACAATTTGATTAGTGACATATTATATGTTGCTTTTTTTAATGCAACTTTAAAATAAGAGAGGAAGTCAAAACATTTAAATCAGTAAGTTGGCAGCTGTGACAATAACACAAAACATCATGACAATATATCTGACTAGTTAGGCTTACAGCAACTCCATCCACATCGGATGAGTGCAAAATCAGAACCAAATGCCATTCAAAGATCCTTGTTACATTGGGCCTGCCATAAGTGCATCTTTCAGATGGTTTGTCGTGTCCCTCGTGATATAAAGAAGGCTTCAAATGCCACAAAGAAATAATGGACCCCTAAATAAAGATCTGGTGCCTGGTCAGGTTGTTACCAGGGAGGGATTCAACAGAATGATCCAAACCTACATCAACAGGAGATGTAAAATACTACATTAAACACAAGGCAAATTTGGAGGATTTATGGGTGAAAGCTGTGTTAAAGTGCTATGCTCATTTGTCCAGGTAACAGAACAACGGCGGCAGGTTCTGCAAAACCTTATCAAACCTAATCAGTATGATTTCTTTCCGGATACCATTAGGCCCTAGTGGATGAGACAGATGGGACAGATGTGACACAGTCAAATCAAAGTTTAGCTTTGCAGCTCTACTGCACTGCTGCTCCATCAATAAGAGGAACCTCAAATTTTGTTCTATATTTCAGTTAAGAGAAAGAAGACAGCAGTGGACTTAAATCAGAAGCTTGTCCTAGGATCCACAAACAAAGCTGAGATCACATTCAAGTACTGGGGGATAGATGGGATAGATCCTGTTAGGGATGAGTAAATGAAGCTCTGAGATTGGGGACAAAGTTTAGAGAGACAAGGTCCATCTGAAAAACTGAATTGCATGTTTTCCAATGGTATTTTATTGACACATCACATTTGGCCCTTACATACTGTGGGTTTCTTCTTCTTTTTTCACCTGAAGACTCAAAAAGTAGCTCAAATAAATACCTTATGAGCAGATACTGTATCAATCTTAAGATACTTTGTTCATTGTATCAGATGAAGTCATATTTGTATGGTAGAATTTAAGTAATTCAGAAGGTATGATACTGTTGTAAAAAAAAATCTACAGCAGGTGTAGAGACTAAATGGATCACAAGAAGGAGCAACATCCAACGCAACCACTAGGTGGCACAGCACACAGACAACACAAGCAGGAGGCTCCAGCCAGGCCTTGCTTTTGTGTGTGTGTGTGTGTGTGTGTGTGTGTGTGTGTGTGTGTGTGTGTGTGTGTGTGAATGCAGGTGCCTGCGTGTTTGCACAGGACGTTCCATCAAAACCAGCTCATCTAGACCTTGTAGCTGTAAAGTATAACTTGACACAGGACATATCACAAATGCACTCGCATCCCGATTGGATGGGCAGACATGAAGAGATGCAACATGAAGTAATTTAAATATTTAGCAGCAGCATACATAAAACCATTCAAGGGCAAGTCTGCATTGCGGTAGCTCTTAATGTATGACATTGTTACACTTGTGTTGGGCTTGAGGAACAATCTCCTGACAACAACAAAAAACCCCCACATGAAAGTGTTTGCAAAAGTACCGTATACGAATCAGTGTCTCAGCCGTCAGAGTGAATTCCTTCGGGCACAAGACAGCAGACCTGAACTTGAATGATCTTTATCGCAGGCTGCCCTCTGCATCTGTCATCAGGCTGATTTAACGACAACCCATGAAATATTTACAAACTAAACAATTAGAGAGAGATATCTTACAAAATCAATCAATTATTCATTGCCAATCGTCTGAAAAAGCTTTTGTTTTGTTTCACGGCTATATTCTGATACGGGGGGGTGCATCAATTAGGGCCTGTGCTCCTGTGGTGTTATGGATGCTTCAGAGAGGAGTGATTGCCTAAATGAAGGAGATGCTGCCAGTACTACACGCTGACACTGTGCGGTTGTAGATGAGCTTGATAAAAAACATTCTGTACATGAAGTCAGAAGGACAATTTAGATCAATGTACAAAGAAATGACTTATACTATGTCAGAAACAACACCCAAAACTCCGGAGCCTTGCTTACGCAACATTTGTTCCATTCATTTTTAAAACGGCCTCCTAACTCTCGACACCTGGGCTCCATGTTTGTATTTTCCCTCTCAGTGATCATGCTGAGATTGCATCTGTCAAACTCAAAGAGGTGAGAAATTAAGAGGAGATTTTTCTTATTTATAGGAAAAACAGGAGGTAACTCTGTCCAGAGTTCATTTTCTCTGCAAACTACAAACACAGACTCATACAATTCAAATGCAGATCTTATATACAGTAAACCTCAGCAACTGAGGGCCAACAGATCGGATGTAAACGTCTTTCTACTAACTGTAGATACAGAGTAAAAGTCTCTTGTTTCTGCATATGCGTACATTTCTGCTCGCGTCATATTCAACCAGTCGCCAAAGTTGACAGCTGGTGCACCTGTCAAACTGCAAAATCAGCCTTCCTCTGTTCTCATCCTCAACACAAAATGACTATGCCAACTAATCAGTGAGTTGATTTAACTTTAACTTCAGTCAAAGGGTTCCTCGAGTTGTGTTGCCCCACAGACAAATGTGGTCATAAAAAGGGCTCTATGTTATAGCTGAAACTAAATCAGCAAAACTCACAAAAATCACAATTAATGAAGTGTTTTGTTTTTTTTTTCAAACAAAAACTCCCCAAAAAACAGCTGGCTCCAGCTTCACAACTGAGACATTCCCCTGCTTTGCTTTGTCTTGATAATAGATCTTGTTCTATTTGAGGCACCACCTCTCTCTCTGGAACTATTTTCTGTATCATCTGTCCAGGACAGATGATTAAACTTAAAAGTATTCTGCACATTTATTGGTGAGGATTTCATCAGTGAAGGCGGCATGGTGTTGAAGTGGTTAGTATTGTCGCCTCACAGCAAGAGGGTTCCTGGTTCGAACCTAGGGTGGAGGAGCTCATCTGTGGGAAGTTTGCATGTTCTCCCTGTGTCAGCGTGGGTTTTCTCCCACAGTCCAAAGACATGCAGGTTAACTGGTGACTCTAAATTGTCCATAGCTGTGAATGTGACTGTGAATGGTTGTCTGTCTCTATGCGTCAGCCCTGTGATAGTCTGGCGACCTGCCTCTCGCCCAATGTCAGCTGGGATAGGCTCCAGCCCCCCTGCAACCCCCAACAGGATAAACGGTCACGGAAAACAAATGAATGAATGAATGCATTTCATCCGTTAGTTGCTTCCCTAATCTGTTCAAATCTTCTAATGCTTCTTAAAGGCTAAGCATTTCCTACATATTTTGCGATGGCAAAGATGTGACTCCAGCTTCTAAAAGTAATGACTAATAGTTAAAAGTTGATCCCCATATCGACAACACAAAACAACTAACTGGCTACTAACTAAGAGAGGACAGCTGAATAACTCTGGCCTTGTTTAGACTGCCAGCACAAACGTGTTTTTTGGTATAACCAGACTGTGTCCAGATTGATTTTGGAAACTCTGGAAAGAAAAAAGAAAACAAAACATATGAAAGGTGATTTTTGCAAGTAGGTTCCAAAACACATTTGACGGTAAAATGCGATTCCAGTTGGATTTCTACAGATGCGTTTCAGTCCAGACGCTCTGGCCAATCAAATCGGATTTCAAAGGCTCTTTAGCTTTACTCACAACTTGACACACAAAGTCAACATAAAATCCAGAATGACTGAATCCATGTTGCTAGCAGAGTGCTATGAAGGACAACATGGAGAACAACAGTCAGTGAACAGACACAAATTGAGGAGTTCTGCACCACAACTTTACAAAGGGATTGTCTGGAGGCTGAAATAATCAAATGATATCTCGTGCTTCCATGCTAGAAAGCTGAGTTATCAGCATAGCTACGTAGTTACTAACGTCTACGTCGTTACCACGGCAATCCATGCAGATGGGTCGGTGATGTCTGGATACACAAATCTGATCTCAGTACTTGCAAAAAAAACAGTGCCGACAGTCGGTCTTAAAGATGTGATTTGAGAAATAAATCTGAATTGCCTGCAGTCTGAACGTAGCTGCTGAGTCATATTGTCCTTTGAGTAACAATCCAATCAGGCAGCTTCCTTGTCCTGATTTTTAAGTCTGACTCTTCACAACACATTGTCAATCAGTTTTAGGTGAGAGTGAATAATAAGCTCCACGTTCCAAACCCCTCTGCACCACACAATGCTTGGCTGCAGACAACACAGTGCTGAGGTCTAGGTTTTATTTCCTTTAGGCACAACCTTGGATAGGAGGTCTGGGGTTGAGAACGGGTTTCATGTGGGGCAATAAGAAGCTGAGCTGTGGGATCTTCACAATGCATGTGGGTGGCTCGGGCCCAGCACCCCAACCTACCCTTTAAACCCAAGGGCGAAAGCGTATCCCCCCCGACGGTGCGGTCAGAGAGACGGAGGCCCTGGATTCTGGGCTGGAGAGGAGAATTGCAGAAAAGGTGGGGAGGAGCTGTGGCCTCCAGCGGTCAGAGAGATCAGAGAGGGAAGTTACTCTGAGGACCACGCACTGCCATCGGCTGCGCACACACACGCACGCATAAACACACCTGAGGAACACACACGGATTTCCAAATATTCACATAAGAGCACCTCTCTCACACACTCACACACAAGCCTGAGGGCTAAAGCCAACAACAAAGCCTCTATAATGCAGCTACCAGGTCATACAAAGTTCAACCCTGGAGCCTCACTGTGGAAATATCATATGTAAATCTCAAATGCTCTTGCCTTTCATGGCTTACAGTACATATTAAAACATTACATTAATGCATGTGTGTTAGCAGGAAAATCACAGTTATTCTTTTGCTTTGCTGGGAGGGTGGTTACACCTTTTAAATAAATACAAAAGTTCTGTCATGAGAACTTCGCTGAGATGAGCAGGTAAGTGTATAAAAGGGGTCTTGAGAGGGCAATCAGAGCAAATCCATAATGCAGGGATCACACAGTAAAATATTAAGCATCCAGGGGCCTTTGAATGACATCTCACCCTCAACTTCAACCCTGTCATGTCACCACATGCCACTGTCTCTTTCTTATGCATCTTTATTCTTTTTTATCTTTTATCTCTTTTATGTCCTTCTCTTCTCCTCTGTTATCTTTTTCCTTTTCTTTCCTTTTTTATCATGTAACTTTTGAACAGGCTCATGTGCTAGGTGCTAGAGATACCCCGCTTACAGGCAAACCCACTGTAGGATGCTAAAAATAGGTACAGCATACACTTGGCCATTCATGCCAGGCTACCTATCACAGGTAAAAAATACATACACATGCTACAGCTAGACAGTGTTGGCATGAATGCAACCTAACATAGTTCCAATACAGAGCGTGAAACAAATGTGCTGCACAGAGTACTTGTAGCGATTGCTAATTTCCAACTCCTGCAGGATTTCGCTAAAACAAAAAAAAAAAAATCCAGTGTATACACTCATACAGACGTAATCCCTTTCAATCACCACTTATGACCCACTAGAAATGTGTGGCGGTGTATTTTTCTGCAGAGACTCTGTCCTCTGCCTGTATGTTCTTTTCATTTTATGTGTTAGGGATGTTTATGGGCATGTACCCCGACTGCACTCAGGTGAGGTCAGGGCTTTAAAAAAGGTAGCAACCAGGTGCCAGACCATAAGCAACAGGTATTAAAGAGACATAGTAAAAAAAGAGAGTGAATCTGGTTGGCTTTTACTTTCACTGGCGAGCATGAGTACCTTTAAACTATACATCTTTCACTATCATGAAACCACAAAACACTATAAATCTGCAAGTACAATAAAACACACATCACACAATACTCATACCTCAATACTCTAATACACAAACACCACACAGCAATACACCATGGTAATTCACTACAGTTAGCGCTGCAAATTCCCATGGCCTTGGGAGCCCCAGCTCTCCCTTGTTGGCATTATATGGATTTTTGAGGAAGTGCACACATTCAAATCCAACTGTTGTAGCAATAAACTGTTGGTAAATGTTTGGAGATATTAATTTGTAGTATATTCATTTTATCTGGAATGCTTTTACCATGGTGAACATGTTGCGCTATTTTATGAAAAACCTCTGCAATAATCTTAAACCATGTTAAAAGATGAGGCCACAGACAAAAAAGGGAGAACAGCTTTTCTTACACTTTATTACTGAAAGTGGCAGACTGATGGGAACTAAAGCCAGAACAAGTGTTAACAACAGAGGAACATAAGGTCACACACCCTTCAAATGGCCTTTACGACACCACATCCACTGCCACCAAATCTGAGATCTCTCTGCCAGCTGTCGCTTTGCTCTCTCTGATGCTTAACTCTCTGTTGCTCCACGTCTCACAGTGCTCACTCGAAAATAAAGTAAGTAACACTTGCTTTGCCTCTGTAGGTGAGAGCGCACTGTTAGGCCAGCTTTTCTCCATCAAGTTGCCCCAGTGGTCCCACCATATATGTCGCATGGACAGGGACTGATTAAACGGAGCATTTCACCCAACACTACATGGATGAGTGGATGGATCAGGCTGGATCAGGCTACATATTACATACCCAAAGTAATCGTGTTTACGTTCTTTATTTCATGTGATGAAGTGCAGCCATTGTGATCCCCATGTGTAGTTTTTTCAGTGGGTGGATGCCAGCACCAGCAGCACCATTTGAGAACATGGAGCCTCCACATGTAGCTCCACATGAAGACAAGAAAATCCAGCTTTACTATCACAAAATAAAGTGTACATACTGTAGTCCCTCTGTGAATCTGTGACTGCAAGGATTAAGACAGATTTAGTTAACTCCGTCAGTATTTGCATGCTTTTTTTTTTATTTTATTTGTTTTGTTTTTTTTTTGTTTTTTTTTTTACCAATTTTGGTCAAATTGGAAAAATACTTATATATAGAATATAACCAAGTACCTCTCTCTCCTAAAACAAGTACTCCAATTCAGAAACAAAATGATGAGCTCAGTTCAAATAAAATTGTGAGTGGCACAAACAGGAAATAGGCATCCCTTGATAGGCTTAAATACCACAACTTTCCTTTTTTTTGATGAACAATTTGAAGCGAGTGAATGCCACAGAGATGCTCATACACTGGTCATATTTCCCGAATAATTTCTGTACTATTAAGATATGTACTTTATGTCCTATAACTAATTACAATCAATAGTTACTTGTGAGTAATTTCCCAAAATTAAACAAGAAGGTTGAGAAAAGCATTGTTATATTACAGAAAAGTTGCTAAAATTTAAGGCCACATTAACTACATTCACACTGTGCGATCCTAGTTAGAAAGAATTTTACGTGTGCTGCAATTTCGGTGCAAAAATATGTTTGGCTAGTGTGTGTGTGTGTGTGTGTGTGTGTGTGTGTGTGTGTGTGTATCTGCTCATCTATTTCAGAGTGAACGCACTTGAGCGTGTTGTTGAATGGTGGAGAATAGGCTCTGGTTCCCCTGCTGAAAGCCTGTTGGATGCCATTGTGATGGCACACCACTGAGTGTGTGTCTCATGTGTGTGTAGCGGTGGCGGTAGTGGTGGTGGGGGAGATGGGGCTAAGTCTATCAGGACCCCCGCACATGAAAGGTAAACTGGAGCCGCTAATCGCAGTGCTGACACAAGGAGGTTCAGGAGGGCGGCCACTTAGAAAAGAAAGGCAGGAGAGCCGGGACCCTGGCAGCGTCAATAGGGCTCAGCACAACTGACCACATTACAGGAACAAACACACACTGCAGAATAGACATACAAACTTGGTGGTCCCTGCCTGCTCTTTGGTGTGGACTTCACGAATGTTGGGTCGAGTGTATGAGTGTGTGTGTTCTTGTGCATGTTATATCCAAAAGACTAGTCATTTTCTTTGATATCTTTTCCACAAGTTCTGTAAAGACACAGCCCGTCATTGCCGACAATGTATTTGAATAAAGTGTTTGATTTCTTGTCTCTCTCTTAAAGAGGAAAAAAAAAAGAAAAAAAAAAAAAAAAAGAATACGTGATTGAACTCCAGAATTGCACACGCTGAGGGACAAGGTGACTAACACTGGGCCTGATAACAAGGTTCAGACAGAACATCAAATGCAGGTGAGAGTGAAGAAATAAATAAGGCAAAGCATTACAAAATTAATACAAGTTCAGGGACATATTTGGCAATTAACGCTAAAATGTCAGCTCATGAGGAATGATGAAGGAAAACAGAAAGACAGTATGCATGAGAGAGGGAGAGGGCAGGCCGAGAGTGGCACCAGGGAGAGGGGAAGACAGGGGAGACAGCCTGGCCGCAGGAGGAGTAGAAGCACGGGGGGGAGAAAGAGCGAGAGAGATTGGACGAATGACAGCCCCCCTCGAAGGTAGTGTTGTGCACTCCCTTCTCTCTTCCCTCTTTCTCATCTCTTAATGCTTATTTTCATCACTTTGCTTAAAATATTGATAATCAATTAGCACTACGTCTGTTTTGCTACAGAATCTGTGTCACGGTCTATCACTCTGTCAGAGCCAATTCACCGCTCATTCAAAGTTCATTTTTCCTTGGCGGCTCTGTGCCTTTGGAGGAGTCATTACGCGGGGAACATAGCCCGGGGTGCAATCACCTATTCTCTTTCATTACTGGGGAGATGGAGAAGGTGAGAGAGATTATTAGAACTTTGGAATGATCACAAAGCTCCACGCCGCCTGTCAGATCCCCCCTACGTGTAATTCATCTGGCCTCACTACCCCCCTCCCTACCCCCGTCCCTCCTCCTCTCCCTCATCCCCTCCATCCCTCCTCCCCCAGCCTCAGCCAGGGGTTTGGCCACAGACATTATTCATGAACATCTGCAGCGCGCTGAATATTCCACAGCCTCCGCCGTGATGAAAAGGGAGCTGCCCCTTTGACTTGAAAATTAACATGCCGGCACAGAGATTATGGACGCGCCGTTTCATTCCAAGCCGAGCTGGGCCACGCTGAGACCGGCCGAGCTGACGGTGCAGGCTGGGCTGAGCGAGGCAGGATAATCGGGACAGGTGCAGAAATTGCTCTTTGTAATGGTGAGGTGTCTGTTTCAGTGGGTAACAGGAAAATAATCAAGTTAATAAAAGTGTTTTATTTCAAAGGAATGAAAGTGACCGTGGTGCAGGTGCACAAACATGAACTGTCCAAACACACACTCATATCAGACATTACTAGCAGAGCTGTGATATGGTTGCTTCAGTTGCAGACTTGCAACTCTCTTTACAATAAAGTCCAGCATAATCATCATCTCAGGTGGAATTTCACAAACAAAATTACTCGAATCAAGTGCTCTGGTCAATGTGAGAAGTGCCAGGCTAAAACATTTCTTTGTCTGTGCATGATGTAATTCAAAATTTCACAGTAGAGCATCATTATCAATTAATCTGCCCATTATTTTATTAATTAATTGATTAATCTTTTTGTCTCTAAAATGTCCAAAAAATACTACAAACTGAGTGTTACAATTTCTTAAAGCCCAAGGTGACATTCTCAAACCCAAAGATATTTAGTTTGCCATCATGTTTGACACAGAAAAATATTAAAATCTTCCCATTTGAGAAGCTGAACACAGACTAAACACATCAGAATAGCTGCCGACTAATTTTCTGCCGACTGCTTGATCGATTCATCGTTGCAACTCCGTTTCAAAGACTGGCGGTCAACCCGGAGCAAAGCTAAAATGTTTCCCCCCGTAAACATCTCATTGCACCCTCTCACCTCTGTGTATCTCTCTCTTTCATTCTCTCCTGGGCGTCTCTACATGAAAGCCCAGCCAGAGAATGGAGACTCTTCCTCTCTCACACCAGGAGCACCACTGCTGGAGAGGAGCCAAGCATCCCTCCTCTCTCCCCCTCTCGCTCTCATGTCTATGTGTGCTGTCCCTCGCCAACCTCCCTGTGTCCTCATAGACACTCAGTGGAGCAGCTCTGGGTTTTGTGACTGTGATGTGCCTCGCAGAGAAATAACAACATATATACAATACTAGAAAAACTCGGAAGCGCAATTATCATGTGATCTGACTGCTTAGACTGTTCACAAAGCTACACACTTGATGCTCCGTTTGTGACCACAATGTCAGTGACAACTACTTTGATCCATGGATGTGTCCCCTCTTATTTGAACGAGAAGCAAAGACAAAAGTGATTAAAATTATTAATAATCTCACCCTTATTTTCCAAGTTTTTGCATAATGACAATCTGTCTATTTTTAAACTGTGCTCCTTACTGAGGTTTACTGTTTTACGTACTTCTGGATTGCAAGATATACTGCTCCACACCCAACGGACCAACATTTCTCCAAGATATTATGCAATATCAGAGAGATGCACACTGTTATAAAACCTCTCTACATAATGTTGTGTGTTGAATAAGATACCTTCCAGGAGTTGGCTGGCAGGTAAATCATTTACACATTCTGATTCAGCATTAATAAAACATCAGATTTAACTTGTTATTTCCCCAAATACTGTTAAGAATTACAAATAAACCTCCTCACAGTAATTAAAAATCCATATGCTGCATATATGTGTAGATGCACAACACACAACGGAGACAGATGGACACAAATACAAGAAATATAGGCAGACAGACATACTGTGCCGAGAAAAAAATACACTTTAACGCTTCTGAAAAGGGGAGCAGTTGGAGGGTTCTGACATGGGCTGAAGCGGGACTTTGCGCTGCCTCTTGTTGATTGTAAATGGCAGAGCAAGTTTACTCTGGCAGTTGGAGCCAAAATGGAGTCTGACAGCTTTGTCAGGGAGTTTGAGCGGCTCAGTGGCAGGGCAGGAATCGGGATGATTCCATCCCTTTCATCTCCAAATCGCCGATGTACGCTCGTGAAACCTCCATGGTAATAAAAAAAGGGAGGGGGGGGAAGAAAACCAGCCTGGCATAGTTTGGGGATGACAAGCTTTTTTTTATTTTCCTGAAACACTTGTCAAAATAGAACAGAGAAATAAAAAAGAGGAGCAAAGAATGAGAAAAATGGCAGACCAAAGTCTGAAAGAGCTGGACGCAGAGCAAACATGTCAGGAGATGTTAGCACCCTCTCCAAAAGACACCGATATTAATAATCCTTGCACTCATTCCTACCTTTCCTCTCTTTGTAAGTTATTCTGTAACATTTCTTTTCATAATCGTGTCTTACAGAATCACATTTTGCGCTGGCGTTCATTTTACACATACATACATTTCCTTTTGTGGACACTAAAGAACATCTATGTATCTCTCCATCTATGCTGCACTACAACCCACTCAAGATCTTGACCTCTGTGTTTCCTAACTGCAGCCCTTATATATAATTCTGGACATTTCTGCCACCTTTGCCACTATATGAGTTATTCTTTCATAACTGACCTAAAAATATGAAGCCTGGCATTAACTTTACATGCCCTCCTGGCCTGTTTATCTTGCTCTTTCATTCTATAAACAGTCCTCTCCCCCAAACTCTTTACTTTTCTTCGGGAGAGTCTGAGAGGAGACAGCTAAGAAATGTAAAGAGAAGTGTATAGCGTGTGTCTGAGAGGAGGGATTGACAGAATAAAGGAAGCTTTACTAGCACTGCTTTGTACTGTTACACTCCCATAGCTTTATCCCTGTGATCCCCTCTACCTCTATCTGCTTGCCTCGTTTTTTTTTTTTTCTTTTTCAATTTACAGGATTTGTTTCTGTGTGTCTGACAGCGAGGAGGATGAGGTATAAAATTAATCTTTATCCCGGTTTTGTTGTGTTTCCTCCTCCTTGACAATGCATGTCAGTAATTAGCCGGCCAGTTTGGTTCCAGGCTTTTCAGTGGGTGCCTCCGTTTGCCAACTTTCGCCTTTTGTTCTTGCCACACAATACCGCCCACTCGCCCTCGGTGTCTCTCTGCCTCTCTCTCCTCTCTGCTCCCCGCCTCACACCCACACAGGGCGTTACACAATCTATCCAAATGTGCTTCGCTTTAAAACCCCATTACTTAGCCCCTGTTGTTTCGTTCAACACAATTAAAAGAACAGGCCCTTCATGAGAATTCAGAGAGCCTCGCTCCCTCCCTCCCTCCCCTCCTTCACTCTCTCTTCTTCTGTGGTTCAGCATTGGCCGAGGAGTTACTGTGAACAGGCCAGCTTAGTTCCTCTAATTCCCTGGGTTTTGTTTGCATATAGGCTTAGTTTGGTTCCATTTGAAACTACTCAATGCCATGCCTCATCCCCTGGCTGTAACCAGACCAGTGAGCAACTTTAAAGATTGGTCAGCCACATGGAAACAGGGAAGTGCACGCACGCACGCGCACGCGCGCACGCGCACACACACACACACACACACACACACACACACACACACACACACACGCACACGCACACGCACACACGCACACGCACACACACAGACAGAGCTGAAGAACCCGACAAGGTTAAAGGGCACTGGCATTGTTATCTCTCTAAGTACTGACACACTTCAAACGGGTGAAAAACTCCAAGGCTTTTCCAGTAATGACTACCTGGTCCGGCTTTGGCAGAGGGTCTGGTGGTAATTTCAGGCTCTGGCCTTCCACACGAGCGTGTAAGCCCTGCAGGTTGGGCTTAGTTCAAAAGAAAGTCAGGTAAATGAGAGACAAGGCTACTGGTCAGTAATGACCACAAGGTCACCGTCAGGCAGGTGTCAAGAGGGAATAGACATATCTCGTCTCAGAGAATTATCCCTCAAGTCTAAAATAATGACATCTCACATGAGGGGTGGGCAACAACTACTGCATGCAGAACTGGAAAGACCACTCACTCACAAAATACACAAAATTGACACTTGGAATTCAGACTCAGTGGGCACTATTCAAACAACCTAAAGCACAAGTGCACTCTGCAAGTGCATTTATGGCGTGTTTAGCTCCACTTTTGCTTGTTAAATGATGCATATTTTGGGCACAAAGAAAGGGCAATAAGCAAAGGGGATGTATTTAGTCTCTTAATTCATCATATGCAGGTTTTTGGCACAACATGAACTTAACCAATCAGAGTGTCAGCTCCCATTACCTTTAAAAAACAGGTGTGCTTGCACCTGACACACTGCTATTTACATGATGAATTCTGCTAACTGGAGAAGTGAGTGGTTTTCTGTTAAGAGCAGTAATGTCACTGCAGCAGCGGACAGAAGCTCTGCTCTGCTATGCTCACATTTTAGAGAATATAATGCGCCATTCTGACTTAAGACCAGGTTTCTGTTAGTCGAAGACCCAATCAATTTCTGCCGCCTCAAAATTGCAATATGCCAACAATATGCCTGACCAAACTTCATTTTGAGACCGAGACACCCATGTGACACTGAACTTAATCTCTTTGCACTGTTGTTTGTACAAAACAAGAAATTTGAAGATGTCACACTGGATTTTTATTACATTTTCACTGTCCTCTGACAATCTGTAGACAAAACAACTACTTCATAGAGAAATGTACTCAGCAGATTAATTGAAATTGTAAAAAACAGTGGCCTGACAATCTGCCAAACTATTTAACTGAATCTTTGAATCAGCCTTTCTCAAATCATTTCTGACATTTTAGTTAAGTTTAACATTTTAAAATCTAAAAATATAAATGGTTTTCCAAACCACATCTATTACAACAGAAGGCCAATGGGTTAATCTCATTCAAACAAACTGCAGACAGCTGGTCATGTTTTCACAACAATGATGCAACACTTAAGTCTTGCTTTGCTACACGCAGCACAGTTTTCAAACCATGAACTGATTATGTTTAACATTTATTCAGCACAAATTAAAGCAATCAGCTGAACGCTAGGTCACTGTGCTTCTAGCTGCCTTAAGGGAGTTAAGTCATTAAGTTTACTAATGCCGTCTGAACCTGCGTGTGCCTTACCACAGCAGACACACACACAGACCTGCGTTTAGCCAGTCATCTCTGTCTTTGTTGCAGAGTGGACGGGAGGTCAACCCAGCCCACCAAATGACAAGTGTGAGGCTCTGGGAGTTGTCTCAAGTTGTTGACAGCTCTATAATTCACGCTGGACAAGACTTTTAAGAACAATGCGCTTTAATGTGCACCAGGAAACTGTTGAGTCATGTGTACGCGTGTTTGACAGTGAGTCTGGCAAACAGCAGCACAAGGGAAACACAATCATTAGGATGTACTCCATGCAGTGCTGAGTAGAATCACATGTGTTTCTCATGTATTATCAGGTGTTTGATCTATGTTTCGCCCTGTTGTAGCCCACAAACCAACTTAATTAACTCAACCCCTGACACCTGCCAATACTGATGCTACTACAGTGTGTTTAACAACCAGAATGAGATGCAGCGATGCTTCATGCAATACGGCTTAACTGTAATTCTCCTCACTGGCTGAGAGGTCTGTATCTGGGTTATAAAATCAAAGTTTAACTCGTTTATACGGAGGAGCTGATAGCACTCGAACTTCTGTGAGGACACCAAAAATGGCTTGTATTAATCATTTGACCCTCTGCAATCAGGCCACCCCACTCAAGCTTCCCACTTAATCAAGTTAATTAACAAAAACAACCCTTTCTTAATAGGATAACACCCGATCTATATATTAATTTGATGAATTATGCATAAGAGCTGGAGTTGTTTGGGGGAAGAATTTAATTGTTGTGACTGTTAATTTTCATAGTTATCTTAACTGCACCAGCTGGTGTAACTAGGAGAAAAGGTGGAATAATGTGAATGGATAAGACGTGTGTTTTGGTCTGTATCATTACTACAGCACACACTACCCGTTTATGATCATGTGTTTATGTAACCCTCTGTGTGAGCTGATATTGATCTTTCTTTAAAGCCCCCCTAAAATGCATTCAGATAGGGGCACAAAACTGGCTTAAAATCACTAATTACATCAGCGCTGAAAAGAAATCATTGATCAATGGCATTATGGGAAATTAAACTGCCCCCCAAAACTGGATCAAAGTGAATGAAGTGGCTTAGCGGGGGTTTTACTGGGGCTCTGCAGACGGGGAACAGGATTATCACCCCTGGACACACACACTCACACACACACACACACACACACATGCACACACATCATTAAGACAATATAGTATGTTACAGGACTTACATGATGCACACACACACATGATTTTGTTGTTGCATACCAAACCAAAGCTGCTGACATCATCAGACAATGCCAAACTATTCAGACGTTTCATATCCGTAACTTTGTGTGTTTCACGTGCTTAATTATAACAATTACTTCAACAAAATGTTCGACATAAAAATAGCTGTTTTATAATGCAGTCCTGGCCTAACGTGAGCGGGCCTCATGTCCAGGACCTGTGGAGGGGTCCACTGGGGGAATGAATAAAAGAAAGGGGCCCCTGCTGGTTCATCTGGCCATCTATTGGTGCCCCGAGACCGCCATAATCTGTTTCCCCCGTCCCACCAGCCCTAACACTGGCCCCTTAGGGCTCCTGGCCCGCTGCTAGGGGACCCCTTCATGTGTAATTAACAGTTCCTAAGCTGCAACACACACACACAAACACACAAAAGAAAAATTGTGGTGTTTTTTAGAGTGGTGATTATGTTTATGTGCACGGCAATTTTTCCAATCTTAGGACAAGTAAATGTGTCATGTACTAAAGTTGTTCTGATCATTACTAATTTTAGTCACATTATTAAAGGATATTTGATTCATGTATACACCTGAATCTGCCTACTGGAAGGAAACACTAATGTTGTTATGTAATATGGGGGAGTAATCTTGGGTCTTCTCATGAGCACTTGCACCTGAAAGCAACCCAAATCAAAACAAACTAGCAAGTTACTCAGAGAGCACAGACCTTCACCAAGGCCAAATGCCCTGTCTCACAATGCTGAAGGTGCAGCATACGACACTCAGAACATTAATATAGCAGCAAACTACTATTATTCATGTTCTCACTGGTGAGCTAATGGCCACCACTCTGAAGTGCACACAGCCAGTTCGGCGGCTTTGTGAGGCAAATGAAAGCCCAGAAAATATACATTTAAAGTCCAGTGGTAACACCAGTTACACCAGGGTTCCTAAAGCTTAAAGCAAGTTAGATTTAAGACTTTCTCAAACTTCTTAATGCTACTGGGAATGAAATATAAGACCAATTCCACAAACAGGTCACCAGACTCACAGGGCTAACACATAGAGACAGATAGCCATTCACACTCACGATCACACCTACAGCAAATTTAGAGTCACCAATTAACCTGCATGTCTTTGGACTGTGGGAGGAAGCGGGAGTACCCTGAGAAGGCTGACACTGACGCTCATCCCCCCTGGGTTGGAGCCCCATTAACCAGGCTCGAACCAGGAACCCTCTTGCTGTGAGGTGACAATGGTAACCACTGCACCACTGTGCCTCTCAGAGATTTTACAATGCAACACCAGACAAAAAAAAAAAAAAAAAAACAATTAACAAAATCCTACCCCAATGTCTTAGCATTTTTAAGACTTCTGAAAGATTGATCTAAAACCAAGTAAGACCTTATTTTTACATTAATGAATTTAATGCCTTTTTAAGACTTCTTAAGAATCCGCAGGAACCCTGTAAACACAATCCTTGCACCATGTTGGATCAAGTACTTTAATTACCACCACAACTTAAACGTTATGAAGAAAGTTTTCGGCAAACACTTGCAACTGTTTTGTCTTAGTTTCATTTTCCAAAAGCATCTGTGTTACTTAACAAAAAGAAAAACTTTTCACTTCTGAAAACGGTTTGCTCACGATATCAAAACACAATTGTTGGATGCACAAACACAATCAAGAGTAAACAAAACAACCTACAGGTACATAATTCTTGCAGTTTGTAGCCAGTTTGTTACTGAAGGCTCTAAAAACTCAGCCTCGACAAAGGCAGAGAGCAGCACTCACTAAGACACAGCAAGCTGCCACTTAGTACAAAGTTAGCTACATCAACTCCACTTGTACTTACATTGTGCCCCAATCTACTTACACTGGCAAATCCTGGGCTTACATTACACTGAAATAAGCAGCGGATATTGGCAGAATGGGCTTACCGAGGCATTGTTTTAACTGGGCTTTTCTGAGGGAATTTTCTGGCCTACTAGGTATTGAGGACAGAAATAAAGTAGTTGTTGGCCACAGACTTCAGGAGAAGGAGTTCAGGGGGGTGTTAAGATGATTTGTAGGCCTTTCTCCTATCAGATCATCTAAAATGTGAGTGATTACACCAGTAATCAGCTGCAAGCCGACACTGGCACAGTCTGTGTTTAGGAGATAAAGGGTGAGAGACGGAGTTAAGAATGGAGAGAGAGACAGAGACCTGTGCGAGAGACAACAGAAAGAGGGAGGAGAGGAGGAAGAAGGTGGCAGATTATTTCCCAATATTATCACATGCCAGGACGGCCATTCTCCCTCTCCTTCAGCTTTTCTCCCTCTCCTTCTCTCTCGTTCACTCTTTCTATTCAGAGATCCATTTGTGCTTGGCCAAACAAATAGCTGACACTGCCTCATCAAAGCTTTGGATTGGCAGCCCGGGCCAAGTGGGGCTGTTGACAAGCGAGGGCAGTGAAAGCAGAGGAGGAGAGGAAAGAGCAAGACAGAAAGAGAGACAACAGAAATCCCTGCCGTAATTCCCCAAGCTGTAATCCACTGGGTTTAATGGTGTGAGTGTGTGTGTGTGTGTGTGTGTGTGTGTGTGTGTGTGTGTGGATTATACATTTATCATCAATGCTCATCCTTGCTCTCACACTGGTGTGTGCGCATGTGTGTGTGTGTGTGTGAGGAGAAAAGCCAGCTTGTATAGACGACCCAACAATGCCGGCTGAGGGATTTAAACCCTCGCTCTCTATCATATAACCACATATCCTGGCCAATTCAGAATAACGACTAGCCTATTCAGTGCGGCTGATCCCACCGATTAGCCCTGATCTGGAAACACCCCCCAACACACACACACACACACACACTCATACTCTTCCCCTCACCTCTACCACTCGCTGTACATTTTGACAAAAACTGAGGATCCCCTTGTTACTGTGTGCCACGACACCTCATCTGTTTCTAACTGTTAGCAAAACTGGTCCCAGCAGGAGTAATCAAGACCCCCATAAGCTTTTGTAAGTACACCAACTCCATCAACTCAAGGGTCAAAGGTCATACCTGGTTCTATAAAACCCCTGTATGGTTTTAACACAGAATGGGGATTTAAAGGTTTGTCACAATCAGAAACAAGATTAAACATCTAATTTACTGCTGCAGCTCAACTAATCTCAGATAGATTTCACGTAGATCACACACAGATACGAACAGAGAGGTGTTTCTGTTATTAAGGCTACTCTCATTGATATAAATGGGGCGACAACATAATAGTAACACCTGTCAGTATAACGCACACTGACCCTAAAGTTGGATGGACACCTCTCTAAAACAGTTTTAACACAAAGTAAGTATTGTATCCTCCATTAAGTTGGGTTTGTTGCAGGACTGTTGTATTAGGCTGCATTAGTTAAGCTAGGTGTAACTAATAAACTGGCAACTCAGTGTACATGTTGTGGGAAAAGTAGCATTTTTCTGTGCAACAAAAACCTCCCTGATTTGAATGCCTCAGGGCAGAAGGCCACTCCCGGTTAATCACTTAAAGACACTGACACAACAAAATTTAAATGTAAAATGTGTGTCAGACTGCAGTTACTAATTACAGGACTGCAAAGTAATGAATCTATTTAAACATTTTTTATAGGATTAGGCACCATTCAGACCAACAGTAGCACCGTGTGAAGAAACACCCTTCATTCATTTGAATGGAGCTACTGACAACACCAGCAAAACCTGGCTCAAAAAAGTTTAACCTGACACAACTTTCATTTCAATGCAACTGTACATTCCTTGTAGATTATTTTGTAACATGAACAACTGATTTCTGCCATTTACCTCCAGATTGTCACAACAGAGGATAACTTTCCAGAGCTGTAAAATCCCTTCTCAGAATATTATAATATACTGTGCAGTTTTTTAAAAGCTGTTAAGCCTTCACACTCATCTATGGAGCTGCAACAATTAACCAATACGTTAATCTCCAACTAATTTAACAAACGACTAATCGGTTGGAGTAATTTTAAAGGAAATATCTAATTCCAGCTTCTTAAGTGTGAATACTTTCTGGTTACTTTACTCTATGACAGGAGACTGAATATCTTTAGGTTGAAGCCAAAACAAGATGCTTGAGGATGTCATTTTGGGGCTTTGGGAAAGTCATTCAGTTTTTCATTTTTTGACATTTTTCAGACCAAACAATCAATTGATTAATTGAGAAAATAATTCAGATTATGAAAATCATTGTTAATTGCCCTACTTATCAATCTGTTCAATCTAATCTAGCCTAACCTAACTAGATCTCTACCAAAAACCAGGACATGCTTAATTGTATTTCATTGTCTCGCCAGTACCTGTAGAAACATGCCCCCAAAAACACAGCAGTTTGCAGTCTGAATGGCCACTTACTCATTTTGACAGGAGACTTTGTGATATTTACTTATATTGTACAAGGTATTGAGATGATATAAATGACTGCTTTGAGTGTTAACTGAAAAACAAAATATCAGCTTTCATACCTGCCGAAGGCAACTGAAAAATTACAGGCAGCACAACTTGAATGTAAGTGAAAAACTACTTAAGATCTGATTATAGTAATCTAATGCCATATGATGATGAAGGTCATTGAGAAATATGTTATGAAATGAACAATCCAGCTGTAAGAAAGACCATTTTTTACTGACATTAGAGATCAACTCCCTTCTTGGCATTTTAAAAGCTCCACTCTGTAGCAGATCAGCCCAAAGTTCAACAGACAACCCATGGCCGTTGTGACCTCTGAGGTATGCGACTGTCACTATTACTGCGAGGCCACTTGTGGAGCCTGGATCTGGCCTCTAGATAGCGAAAATGTGTCCGCAAAGCCGCAGATCAAGACAGGTTTATTCTGAGTATGAACAGAGCTGATCGCATCAATCTCTGTGCCGGAGTCTGTAGCCTGGATCGGCTTTGGCTTCGTCCACTGGCTCTAAAAGGACATGAATCAAACTGAGCGAGACAGATTAGCCTTTGGTAACAAGAAATAATGTTCAGAACATCAGAAAAACATACTTTCGCCATCAGCAGATACAGGCCCGGACATCTTTCTTTTAAGCTGACACGCACTAATTCATGGTGCGCAGACACTCACACACATGTACACTTAAATGAACATGTGTCCCGCAGATGTAGTAGCTCTGAAAAAGGCCCTGTTCTGTGTGTGTATACGAGGGAGGGAGAGTGAGTGAGGGAAACATGGAGAGACAAGAAATACCTGAAGAATCCAAATATATGAGCAGAAGAAAGAAGGGAAATTAAATGAACATTAATTCTCCCACAGCAATTCCCAACTTCTCAGCACGAGGAGATGAAAGAGGAGCAATGTACTTTCTGATATTTATTTCTCCTTAAACACACAGCTGGAGTTCTGGTCTGGGAGACGGGGCCCTGGTTGGGAGGAGACGGGTACCCAGGGGCCCCTTATTGCCTGATTTACTAATTAGGCTGAAATATGCAAGACTGAGCCAATGGAGGATTAATTAACTGTTTATTTCTCTTCACTCCTCTACTGGAAACACTAGGTTTGGGCTGAGGGATGCAGCCGGAGAGAGAGAGAGAGAGAGAGAGAGAGAGAGAGAGAGAGAGAGAGAGAGAGAGAGAGAGAGAGGAAGAAAGTGTTGGGTGCGGCATTTTGGTCAAATGAACAATTTGTCTGGGTGTAAATGTGTGTGTGCATGTGTGCGTGTGGCCTACTGTAAATAATGTGGCAGTGCCGCCCTTTTGAATGAGCGTGGGTGGATGTCTCTGTCATCAGCCCCCTGTGCCACACAGAGGAGGGCTGTTTGAGTTGTTATGTCTGAGTGTGGATAGCGCATGCAATGCCAAGACTGAATGAAAAGACATGAAGGGACGGTGTACGGGAAGAGAGACATCAGAAAACAGGGGACAAAAGCATGAGGAATACAGTATGTGTTGGGAGGAAGTGGCCTCATGGAGCCACAGCCAATAGAGACGAATCTGCCTGCTGAGTTTTATGCGTCATGCTTTTGAAGCCAAACAACGAATGGGTAGTCTGTTGACAGGGAACTTATTCTCTAAAACACCAGTGTGAAATTGGTTATGACACTGACTTTGGACATAATAGTTGGACATAATGTCCAACCTCCACAGTCTGGATGTGAGGTTGCTGTGTAACCTGCACAACAGCTGCTAGCCCACATTACTTATTAGTTTATGATTATAAATCAACAAATTTGCAATGTATGTTTTCTTTTCTCTTCTTTATCATAATAAAATTTGAAAAATAAAAATCTGAAACACATGAAATTGTAAAAGTGGGCCACAGTTATGTGGTGTCACCCACTGGATTGTGAACTGCTGTTTTAACGCCTCGAGTTGGGCATTTCGGCTGTCGCCATCTTTGTTTTTTGGAGCCAGAGGTGATCCTATTTGGGCGAGAGGGTGGAGCTGTGGAAGATAAGGGATCGATCTAACTCTGTCTGCGACGCCTTGCAGACAGCCTGTCACTCAAGCAGCCCACCCTTAAATATGCATAACTATATGCATTAAAAAATGTAAATGGGTGAGTTATATAAAAATTCACCCCCATACAGTCGTCATGAATGTTGAATTGAGCCGCCATCAAGCCATCTATAAAAACTTGATACAATTTTCTTGAAAAGATTAAGGTTTTTAGATTATAACCTTTATCTTAATGGCATTTGTTGACTACATTTTGATCATATATCACGTTCTTGAGGAATTTCTCTCTGGTCAAAAGCCATTTGAAAGTAAAATCCTTCACAGATATCACAGAGTTGTCTGCATTTACCAGTGAGATGCCACTGCGGTCACTGCGGCTTGTATACTTCCGCCTACAGCCTGGATTCATCTATACTGTAAGTCTAAAGACTCCCAGAGTGGAGGAAGCCTGAGAAAGGAAGCAGGAGATAGAGAGTGGGAGACAGAAGCATGTAACAGGAGAGAGAACGGAGAAATAATAAGCTGAGTGTGTGTGTGTTCGTGTCTGTGTGTGTGTGTTGGGGCAGGGTAACAGTGCAATCTGTACAAAATTAGGGCTCCATTAGAAGTTTGAAACAACTCATGACTTCCATCTGTTCCTGAGGCCCGGAACGTGAGATTGGAGAAGACAGGTGTCTAAATGTTTATCAGCCATGCTGCGTTTATTCCTGTGTCTCTGAGTTAGGAGGAAAAATGACCCACACTAATCTAATTCAAACTAACATTCACTCTGAAAGGTTGCTGGTGTGGCAGGGATAAAACACATGCTGCTCAAACCCATTGGAGTCAGTACAGTATGTGCCTTGGCATGTAGCCCCATGTGAATACACACACATGTAAGCATGTGCATGAACACATGCTAATGCATCAATCTTACGCAGGAAGGTCGTAATATGTAACTAGTGCTTAAATAATCAGGGTGTTAGAAGTACGCTGACACCAAATTAATTCCAGATATAAAATAAGCAATATGTTTATAATAAGTATAAGTTATTCCAGTCAAGGTCTTAAGACAGTTTGGCTTCTATTAAACTTCAATTTCATATATAGAGCCAACGACAGGGAAGAAGTGTGTCAGTGATTTTTCAGTCCTAGATCAGGAGGGTTAGCATATTTTTTAATTCTGCATACTGGTCACTGCCATGCCACAAAATGCATACACACATGTAGGGCTGTGCCTTACTCAGAATTATGTCAGTCGAATCAGAGTTGACCTTTTAATATGAATATTCAACGACTTGTTTATTTTTTTTCCCCACATAGAGTTTTAAAGTCTGAACAGAGCTTAGCGGGACATTTAGTGTGACAGTGGCATTCACATAATATAGTCAAAACTGTGCAATCGACAGATCCGAAATGCACATCAGTATTTTTTGCCAAGATATTAGACAAAAACCAGAGACTGTGTCATATTAGGTATTTATGAGCTGTAAATGAATCACCACTAAGGAGAAGGTAGAAGATAATGTTATCTCGGAGCCTTACAGTGTAAAGTTTCTCCTCTTAGCCAATGCATCACATCCACAGCTCCCTGTACCAAAGAGTAGCATGAAAGTCAAGAGCGCTCATTCCGCAGCAAAATCTGGAGACCAAAACATCCCCAGAATTAACCAGTAAACAGATTAGTTGTCAACAATTAACTGAATTGCCAAGTAATTTGATAATCAACTAATCGGTTTGAGTAATTTTTTAAGGAAAAAGTAAAAATTCTCTGATTTCAGCTTCTTAAAAGTGAATATTTTCTGGTGTCTTTCCTCCTCTTCCACAGTAAACTGAATATCTTTCAGTTGTAGACAAAACAAGACAGTGATCAACATCTTTCACCAGTTTCTGGCATTTTATAGACCAAACAACTAATCAATTTATCAAAAAAATAATCGACACATTGACCAACAATGAAAATGATCGATAGGTGCAGCCCTTTTGACAAACAGCACTTGTGTGTAAACAAGTCTTTTGTCTGTCCGTTAACCTCTTCGTAGTGATGTACAGACACAACTTGCTGAACTTATCACTGCGTTGTTACTGTTATTACATTTAGTTTTATTTATCTTTGACCATTCCCTGACGTTCTTGAAGGAACATACCACAAACTGTGAGCCAAATGCGCTCAAGAAAAGCGCCTTCACATAACTTACACACGCTTGCACCTGTCAATCTTGTCATTTCTCCTTACACATACAGCCTCTCTCCTCTATCTCATCGAACAAACAGAGCCATACCGGCCTCTGCAGATCACCAGCAGAGCACAGCCACTTCACGTCTGCACCCGTATTAATAAATGCTTGTGCAGGCAGCAACCAAGTACTGCAGAAAGGGTTTTTGATTCTAACTTGCATTTACATATAAATATATATTTCCTTATCTCAGCAGGTAATGCAATTTGGCTGCTAAATCAGCTGGTCATTAGCATTAGTACGCTGGCATATTTTTGAAAAGATTGTCTTCCCAAAGAACAGGCCTTATAAGTTGTGTGTGCAATATTACAACCCATAATTATTCTGTTTTTTTAGGTGGAGATCTTTAGAAGCTGTAATAATTATAATGGAAGCCAAGGAGGAAGTATAAAGATGATGTAGTATAAAGTGAAACAAAGTCCGTGCAGGGCGAAGGTTTGGGGTGGATGGATGGGTCAAACAAACACAGGACTTTCACGGAAGAGACTGGTATGCAAATTTGCTTTTCCTCAGATAGCAAAGGAACGGCCCTGCCCTACTCTCCCTCTGACTGACTAGTACTCGTTGCCTTTGTTAGTTGGATTGTTTAGGTTTATCCAAGAGGAATGAGATTGGTTAAGGTTTGGGTAAGACTGTCAGAGTAAGTCAATCAGAGGCAGAGTAAGGCAAAGTAGGGCAGGCCATTTCTTTGCTATCCAAAATGAAAATTTGCGGCTGGTATTCATGTACGAAATTAGAAGTCAATGTTGACTTCATTCAACTTATTTACGTAGGTTTACTTACATAACATGCTTAACTCAACCCCTTAATTAGGGCTGGGAATCACCAGAAGGCCCATGATACGATATTAACACAGCATTTTAGTCATGATGCAATATTAACGCGATTTTAATCGTTTCATAATATGCTGATTATTGCAATAACATATCACCTTTTGTCAGCTGTACATTATGTCTGCAATGGAAAACCCTTTCAACATCTGTTATATCAAATAAGATAAAGTTTTAATAATAATGTGGCAGAAAGTATCTAATGGACTGAAAAAGCAAGCGATTTAGTAGGCAACCAAAAGTTTAATTTGCATTTGAACACTTGAACATTTAAACAAGGATATAAAGAATAAGTAATGTCAATATAAAATAATAATTAATACTTGGGGTCTGTGTATCAATCCGATATTGACACACAAAATACAATGCTGTAACAATTTTTCCCCCATCCCATTTAACTTTCGTCATATATGTAATGTTAAGTTAAATTATATATGTAACTTAATTTACGAGACACATTTTAACCCAAACCATGATCTTTTCCTTCATATAAAGAAGTAATTTTTTTGTTGCTTAAACCTCAGCAACTGCGTCCATTTCACGATGTCCACATGCACCTGTCACTGGTGCTCTGCAACAGTCATATACGTAGATTCAGGAGCCACTGGCAAACAAACCAATCTGTTGTTTAAGTTTGAGGATATGTTCCTTTCAAAGGAGCAGTTCAGGAATAAGTTTAAATAAAAACTAAATTAATGAAAATATCAGTATCTAAAATAAAACAAATACAATTCAGCAAAATGAAACATATGCAGAAAAAAGGTCATAGTTGCATCTTATTTCTGTAAAGCAGTCACCTCCATGTAGTAAACAGCAAACCAGTGGGTTCAGCCAAATTTAGTTTTTGGCCTGTCCGTAGTCTGAGAAGAAGCTTGACATGATGAAACTGGTCTTGAGTCAGGACTTAAACATTAATGCCCACAGCAATTTTCCCATTTCTCGTCATCCCAAATTATTTTATCGGTATCTGCTGTAAGATATTCGCCTGCGCCATAAAATCCACCATCTTTATCATAATCTTCATCTGCCACACTATCGTTTTAACCCCTACCTTTTCCAAACCTGTAAATCAACAGCCACTCTCTCTGATCCACCTCCACATTTCACCCCCTGGGGGAAGCAATCGCTCACTGTTGAGGTATTTTACACAGATCTGTTGCCAATTTGTTGCTTTCCAGTGGAAAAAGTAAATGTAATAATGAGGGGGGAGAAATTCATTAAACATGTGTATGAAATACTTTTCAAGTGCGAGAGGAAGATTCATTGGGATGTTCATACGGCGCATAATCATGCCTCCGTCTGCTCAGCCTGCAATCGCATAAAACATTTAATCTGGGATGAACACTTTCTGTCGCTTTCTCTCTCTCTTTGGACCCTCTCCTTCTAAACGCTCCCCACCCAGCCCCCCTCTTTCTCCCCCCCCGCTACCCTCTATCTTTCTTTCTCTCTCTCTCTCTCTCTCTCTCTCGATCTCTCTCTGCGACTGCCAGAAACCACAATCATAAAATTATTAAAATGCTGTTTGGCTGCCATTAATCAGTGGTGGTGATAAATCCTTGTGTGGGAAGTGACAGAGCATTAGTCACATACCTCTTGGCCTCAACAGACAGAGAATAATGAGCCACGAGCCGGACCGGGTCAATCATAAACTCATCAAATGCGTCATTTAATTTCTTCATTTAGACAAACACAATTTGTTTATGGGAAAGATATCAGGTGTTGTGGAATGAGAAACGGCGCTGAAACGCTGGTACATTAATCAGGGCTTGATTACACGCGACTCTGCGGTTGTTTATCCTAATTTCATTCATTTCCATCAACAAAGCAAACACAGACGAACACAGCCATTAGTGATGGTTGGGGATGGCACAATTACAGCCGCGTATTAAATAAAGTGATGATGAATGGTCCAATACAAACTAAAACAAAGGGGTTTTTATTACTTCAATTCCACCCAGCCCTCGCCTTCCTGTGTGTGTCTGTGGAGCCTCGCTGGTGTGAAAGGAGAGAAGAAGAAGAAGCCGTTTCAACTTTACTACTAGAGGAGGCCAGATTGATGAGAGAAAAAAGGAGGAAAATAAAGACAGAATAAAAAACTTTGAGAGAAGTATTGACTCCTTTGAAATGACAGTTGGTTATATATGACAGCAAAAGACAGCCCTGTACATGAAAACTTCTGTTACTGTTATATTTCTAATTGAAATCAGTGGGTGAGCTTGTTATAAAAGCTACTGAATGTAACACACGAGAACACACATATACTCCATTTACTTACACACACACAGGCTGTACACACAAACATAAGAGTGTGCTTGCAATATCCCCACACACACACACACACACACACACACACACACACACACACACACACAGAAGCTGATAAAGATGAAAACAGTGACAGCAAAGTCAGATTTTTCTTTTTTGATCATGACAAGCTTCAAGAAGCCAACCAGTGTGTTTGCAGCTTGTTGATGCAGTTCAGCAGGCAGGCTACAGAGCTGCACGGAGTATCTGCTTTTTTTTTCCTCCACACCGCTCACTTTCAGCCATAACAACATCCGACACCGCCTTAAATAGGGCTGTAAAATTAACCATGTCTAATTGCATAATGTGACATTCATTTCCTCTTAAGCTTCGCCTTATGTCCAGGAAACCTGAAAGCAATAGCTGGACATCTTGGTAATATTCTCGCCTGCTCCTGGCCAAGAAATAGTCTGGCACATGACACAACTTGCCATTTTTTTTTTACACTTACTTTTCCATAAAGACTATAAAAAGAGATATAACATGTTAATAAAGGGGTTTAGAAGCAGGTTGTGATGCCTTTGGACAGAGCAGGCTCACTGATGAGAGCAATATCAATCCTCTCATCTAACTCTCAGCAAGACAGAGAATAAACATATTTCCCAAAATGTCTAAATATTTCTTTAAGGTGCTCTAGAATGATTACAGGAAAAAAAGTCTTTTTGGGTTGTGACTGTTAGGATTTAACTTTTTTTTTGTTTTAATTATATCAATATATCATTGTGATTGTTTTTTTTCTTTGTGTTTGTTAGTGATTATATTATGTGACTGGGTATTTTCTGTATCCGGTGTGCTGTGTTTAGAGAACCCGATCAATCTGTTTTTACCATTTTAGACCCATGCGTGGTCAAAATCAATCAGCATTTTAAAGGTGCCCTGTGGGGTTTTCTTGTAAGCAAACAAAAGTTATCTTTAAATTCAGTGTTAGTCACCAAAACATGCTGTTCACATCCTTGAGGTCTAATATACTGAATACATACAAAAATATACACCCAGACATGTTGTAGCTCCACTGGTGGTAAAAACACATATTTTTGGGGACATGTTTTTTTTTTGTTGTTGTTGGGGTTTTTTTGTTAATTTTACAATAGCCTGACACCCATTAACTGCTAATTGACCTGTTAACTTTTCAGAAAAAAAATGCAAACTGACCTGTAATACATGAGGTCTTTCCTTTTAGTCTGGCACTTAATAGACTCAGTGAGTTTTAGCAGAGCATTTCACAGCGCTACCCATTTACAGGTGGTGAAATTTTAATCTTTTGTGATGTAAATGTCTTGCCTTTTATTTCATTTTCTGTTGGGTTTGCTGGCAAATAGTCGGATAGCCATGTTAACATGCTGAAACGTAGTGCCCACTGCCTACCCTCCGGTCTCCTTTGGTCAGCCACCATTAGCCTCAGCCACCCTGTACTGTGCACCACCCAGGTCGGGTGCAAGCTAGCTAGTAGCACCACTCATTCACAATTATGTTAGCACCACTCACTGTGTTGACATTGCTAACAGTGAAGTTAAAAATGCTGCACAAAATTGAGCAGCCTACTCACCGGGGTGACCCAAGGGAAGTTTTCACAGCACTGCCGAATGACTAGCGCCAGTAGCTAGCTGCCATTGGACCCTGCTGATGCGCAGTGCAGAGTAGCCAAGGCTTTCTTTGCAGTAGAGACCAGAGGCTGGGCAGTAAGCACTATGTTTCTACATGTTACTGCAGCTAGTCTGCTGTCCATCTCCTACCTTAGTTAACCTTTAGACTGACATGCGTAACTGATAAAAAATATTCACGGTGATTAACCAATGACACTCCTATTATCTATATATCACTCACACCTACACATTCATTTGGTGTCCTGCACAAGGACACTTAATCAAGCTGTTCGGAGATGCTAGGAATCGAACCACCAACCTTGCAATTTCCCACTCTTACCTCTGAGCTACTCCCCCTCCATGCACTATACTATTAAATCAAGCATTCCTCCATTTTTCACATAAAGCACTGCAAGCAATCAAGTGTCTTGGCCACATCATTAATCCCATTTGTCTGCATCTTCATCTGCCATCCCCTGTGACTCAATCATGTATGGATGTAGCACAACAGCTGAGCTGTACATTAAAATATCATGCAGTGAAATATGTGCATCCAAGGACCTGTGCCACATTAAAAAAAGTCTAAAACTAATTAGTTTACTAGGACTTTATCAGTCAAAATGCTTGATGTAATGAAAAAACACACAAAAAAACAACTAGGGACAAACAGAGAACAAACAGAGTCATCTGTGACACCAAACAAGCCTTGGAGTTGTTGTTACCCTTTAAAGTAATACAACCAATCAACTCAATCACCTAAAGAGCCATCAGAAGAATCCAGTGTGATGAGTGTACTAAGGCCAAGGTTGCTGCAGCAACCCATCCTTGTCCATCTGAAACAGGAACGCTCAACATCCATCCATCCATTTTCTATACCTACTGATTCTTATTCAGGGTCACGGGAGGGGGTGGGGGGGGGGGTGGGGGGGGCTTGTCCCAGAATGCACTGGGTGAAAGGCAGGGAAACAAATCTATCACAGCACATAGAGAAACACATTCACACCTATGAACGATTTGGAATTTCAAATTCACCTCACCTGAATGAAAATTCAACACAGGAGATCAATCAATTTGTGAAACTCTGTTTTCACTTTGATATCAAAGTCAAATTAAATCTACTTTGATTTAATGTTGTTATACAGAACATGAAAACTTCAAAACCGGTGAATACTTTTCAAAAAGCTTTGACAAAATAGATAAACGAAGGACCTTGTTCCTGTGAGCCATGAAGCCGTAGAAGCACTGCAAAGTCCCTCTGAATTTGGACAAAGAATCGCTAATTTCAATCATGATCAACAATAGGGTTGGGCGATACGACAGTATATTGAGTGTGATTACAGAAATGTGTAGAGATTTGCCAATACCTATTTTACCATGGGGACTATTCAGGGCTGGATTATGCTTGCAAGGGGAACATGATTTTGGGCAGCCGTGCAGTATGGTACAGTTCAGTTTGGTACACTTTTTTTTCCATTTCCACTTTTAAAAGTTGTGGATGGTACCAATGGAACCGTTCCATACGTCCCCATGTTTGGTTCCCCCTCTGTTGGGGTACCTAGCGCACAGATCTGGTACTAAAAGGTGGAGCTGTGAACACTGCAGTCTGTTGATTGGTCAGTAGAGGACGGTCACTCTGCGTCTGAGTTGAGGCTGGTTTTGAGGCTCATGTAATCATTATTCATACCGTGGAGAGTTTTATTAGTAAACTGTAACTATAAAATGAAAGGATGTTTTGCTGCCTCTTGCAGCAGCTGGAGTCAGAGGAAAAATTAATTAATTCACTGGGCCGACTGCCGGCAATTTTTAAGGTGGAACATTAACTTGTAATGTCAATCAATGCCTGAGTTGACAATGTGAATCCATCAACACACCTTAAATTTCACTGTGACAACTATGAACTCTGATTCTGAATTACTTCAGTTTCTATATGACATACACTTTAAGTAATGAGTGGATTTTCAAGCTTTTATATATATTAATTTCGATCCGGGATGGCATATATCCCCATCCTCACTCAAAGAACAAAAAGCGTCGAGGAGCATTGTTCCTGTGGACTCCAGCAACACTAAAGCTGAGCTTGCCTGAGAAGGACTAAATGCACAAACCAACTATTTTTAATTATCTCATGGAGAAGGACTCTCACTGCAGCCTGTTCTATTTTGTTCTGAAAATGTCGGCGTGCAACCCCGTTCTGTGGATGATAAATGAGGTGCAGACTTCCATCTGTGTCACCGGTAATGAGGAAATACAGTGAGTGCTGGACAGAGCAGTGAGTGACAACAACCCCGGCCACATTTAAGGGTACTGTTTGCAGTGGAATCGCTAAGCACACCTAAGGTCTAGGTACCATGTCTGAAGGGTTACTTTTAGTTCCAAGGGTACCATACTGAAAGTGTTTGGTAGAAACAGGGCTTATTAGGCAAAATGCAATTTAATTTTTGGCACTATTGTGCAGCCAGTGACTAAACATGAAAAGTAGTGTGTCAGAGAGTCAAATTATCACAGATCACTAAGGCAGGAATCCAGAAGTCTACAATTTCCTGTAATCCATTTATGTCTCCTCCAGGGCCAATCAGACAGCTACATCCATTAAACCCCTGAAGAAACATTTACAAACACACAAACTTAAGAGATGGTCCAATCCTCAAAACCAAGATGATGTCACAGAACAACTGTTCAAAGAGTCGCATCTCTTCTTCACCTTTCCCTTACAAAGGTGGCCAAGCAACGACACCCTTACACCTGCCACATGGTGAGAGTGCTGTTGTTAGCAATGTGCACTGTCTTTACTACCTCCTTCTCATCTCTCTCACTCTGCATTCCTTGCATTCAGCCTCCCTCTCCACCCCCTCCCGAAAAGCCCCCAGCGCCTGCCAGCGGTCCATGGTAATTAAATTACTTAGCAAAGTTTACTTAACAGTAAATGGTTAGCAAAATTTAAGGTGATTGCAAATTTGCTTTCATTCCACTTCAATGGCTGGCCTGTTTAAGGCTCGTCTGCAAATAATTAGCACATACATTTGCATCAAAATCGTTTATACCATATGTTGCAAAATTATGGAAAGCAGCAAATTAAAAATATTCTTTTTCTGTTATGGAAATGTCTACACGTTGAGAGGAGAGGGAGAGAGAGGGAGAGGGAGAGGATGGGAGGAGGGAAAGATATCACCATGTGTCTCCAAACACTGACAACAAGAGGGAGAGAAAAAGGAGGGAGGAGGAAGGAGGATGCAAAAATGATTCAGTTTGGATTTGAACATACTCATAACAGTCTTTTTCAAGAGCTCACCAGATGCTGTTTGAAATCTGCCCACAGAAGAAAAACAAAGCCTTCTCAATCTCTCACTCTCCCTCTCTTTCTCACACACACATACACAGAATCAGAGAATTTCCTCTAAGTGGCTCTCTCTAGTACAGTATATATTGTTCACTAAAGCAAGGCAAGGAAAGTTGTACACTAATTTGACAAGTACTTTTTACACCCTAGACCTTCAAAAAAATAAGGATAACTGACAACAACAAAATATGAAAAGAATGGACTGAATAAAAAAAAACAGAAAACACCTACTCATGCACCCAATGTAGTAATTTACATCAGGTTCTATTACTATCGATTATTTTCTTAACTAATCGATTCACTCTTGGGTCTATGAAATGTCAGGAAATGTGAAAATTGCCCACGCAGGCATTTTCGAATATCTTGCCTTGTCCAACCAACAGTCTAAAACCTAAATATATTTAATCTACAATGATATAATTCCCACATGTAAGAAGCTGGAACAAGATAGCGTTTGGCATTATTGCTTGAAATATGACCTAAAACATTACTGGTTGATTATCAGTATAGCTGACCATTAATTTCCTGCTGACCTGCTTATCAATTAATCATCAAATCGTTCCAACTCTAATTGATTCACTTATTCTAATTAGGGTCAAAACTAAACCCCTTTCCCATTGGATGAAAAAAACACTATCACCCACTAACATCTGTTTCCCTTTTTTTTTTTTTTGTGGGTAACAACTGACATTCATTCTCTGGACAAATGCTGTAGTCACTAGTATTCATAGACTCCAGCCCCAAACAGCAGTGATGGAAACATGAGACTATTGGTGAACACACCAATTTTTGCCCCTTTTGCGGCATGATGTACTAACATGATGCCACAAATTTCGTCTTTCTGACCAGCACTGAAGTTTTTAAAAGAGACTCAATAAGTAACAGAAAGAAAAATAAGGAGTAGAGCCTTTCTAGTCATCTGACCTCTCAAAGTGCTTTTTACACTACGGGTCACATTCACCCATTCACACACACATTCACACACTGGTGGCCGAGGCTACTATACAAGGTACCACCTGCTACTATTTTTTAACACACTCACACACCAATGGAACGACCATCAGAAGCAATTTGGGTTCACTATCTTGCTCAAGGATGCTTCGACAAGCAGACTGGAGGAGCCAGGGATCGCACCGTGGATTGGTAGACAACCAGCTCTACCTTTGAGCGACAGCCGCTGCAAAGCCGCTGTCCGTGCAGTCAAACGTGATGACACCAGTTTTTTTTTAAAAAAAGGAGTCCTTGTCTATTTTTAGTGGGTTTTCCAGGCGTTTAAAAATGGGTATCACACTTTTTCGTCATTGCCAATTAATTCAAAAGGTCAAAGCAGCTCTGTCAAGCATTTTTTTAAATGACTCAAACACTGATCGCTTATCAAAATCGATGCCTATTAAAGGTCCTGTGTGTAGGATTTAGTGGGAGCTAGTGGTAAAAATTGCAGAACTGAAAGGAGCACAAAGGAGGACTATGCCGGCTGATGCGAAAATGCGAAAGGTCCTATCCTATCTTGTCCTATCTTTGTTCATTCTGGGCTTCTGTAGAAAAACATGGCGGACTACGTGAAAGAGGACCTGCTCTGTATGTAGATGAAATGGGTTAAGGTAACAAAACCACACTGATTCTTTATTTAGTGGTTATAAACTAATGAAAACATAGTTGTGACTATTATTTATCATTTCTGCCAATAGATGCCCCTAAATTCTACACACTGGACCTTAAATTTTCTGTTGAATTATAATCGACTAGTAGTTTCAACTCTAATCTTAGTGTCAGATTTGCAAAATAGCAGTAAACAGTTCAGCAATGGAAGGATGGAAACAATGAGAGGATGAGAGGCATGTCAACCTCAAGCTTACCATAGCAAAGAGAAAAGCCAGGGTGCAGCAGGACCTGTGTTTATTATACCCATAAAACAAACCAAAAATCAATTGTACATAAAACTCTGATCCATGCCGTCCTTAGGTCACTCGGTCCACCCCGCCATTGACAGACACCTTTGAACTGGAAGGGTTATTTCTCACTGAAATAAATAAAATCTGCTTGTGAGTGCAGATGGTCACAGAGATGCGTCTCAAACACGTCTTTCTTTAAACTCACAAGCACCTTTTAGAGCGTAAACAGACTTCTTTTAAGAGGGTCAGAGCAACAGCTTGAGGCACAGGGCTCTTGCTATGAGGTATGGCTCCCTAAGTGAGCTCGACAAACCCTTCTATCCATCCATCCATCCATCCATATCATCTGGAGGTCAGTCATCCTGCCACCAGTGTCAGCCTGCTACTAAGGAAGTGGCAGGGGCTGTTTGATAAAAGCTTATTTGTGTATTTGGGGCCTGTGTAACTGGAGGCCTCTCTCTGTCTCTCTCTGAGACATAATTACGACTGTTGACTGGAACAGTGAGGTAATGGCACATAAATTCAGCTGATCAATGGTTACGGAGACTAAATTACAGGACATCCCTGTGCCATTATCCTCCCAAAGGACTTAAGGAAGCACATTCCTACACAGATGCAGAGGGGATTTCTGCTGCTGTTGTGTAATTGTTTCTTTTCTTTAAATGTGGTGGAAACTCTGTTGTTGTTGTATGCTTGAATATTCTGCACAAAAAAGTTCAACTAACAAAACAAAAAAGGAAACCAAAATGTACGCATTGAACTTAATCCCCCCAACGCAGCTAACCTGGAAGCATCTCTGCTGATTTGTTAAGTTGAAGCTTTTAAATCTGGTATTTAAAAAAGTGCTGCAGGGTAAACATTAGCAAATCTTCTCTATGGACCCAGCTGTTTTATTCATTAAACTACGTGAGTCATGATTAACTGTTTTACTCTCAGCCAGTTTTTTTCTGTTCCTTCTGATCTCTGACTGAACCTTTATGGTTACATCCAAAAATCTGAATTCACCACTGATAATATTGTAAGACAAAGCAGTATATTAAAAAACAACTTCTGAACCTCACAACAAAATAATCATATTCTTAAAAAAACAAAAGCCATCATCAAGTTGTTTACCATCTTTTGGCTTCAAAACATCCCATTTTCATTACAGCAAAAGCCGTCATTTTTAGTTCAAACAGCTCAAAGTCAAGTGGCACACTGCTGTTGTTGTTACAATAACACCTTTAGCAAAGAGAACATGTGGTTAGGAGTTATTACCGGGAAATTCCCTCGTGTTTTTACAGAGAAATCCCCCTTGAGATAAAGGTCACCTCTGACTGGCATTTGTGACAATCACCTTGGTCATGTCACACAAAAAGTGGAGCTACGCCCAGAGTGACGGCGCTATGATGAAGATGGATAATGTGTGATAACTGTTATTCACTGCCTTACAAATCCTGTGCTGCATACCAGCGATGACTGCTAAATCTTGGGGAGGTGACAAAGAAAGCACAGAAGTAGCGGAGAGAAATTTGGAAGAATGAGAAGGGAGGAAAACGAGTTTATAGAGGAAAAAATATATGCAGAGAGGCCAGGGAAATAAAGAAGGAGACTTAGGCCATGTAAAGAGCTGGGTCTTGTCTCAGTCTCCCCATCCCCGTCACCTCTTATCCTGACAGAACAAAGGGCGGCAGCCTCCTAAATGTGGCGCATTAGCCCTTTAGTTCCAGAGGGGGTAAGGTGACACCCTCCATGTATGTGGTCTGTTCAGCACACATCTGTCAGGGCCTAAGGGGGTGGGCTGGGGTGGTGGGAGGGACAGCAGGTTCTGGAAGCACAAGGAAGACGGAGAAAAGAAACGGGGAGCTCGAGAGAAAGGGTGTGTGTGTGTGTGTGTGTTTGTGTTTCTTCAGGACCCCTGCTGCGACAGAGAAGCCTAATACCCTGTATTTATTGTGGAAGAATTATGATGCTGCAAGCTTGGGGGGTCCCCCCCCCCCCCCCCCCATCTTCTTTATGTCTGTCACTCGATCAGAGCGCAGATATAAACAGACAGAAAAACTTGGAAACACAAACAAGACAGACACACTCCTACAGACATGCTCATAAACTGAATGCACCATAACATTGGGTGCTGATGATACTGTACACATGTATGTAACCACAGCAACTACTCAATTCTGACAACTGTGCCTCGTTTTTCTCATCATGCTAAATATGAAGTTTTTCCTTCATAGTATTAATGTATTATCTGTAACTCAATGTATATGGAAGTCGCAAGGCTTCCTATTAGTTAAATACAGCAATTTTCACTACAGTTCCAATTAAAGCTGAACGGGAAATCAGTGCAAGGGAAAGAGTTAAATAATGTATATTTTTTGTACCATAATATTCAAACTTCTTGGTTTTATTAAAGACACTAATGGTGCCTACATATGCTTAAGATGCTGACAGAAACAAACACATTAAAGTTATATTTTACAACATGAAAGCTTTAAAACAACACACACAAACTGCTTTAATCCAAATGCCTTTATCCTGCTGAACACTAGTTGTGAATTGCACCACTTGTTCAAATGTTAAAGGAGATTTCTGAATCATATTTATCCACTTTAGATAAAGAGACTTATTTAATCCAATAAACTCCCTGATTTATGGGGCGGGTATTCTCCGCAGCTTCTCAAGAACTTCTTTTGAACTCTACTTTAGACATTTAGCACTAAAAGATACCACTGGGAATTGCAGTAGTCGATGCTGTTAAGTTTTTCAACATTATTAAATCAAAAAATAATAAACTTTCTCCCTCCCAACTCCAGCCAGGTGTCAAACTTAGACAAACCAATAGAGGAAGTTAATTCAGACCAGTGAGCCCCTGCCAAGTTCAAGCCTCTGATGAGATCTTAAGGATTGTTTGTTTTGCTGCTGTCAAAGGTTCAAATGGGGAGAAGACGGAGGTTTTGATGACCCTTGGCCCTCAGGTCCTTAGTGGGTGTTCTGCAAACACTCCCTATTGACGTGTGGATAAGGAGAGGCCTGCTGCCGTGCACAGCGCTTATGCTCATTTGAGTGGAAATGGACACCGATCTGAAAAGAGACGAGAACCTAGCAAGTGGCTGAAAAGAAAAGAGTATAATACATATGTAAGGGTGTCCTGTGTGTGTGTGTGTGTGTGTGTGTGTGTGTGTGTGTGTGCTTGAAAAGTACCTATGAATGAATAAAAGTTTTTTCTTTTGTCAGTGCTTTGGTTCTGAAAGTAGGAGGACTGCTGCAGCACATGTGTATTGTGATGTATGCAGAGAGCAGATAACCGATGAATCAAACATATCAAGTAACCTTTATACTGTAGACACTGTCCAACTGTGTATATCCAACTGAACTTCCTCGACCTGTGCAGGAGGTTTCCCTGCAATGTGGTCAGTGCAGGCTGGGATAAGTCTTGAAATAATGTCTGTATACTGTGATTTGCTAAAAGTAACAACCCTTTGATTGTCAGTTTTTTCCAGAATGGATGATCATGATACATTTTTTTATATTTCAAATCTATGTATCTTATGTATGTAAAAAATATTTAAGTTACAAATGATGATATTGTGAAAATTAACATACTGATGAAATTAGCAATTGAGTTTGGAAATATGGTGTGTGTGTGTGTGTGTGTGTGTGTGTGTGTGTGTGTGTTTGATATGTAGGCCAAGCAGGAAGTGACCCATAAACATATCCATCCAGCTCTTTCATTGGGGGCCAGTGTTGCCCTCCTCCTCTCACCTCCTCATCCCACTCCACGAACACACACACACACACACACACACACACACACACACTCAGACACACACATGCACTCTCAAAGCCCCCAGTGAGCGCTAAGCAGGCCAGCGGGCCAGCCGAGGGGGCTCATTACAGGTCCACAGAGCCCCCAAACACAAAGGCCTGAGCCGCTTTAGCCATGGGATGATCTGCTCTCTACTGACTAGAGAGAGTCCATAGACGGACAAAAGGAGGGAGGGGATGGGAGGGAGGGGATGGGAGAGAAAGAGGTGGAGGAAAGCAGAGAAGAGGAGAGGAGAGGAGAGCCACGGGCTTTAAGGATGTCAGGAGACCCCGAGAGAGAAAGCCTGGCGGGCGCTCAGAGAGGAACGGAGGGAAGGAGGAGGAGGAGGTTTAAGCTCCACGGCTACGTCAGGACATTAACATTCACACAACCTCCCAACATCTGCTGTTTCCTTCTCGCCCTCCATCCCTCCCTCTTTCCATCCCTATCTCCCTCTGTCCGCTAACAACACTGGAACAAAGACAGTAAGACGTGGAGCGAGAGGGACAGATAGATGGAGAGGGACGAGGGAAAGGCGAATGGAGAAAATAAGAAGAGATGTGAGACGGATGAATTTAGAAGACTTGGTGGCTTAGCAGCTGCAAGGTCAGAGGACTGGAGGGGAAAAAAGATACCCCTAATATTTCTAATTATAAAAACATGATTTAAATTAGCGAGGGCACTCAATGGTTAATCACAAAACAAAGGAAAGGCAGCAGAAAACGTGGCAGAAAAAGAATGATAAAATCAGTCCAAGCACCAAATTTAAACTGTTTTATCACATTAAAATCTGTTGTCCATTTGTATTTTACTGTGGTATCATTATGGCTGCTATGATCACAGGCACCCGTGGCCTGATACAGGCCAGAATGGACTCTCTAGTGAAGACAGTCTTTGACTGAGCCATAAACCTGTTCTTTTGGAAGCCTCCAGGAAAGAGAGGAAAACCAGAGACATGTCCAGTGCATTAAACCCTCTCCTATAGTCCCACGACTGGCCCTGGGCCTGTGTCTGCACCAGTCTGGCCCAATGCACTCAAAGCCACATGCTCAATTTTATGATACTTCACCACCATTAGTGCAACATTAGCCTTGAGGTGGCAGGGCAGGAGTGTGGGGTGTCTGAAAACAGAAGCCAAACTGTCCCCCACTTCCAAATATTTCCCAAATGTAAACTATGTAGAGACAATTCAGAGTATGACAAAGTATGTTGAATATGCTTCACAAAGTCCCACATCAGAGAAATCTCAGTAGGCGATTGCAGTGATGTTCTGTGACCTACAGAATGGCAGAACAAGTCCTAAGTGAGGTAAGTGTGCGGCTGCAGGGTGCTTTATAGATGATGTATAGATGCCTGGTTCTTTCATATATTTCCTGTGGTGAAATTAGAGCCCTGTTCTGAAGTGCTAGGCCTGTGTGTGTGCGTGTGCGTGCACGTGTGTTTGTGTGTGTGTGTGTGTGTGTGTGTGTGTGCGCACATGACTGTAAACATGAAGACATCTTTCTCCACAGTCAATCTCTGCCTGTCACATCTGGCTCGCAACTCTACCCCTCGAATACACACTGGAATATATACACCGTGTGCATGGTGACATCTATGACTTATGTACTGGGAGGAGTGTTTGAAATTAAGCTGCAGTGAATATGGGCCCAGAAGCACTCAGAGCAGAGAGCAGGCGGGTGTGTGTATGTATTTGTCTGTGTGTGTGAGATTGTGGTGGTGATGGTGGTGTGTGTGTGTGTATGTGCGTGGGGAGGGACGCTGTGGGTCTGTGTGTGGGAAAACAAGTATGAAACTGGTCCAGGTCCACAGTGAAGTGTGTATACATGAGACTGTGGCTTAATTCCAGCTCAGTGCAGCAAAATTTGTGTGCCAGGGCCAAGTAATTTTTAACTACATTGACAAGGTTTTATTTTCTTACATTTGAACAGATGAGTGCAAAAGTTATCATAGAAACATTGGGTACACTGTGTAGTGCACAGATGCTGGATTGTCCTGTTTCATAGACAGAGTCAGTGGTGATCTCAGACAGGCTCGAGATGAAAGTCAGCACCTTCAGGTCTAAAGCCACGTCACTCTGCTGGTGCCGCTGGTACTTGCATGCAATGTCTACACACAATACAAACCTGGACACACTTTCTGTCACCTATATGCATAAAAGTAAATAAATGTCCAAACTAGGAGAGAGCACTCAGTGGAATGATGATCTCCAACAGGCCACTCGAGATAATTCTTGTAATTCCAGCAGATGTGCCGCAGAAGTGTCCCAGAAGCTAATAAAAATACAGTTTTGACAGAGGCTTGATGCATTGCACAGAGCAGAATGAGTTCCTCTGCTAACAAGCTCCTTATGTGAACTATTAACACAGTATAATTATACAGATGAATGTATTTTTAATAACTAAAACACAGCCAGAAATTTTTGATTCATGTCATTCATAATTGGACTTTGACGAGTCTTAATTTTGTCTTTCAACTACAGCACAAAAAAGCTGTGCAGCAGATGGAACAAGAATGGGATTGCAGAGAGCTGCGACCCGTGAACTGTCCCTTACAGTCAAGATGACAGTGAAGATAACAAAAACGGTTGACTTATTCATCTTGTAACATGCCTAACTTTAGTAGAACATAACATATCAGGTACGGAATTAATCTGCGGATGCTCCAGTTCAAAATACGACCAAACTTTTCTATGAATGTCAGTTTTTGAGCCACAACAAAAACCAAATTGTGGCCTGCAACAGACTAGGTAAGACTTCTTGTCTGTAGCTGGGACGATTTCCAGAGAACAGTCAATAAAACTGTTTTTTCAACTATACTGAAGCGCCAAAGTGACGAAAGATCTTTGAGCAAACAGTCATACATGTGCACACAGAATATTACACTGATTGCTCCAGTAGTTTGCAAGATTAGCTGTGGACAGACAGATACACACACTCATACACGCACGCACACACGACCAAACGCACTATCCCCTCCAGGCTTATGCCCAGCAGAGAAAATAATCAGCATAAAATACACTCTATCTCCAAGAATATTACCCCAAATACATACTTACTATACTGCATAGCCCTAGGGTAACATCACAGGGGTACGTTTATGAATGACAGCAGATGAAGTTGTGTGTAGGCAAGGCGGTGGAATGAGGTTTAAGGTGCATTGAGTGGTTCAGTGCAGTCAGGCAGACAACCAACTGAGGCTGCGCAACACAGTATTCTCACACACTGTCTTCATGTTAACATCTTGAGTGACCAAAACTGGCAGGTGTCAGACGACGGCACTGAACCACACTGTCACTAAAAAGATCGAGGGAAGAGACACAGAAAAATCATTCACTTACCAGCAGCCTGCAGGACCAAGTGCATTCGAACTTTAGCCTGCTCGGCTGGAGTCTGCAGAAGAGAAACAGGAAAATAAAAAACAAACAGAAAATTAGTCAACAATAAACAAATGTGATATTTTAATTGACTAACAAAGAGCTTCTTATTCCTCTTAGACGACTAGAGAAAAGAGCTTTGAGCTGGTGTGTTGCTCGAGGGCACATTAAGCAGAACAGACACTCATTAACACAAAGGCTCTTCTAAGGATGATCTATTTGTTAACTACACCACCCTGCGAAGTGACAGGACAGCCTCGACACTGACACAACTTTATCGATGTTATCTTGCTCTAAAACTGTTGCATCCCTTTGGCTGAAATATATTTTACCCATGATCATCTTTAACTCCAACTGTTAAGAGTGAATGTTCCCTTAAACTGTCCTCGCGGAGCACCAAGGGACAACTTCACCAATCTACTAGTCTAATCGTCTGTTTCAAAAAAAAAACACCCTGCTGGTGAAAAACAGAAAGCAACAACATCTCTGACACACCAGGGAGAATCAATGAGGAAAAGATGAAGAGAAATTTAGAGACAAAGAGAGAGAGTGAGAGGAGAAGAGAGAAAACAAAAGCTGCTGTAACAAGTCTTTGGAGAGTTGGATAAGAGGGCACAGAGAGCACATTTTACAAAGATCACAGCCAAAGACTCAACATATTCCCCATCCCATCATGTGTGTGTGTATGTGTGTAAGTGTGTGTGTGTGTGTGTGCATCAGAAACGCTTAGCGGGCATGAACGGGGGGAGGGCCTTGTGCTTTGACAGCTGTATTGGGAGGTGAAGCCCTTTTTCCTGACATGCCCTCAAAAGGGTCTTGCTGTAATTCCAATATCACTGCTATTAGATTTGAGGGTCTTAATTGTCAAGGAAGAATGATGGCTACGACAGGGCGCCGAGCTGTAAAAGGCGAGCGCGCCTGCAGATTGCTCTCGGAGGTTTTTTTCTGGCGCTGCCGTGGCACGGGCGGCCCTCGTTACCATGCAGCAGTGGAGACTGTGTGTAGGATTAGAGAGAAATTAAATGCTAATGGGGATGGGATCTGAATCTGCTGCCTGGGAGCATCATTTAGACGACAGGGCCAGGGCGTCGCTGACAGGCAGCACTTCCTCCCTCCCTCCCTCCCTCCCTCCTCCACAGACAACCCAGCTCTTCCTCCCGCCGTTCCTTCTCCAGGCTCCCCACCCCACCCACAGCAAAAAAAAAAATTTGATTTATCAAACTGTAAACTTGTCACTTTGTAAAAACGTCACTTTTCGGTGGCAGCCAGGGAAATATAATGACCCCCTTTAATGTAGCGATGTCAGGGTGCTGTATTCTAGATGGAACGCACATCAAGGCACTGCAGACAGACTGACGCACACTTAATGTAACATGGATGTGTGTGTGTGTGTGTGTGTGTGTGTGTGTGTGTGTGTGTGTGTGTGTGTGTGTGCGCGCGCGTGTGTGTGTATCCCCTGTAGCAGGTGACATAGCGGATCACACTCACACTGACTGGCACTGCTCGACAGCTGAAATTACTAATCACTATTATGCTGGAGAAGAGGAGGCACACTTGAGGCCTTCACCCACACGCAGACGTATACACACACACTTTCTATTCCCCCTCGTGAAGAAGTGATTAGGGCAAATTTGGGTTTTGTTTTTTTTTTTTGCTTTCTAGCATCTTAGCCTTTACAGGGGCTGTTAAACGGCAAAAGGAAGGATTACATGCCATAAAACAAAAGTCCTGGGCAGGATTCGAACCCGGTTCAATGGTACAGGGCTTAGCTGCTGAACAATTAGAATGACACAGGAATCAGTTTCGGTGCAACCGCTCATTTTAAGCAATAACACATCACAGCTTAACTAACCTGATCATTGTGTGCTGTGCAATCATCTTAGTTACAGTTTATTACGACGCCCCCCTCGGTAATTACATTAGCATTTGTTTACATTGGCCTTAAGGCATGTGTAAGTCCATGCGTCCTCAATGCACACACGTAAATGAAAACACACACACAGTCCTGCCAGCTGTGGGTAACACAACACTGAATCACGCAGGATAGAAAACTGCTGCTGCTTTGTCTGTCGAAACTTCGGAGCAACCTGCTGTTCTTACGACATAAATCAGTGATGTCAAAGCAGTTATTAGTTATCAACCTATAAATGCAAAGACACCTGCTTTAACATCAATGATTGGTGTGTGGCCGGAGGTGTGCAACATGTTTAAAAGTTTAAGTACAGCGCATCGCAAAAGTTTTCTGCCATGTGTGATTCTGAATCTTTAAATAAAAGCAGAGACAAGCGTGTTCTTCCTGCCTAAGGAAGTGAATAAAGGCTGAAACACGCTAATTAATACCAAATTATTAAGCGATGTAAAAGGTACTAGAAGTCAACTCACAACTAAGCAAACATAATGATATGGAAACCCCCCCAACACACACACACACACACACCATTGCATATTTTTGCTTCCCAAACAAACTCTATTTTTCTCTTTAATTCACACATGCATGCGTGCTTCCTCTGTGTGTAATTCATTAGTAAACAATAAAAAGACGTTAATTGTGCTCCCCAGAGGCAGATCTGTGTTCCCCCCACTGGGAAAGAGGCACCCGCTGCATCTGAAGTGGCTTCGCCCCTCAATTAGAACAGCGCCTTTCCGACTCACACAAACAAACATGAGACACAGAGGGAAGGACTGTGTGTGTGTGTGTGTGTGTGTGTGTGTGTGTGTGTGTGTGTGTGTGTTAAAAATGAGCAGCGCTTCCCTTACAGGGGCTTTAGATTATCACACTGTGAGGAGAGGGGAAACAGGCAGAGGGGGACAAAAGACAGACTGATAAAGTTGCTTTTGTTTTCTTCAGAGCTCGGGGAATATCGCAGACAAATGAGGGAGAGTGAGAAGAAGAGTGAAGGTGAGGAAGAAATTAAAAGATGATGAAGAGGAATACGGACATAGAAGGGACCAAAGACGGACAGGATCAGACATAGCCATCATGAGAGGAGATTTTTGAAAGTAGAAATGTAGAGACTTCTATTGTTAAAAGGTGGCTTGTTATAGAGCCATGCAGACAATAGTGGACTGCAGAACCAAGTGCTTTACAGTGTCTCCCAATTCAGTATCTTGCTTGAGGACACACAGAGCCAAAACAAAACCTACGATTAATTGATCACCTGTTTTACTAACTGAGCTACGGCTGTCTTAGAGGCAGGAGTATGCTCAAAAAGAACTACTTCATATGTCATGTCGTCAACCATGTTGGATGCAAAAGCGGCAGAACGGCCACATTTAAAGGCAGGGTGACAAGCTAGCCATCATAGAGAAGGGGAGAGCTGTAATAATTGTTCAGATATGAGGATAAAGGCACACTCTTTCAGAGAGTTTTTCCTGGAGTGAATTCATAGGGTTGCACTCAACTGTACAAGTGACAGAAAACAGAAAAAGAGAGGTTCGCTGCAACTCTCTGAAAGGCACCTAGGTTGGACCATACTAACACCTTACATGTTACAGTATTTCATTTTCATGTGCTCATGCTGTCAGATCATTTGTCTCTTGTGCCTAAAAGCTGAAACACTGAAGGAGCCCTCTCTGAATGTCTGTATATGTTTATGAAATCTAGTCACGCACGCATAGTGCAGGTATTATCAGTAACACAGGCAATGTCTTTCTCCAGGTGTAAAGGAACGCCTATTTCAAAAACATCCCCTTTTCAAGAGGCTGTCATAAAAGAATCTACTATTATTGGGATATTATTGCCAGCACTGACACCCACACCCGCTCAACTCCTGCCCTAACTGTGACAGGAAGTCCTATATGCTCATGGTAGGCCTCCAGCTTGTTCCCTTACCTCACCGCAGTGACGACAGACGCACTGAGACACGCTTAGCTGAGCCTAAGTGCCCAGCGTCTGTCCCATTAGTCAAAAATAAACACGTCCCCTTAGAAAAATAAATAACCTTCACTCGGCTTGGTAAAAACAATGCTACACTGTGTATAATGAGGTACCGCACGCAGGAAATTTCATCTATTTGTAGTTTTGCTCTGTCCAGTGGACTATTTTATTATTATAGGGCCTGGGGCAGACAAAGCAAAGTATGGTGGGTCAGCAGATGAATAAATGGCTGTTAGAGAGGCGGAGGAAAGGTCAGATGGACTCTATCTGGTCAGAGTGTAGTCAGATGGTCAGACTGCATTCTCACCAAATGATTTACTAAATTTATTTATGACAGAGCAGAAAAAAGTCAAGAAAACAAACAAACATGAATGGCAGCATACATCAACACACACGCAGGCAGACGAACAGCACTTCTACTTTTAGGAATCCTTGCCTGACCTAACTGTCAATCCCTTCATTTTTATATGATCATTCACTCAATCTACGATAACCATATTGAGTTCCAGGCCCAGGTGAGCCATGAACAAAACCTGAGGAAGTGAGCAGGAGACCGAGGGGAGAGAGCAGGACAATGAGGCAATGAAGGGTTAGATAGATACTGTAGGTCAGAGAATCAGAGCGAAGCACTGCTGGTCTTCCTGATGATTAGTTGAGCTCCAGAATCGGCAGACACAGTAAACCATCATCTCTCCGGCAGCTCTGAGGAGCAAAGCCAGTGCAGTTCATCTCGTCTCTACTAAAAACCCAAACTCAACAAATCATTTGATACATATGCTGCTATGTACAGCAGAAATCTAAAGAGAAAATTAAATAAGCTCTTTCTGAAAATCACGTTTTGTTACTGTAAAAGGTTTTAAAGATTTCCACTGAAAATTTAAGCTATTATCTCACCATGAACTTGCATTCAAATATGATATAAATACAACTATGATTAAACAGATACAGCTGGTATAGCTAAATGTTTATTATGTTTTTATGTACAAAATATATTGACAAGAGGAGCAATAGAAAATAAAGCCGAGGGGCAGCTGAGGTTCAAGTATTGAAGTCTATAGTTTATCAAAGGCACCTATGACATACATCTAAGCCCTTACTGTCTTAGGGCACTCTATTCATCTTAGCTGTATAGTCCAAGTCAGCTATTTTATTAAAGGCCAGAATCCAGTATGACCACCAAAGAGAGACTCAGAGTGCAGCACATTTATTCAAGTGTCTTTTTGCAGCTGTAAAGCCAGCAAACAACGGCCTATGTTGATTACAATTAAAGGATGAACTGTCATTTAGACCACTGAGGGATGGATGTGGATCATAGCTCAACCCCATCAAATCCGATAAAGAATAATTAACAGATTTCCTAAAAGTAGCAATAAGAGGGCAGTCCCAGAACATATGTAAAAATGTCCCTGGAGCATTAGAAGAACAAAAAAGAAGAGTTACAGGAAGTAACAACTACAAGGCACAGCATAGGCCCTATGAATAATCTTAAAATGAATCAAATGGTGTGCTACATTTTTAGAAGTATATTTAAAAAAAAGACCATATTGTATTCCAATCTGGACAACCAAACATCATAAGCTCTCCATCGCAGGTCTTCTCACAATCCTACATGACCTCCCAAGTTAGTTTACACTGATAATAAATACCAACAGTTCGCACGAGACATAGAAAATCCAAAAGGACGGACCAGTGTCTGGGTCTATGTCTCTGTGTCCTCTTGATAAAGTCAGTTTACCAAAGAGTCAGCCTCCCAGACAGATTTTAAGGAAATCACCCCTGCTGTAAAAGTTTCTGATTACTTTTTTTTTTTTTTTTTTTTTTTTAATAAAACCAACTTTAACAGAACTTAATGCTCAAGGTCAATGTATAAATTGCAGTACTGTAAACACAGAGAACGGTTAAAGCGCATTAAGAAGTCCAGTAAAAGCCAGCAACACTCTGAATTCAGATTTTGGGACCTTTGTCACACATTATCCTCTTTCCTGCTCCCTATGTCCTACCTATAAGTAAAGAATCAGCATAAATATATTAATGAATACAATGATGAAATGTGGTTTTGAGTTTCAAATGTCGCCAAACATTATCTTGAGTCCATCTAGCATAACATTAATCTTAATAACACCCCTGTAACCATTATTATCTGTCAATAAACAGTTTCAATATACACTCCCTCTAACTCTCTTTATGCTGGAGTTGATATGCTCAATATTCATCTCATTATATTTTTAAAGTCTTCATCTGTTTCCATTTTCTTTCATTTGTTGCATTCCACTCGGGCTTCCTCCCCATCTCCTCATCCTCCTCTACGCCTCCCTTGCACTCCCCCCCAAACAAACACACAGATATATCCCATACCCAAAAGAGGACAGGGGAAAACAGAGCCCCTAGAAAATGCAATATTTCTGTTTTTAATATCGAGGTCTATAAGATCAGGGCAGAGATGGGTTCCATGGCAATATGTTTATTTATATATTTTATAAGGAGGGGAAAAAAATCTGCCTATCAGTGTATGTATTTGGGGGGCCTGGGCCACTGTATCGGAGCTCATCTTATATGAAAAATAATGTTGTGTATGGCTATACTTTTATATATAATGGCAATATGGGATCAGGGCTCTTTTACAATGTGCCATACTTCAGGCTAGGGCTAACAGCATTTTATGGCCCGCCAGCAGTTCATCTTCATGTCTCAGGCAGGCAGGAGCACTGCATAATAATGTCGTTTCCTGCCCCCAAATGCTATTTCACAGGCCGGGGCTCATTTCTCAAACTTCACCACTTTTACAATTTCCCAAACTTTTATTCCCGTCATTATTACCAACAAGATTTCATTACGTATTTAGAATGTAAACAAGTCTGAGTAATGACACTCCCCCGTCTCCCTGGAATCATTCCCGCTGATGGCTCTGCTGCTATCTCAGGCGCGTGTATTCATACAAACACACGCACACGCACACACACAAACATGCACGTGCATACAAATACACAAAACCCCACGCGCTGCTGTTTGCCCACATGCAACGATACAACAAGTACACATACATACATAAACTGCCCCAGCCAAGATACAACTCAAAGGCAGTAATTTACTACCCCATGTGCATGTGTGCGTGCGTGGGTGCGCATGCATGTATGTGTTCCCGATAAAAGGGGGAGGCGGTGGGGGTGGAAGAGGGGGGAGAAGGAGAGAGTTTTATACTCAACTCACATAAATCATGTAGAAGAAAAATGAGCAAATGTGCAGGCTAACTCATCTTCTCCCCATCCGGAGAAAATGAAATTCACTGGAATACCTATCAAAACTGCAATCATCCAGAGATAATATCTTCTTTGGTCTATCTGCACTTTCCGATTTAATTTCCTCCATGCCCTTGACATCCAGCGATACCATTAAGATGAAGCACATACAGTAAGGGAGTAGTTCTCACGTTTTGATATATGAGATCTCTGCGCTTAATGTAATATCATCATTTGAAAATTAATGCAATCTTTCTTTTGTTTGGGTGGGGGGGGTGTTTTTTGGAAACACTCGAGAGGCGAGCCACGGTGAGACAGGCAACAAGATGGAGAGCAAGACAGTGATGGGGACACATGAAAAGGAGACAGAAAAACAAGTGATATGCGAGAAAGGAGGGAAAGAAAGGGGGGTACTTTGTATTTTGTAGAGCCCCCCCACCTCCTCCCTTCTTCCCCTCCTTCTGTGCCAGAATGACATGCAATTACGTCTGGGCCTGCCCCGAGTCAGAGGTCACTCAAATTACTCCATCATTTAGCTGCGCCGTCAAGATGAGAGAGAGAAAGAGACCACCCCACCCCCTCCACATCCTCACAACCCCCGCCGCCACATCAAATATCATGAAATCATTAGTGTAATAAGCATGGAAATCTGTTTGCAGATTATCAACACCCCCCACCTCCCCTTCCCCTCCTTTATCTGCCCAGAATCTCTCTCTCTGAGCTGTTTTCACCTCTTTATCCTATACAATCATATTAGAGAGGAAGAAAGACAGACAGAGACAAAGAAATACAAAGAAAGAGATACGGTGCAAGATAAAGAGAAAGTGTTTAATGAGACGATTAGAGACACAGAATAAAGAAAAGAGACGACAGTATATCATTCGGAGCTCTGTCCTCAACTTCTTTAAGACTGCTCAAAGTCAACTCCCTGCCATATTCAGTGACATCAGGTCTGTCACATTCTTGGTGTGTGAGAGAGTTGTCCTCCTGATTACAGCTGCTGTTGCCAATCTGTCAGTAGGGCAACAAGACATTTTGCCTCTGTAAACTCTTCAACTCGCCAAGGGACACTGGGGCGACACAAGCCATCCCTGAAGAAAGCCATGTGTACAGCAGTCTGCTGACCCCTCGTTTCTACGCTACCTTTTCAGATAAAACAAACACACTTCCTTGAGATGCAGAGCACCTTTACATAAGAACATTGTCAAATATGTTTGATTTTTTTTGTCAGCTAAAACGAGCAGTGGGGGGTCCAACTCAGAACAGACAACCTTTAGGACGTAACAGATCAATAATAGCTTTTGAATAGTGTCAAAAAATAGCTCACTTTTTTAAACTGAACTAAATATACTGACTACATTTTAAGATGCCATATTAATTCTAAGACCTACAGCATTTTCTTCCCCAAAAATAAGATCAAAGGGTGCCTAAAAGACTATAACAGTTTGGAGTAACTACCACAATTCCACTTAAACACTGCATCTGTTATTAATACAATATAAATAATATTTTTTTACAATGTCCCCATTAGACATAACGCAGATTCTCCAATGACAACACTAGGGATGTGCGCGATTTGTCCACTAGTAACTTAAATGCTGCTACTCTCATTAATCTGCACAAGAAATACTAGTCAGTTAAACTTAATATTAACCTTCAGAACACCTTATTAATGTATACATTTAAGGGCTCGACTGCAAAAATCAGAGTAATAGAAAATGTCTGATTCCATTTTTACTGTGTCAGTTTTATTTATATGTGTAGCTGCGACAGAGAGAGTAATTTGTTGACTTGTTTTAGCAGTGACATCACTGTTTCCTGTAGTGTTCAACAGCCATCAAAGTGCTCAATGGAAAGTGCTGCACAAAGAAGACAAAGATTGATTGGTTTTATAGGGGTTTTTTTTTTTAAGAAAATATGGTAAAAAGAGCAGAATTATTAACTTAAATTAAATTATTAGCATAATCCGTACTGAGGTGTCATGTCTTCCAAGTACAATGTTAATTAAATTAGCTGCTAATGTTAACTATACCAAATTAGAAAACAAAAACCAAGGGAAAACCAACTAAACAAAGAAAGACACATTGGCATGTTCACCTTGCCTGCAGGTGAACAGATGAAAATTGGGATAAAGATGACATCTCGTAAAACCAGTGCGGTCTGACAGTATTTTAAAAAATCTTTAAATCAGGTTGTTTGTAGGCTGTGTCATAATAAACTAGTGTACTATCATTCAACAGGGCATTAACCACATTTAGACTGCCGGTGATAGCCAAACTCCAATGAATAGCCAAATCCATATGACATTGTTTTGTAGGATAATGTGCAATGTTCATAATATATGGTGCAAAGTGACACAGCAGCATTTAATATACAATTTGGTTATTGAAAAATGTGCCTAACAATTTCAAATGGCTCTTTTAAATCATGCAATATTTTTTCGGACAGTGTTTAACCTTATGGATTAAATTGAGCTCAATTTTTTTTTTTTTTTTTGAGCATTTTTTTTTCCTTTCAGGCTAATCCACAAGTCTTAGTTTAAACCTCTTTTTAAACTCTGGGAAATTGGTTGTAGAAACTTCCAAAGACATTTTAGCTTTCTGTGAATCATGACCTCAGCTCAACCTGCAACCCTGGACTGACCTGTAAACCAGCCTTTCCAGCCCTCCACCATCATGTTCTACTCAAACCCCCATCCCAGGACCGATCTCCCTCTCTCCCTTGTTCTTTGCCTCACTCTTCTTCTATCCTTCCCCCGGCAGAGTGTGTGTAGTAGAAGGATGGGTACAGCTGCTGATTGAGCCAGTAATCCTGATGAGGCTGATTCCTCATGTATTGATTGAGCTGCTGGCTTTCTTCTACTGCGCTCTGAGAAGCGGTGCATGTGGACTGATTAGCTGCTGTAGGCCACCTCTTTCACTATCGCTCCATTTCTCCCAGAGCAAGGAGTCGTCCAACTCAAACTTGTGTATGTGTGTGCACGCTTGAACGTGAACATGTGTGTGTGTGTCTACAAAAGCAGAAACTAACGCAGAGCACTGGGAGCAATTAACTTCAGTCTTTTTCTCTGTATTGCGACTGATCGCGTTCAGTCAATCTGCTGAAACACAAAAACAAAACAAACATGAACAATAAAACAAACCTCAGACCACATAAATCTTAATTGCCCACCTAATTACTATGCCAGTCATTCACTCGTACTGTTAACTTAACAGGAGGAGGAAACGTTGGTATTCATCATGAAAAATCAAGCGCAAGAATTATTTGAACAGAAACTTGAAAATTTTACAAATATTTTTAACATAACTGAGAACCATTGCAAATTATTAAAATTAATATTAGGAAGTAATTATTAGTGTAAAAACAGTGATTCCTTTATCGAGACCAGGTTCAAGGTAACTGTTAAAAGGATAATACGACTTCAGCTTGGCGACACCGTAAGTGTCAATATGGTTGATGCACTAATCTTAAGAGCGGTACATCAACAGAGAGCCATAAATGCCTGTTTAGAAACCTACAGGGATGTATGTGTGAGGTATGGAGGGAAACAGCGTTTCCAACAGCCCTGCAACACCATCCTCAGAGGGAGATGAGCTCCATTATTTACAGTTCTCTGTCCCGAATCGTAATCAGAGTCTTGCGCTCCCTAGGCAGCTGACTACTGGGGTGCAATCTCCCCATAAGCATAAACACACCCATAAATTCAAACACTCAGTATTCAGGCATTCAAATTTCCAGAGACACATGTATACAAAAAAATGCTCCGGTAAACATACCAATGTGTGTTTCTGTGTGTGTGTAAATGTGTAATGTTTAACTCTGAGTTGATCCCTATAAAGATCAGGAATCAAATGCAAACATGCAATAATCTGTTCCTATAGGTCCACTCAGTCTAAAAACTATGCATAACATACATGCGACTGCCAAGAAACATTAACGCAAAGACGGTATATTATTATATTACTAAGGCATTGTGTAAAATACAATCTAGTTTACATTCCTCTTCAGTACCACTGCTCTGTATCAGCGAATTAGTGTAAAATGATAATATGATACACAGATAAACTATTCAAGGTGACTTTGACCGGATTCGTGTGTAAGAAGTGTACAAACATGAGAAATCAGTGCATAGATACACAGAGCATTTGTCTACACTATCACTTATGGAAATTAGTTCACATTCCTCCACTTGCCTTTAAGAGGAGGACTCATCTCAACATGAGACGTGCACTACCTAATGTTTGCCAAGATGTAACTGCCAATGCACATATTGATTAATGCTGTTTATGCATGTAATCCTCTCTTGAATAATTCACACGCCCTTTTTATGGAGTACCACATCAATCACACCTCCAGACCCACCCATAGACATCTCCGAAGCCAAACTAGACCATTACTAAGTCGTGCACTATATTTAATGTCAGTCATTTTATTTAAGTGTCTGAACTCTGAGGGAGAAATCTATGCACTATATAGTGGTGCCCTTAAAAATCCCCACAGTGGAACAAAAGAGTAGGGAGCAGTGTATTAGTCAACAAGGGAGTGGTTTTGGAGACAGCCAAAGAGACAACTGCACCCAACCAGTGCCTCTCTATCTCACATGCCGTAAGTGCAACACAATGCATTGGATAAATAATTGATAATTATATTATAATTGTACAAGTAATAATAGCATTAATGCACTTTGGGAGCAACTCAATGCAGTTATGGAGTAAACGGTGAGCAAAATACAGGCAAAATCACTCCACTCTTATTCGCACTTCAATCAGAGTTCTGATTACAGTCAGTATCATTAAAAGGAATCTATTATGTATTACTTGTATGTATGCTTATTTTCAGGTTCATACTTGTATTTTGAGTTTCTACTCGGACACGTTACACGCTTCATACTGTCTGTGCTGGAACACCTGTATCCACCCTCTCTCTGAAGCACTCCATTGTAGCTCCTGTCTCTTAAAAACCACACTCCCTAAAAAAGCCCAGCCTGCTCTGACTGGTCAGCATTTCTGGGCATCTCAGCATTTCTGCACCGTCATTGTAGCCGGGGCATAACTGAAACGGAAAATAGCTGCACTTTCTGTCATGAAAAATCACCAATAAAAGCTTCAAAACACAACCGGACATGTCCCAGCAGGAATATGAACCGAAATCGGGCGAGAAGTTTACAACATCAGCAATCAAGATTACATGTTTCCCTGACGTTAGCATGTGGCTTCGTGTGGCAGTGCAGGCTATGATGCAAACAGTGAAGTAGCGTGCCTGGAGCAGATGACCATTTAAAGAAATCTGTCACATGCTGATGTCATCTTATAGCCAAAGTAGAACAAAAAAATTCAAACAGTCTGAAGCCTGAGGTTTGTGCTTACAGGGATTACTTCTACATACGTTTATCTCATTATTTTATAAACTTTGGCCACGTTTAATAAGAACATCTGCCATTGTAATGAAGAAAAAGCATAAAAGGTCCTCTTTAAGGAACAATTCTGCAACTGAGCTTGATGATGTTGAATCTGATCTTCTGCTCGCTCAAGTGGAGAGTTACTGCGAAGTGTTTGAATTTTGGGGTCAGTCATTTGTGTGGCATATTCAGGGTCATTTGCGTAGTGCGTGGTGGGGCTGGGGGTCATTTGCGTAAGGTGCTGGGAGCTGCAGGTTTAGTATGCAGGGAGGCGAGGGAGGGAGGGCATGTGACATCCACAGAGAGCCGGGACCCTCGCTGACCCCTGTCTATAATTCATCCCCTGGAATATGGGGCACATCAAACCTCAGTTCCTTCCCACCCAAAAAGAGGAGAGAGAACCTTTTCACTTTGTTGCACGGCACTCTGACCCCATATTAAAGCGAGCAGCAAGAGAAACGCTGGAAACGTTGGCCATTAAATTTTCAGGGCTGTCCCGGGAGAGCGTTTCCAGCAGGTCCTCGATTCGTGGATGGGAGAAGACTGAGCAAAGGCCCCATGCTGACAGGAGGAGGGAGAGGGTGTGTGTGTGTGTGTGTGTGTGTCTGAAAGGCAAAAAAAAAAAAATCTCCTTTCATACATGCACATGCAAACAGGTATGCACAAATGTAGAAATCCTGCAAAGACCCAAAACAAAATGTGTGTGTGTGTGTGTGTGTGTGTTTGGGCAGAATTGGGGATAAATGAAACGCTAATATAAAAGGTGGACCAGGCCCTAGGGGGGAAACTACCCTCCCTCTATCCCTGTTTTCTCTGTTTTCTCTGTCTCTCTCCCCCTGCCTGTTAGCTGCAGGTATTCAGCTCCAATTCCGGAGGTTTCATTAGAAATGCAGATATCAAAGTGTGTGTGTGTGCGTGAATGTGTGTGCGCGTGTATGTGGGGATAAAAAGGGAGGTGTCGAATAGAACTTACCAGATGTTCTAATCTTCCTTTGATGTTCGCGGCATCCCTGCAACACAACAACACATTTCCCCCACTGTAAATAAAGCGCGGACACAAAACGTCATTTAACAAAAAAAGAAAAGAAAAAAAGAACACTTTTGCAGATGCACACGGGCACATCCACCACAAACAAAATATACACACATCAATATGCTCACAAGAGACAGAAGAACCCAAATCTATTTAGGTGTGCCTGAATGAACATTTCTGAACCAATTTCTAAACATTTTAACACAGTACATCAGAACACGTCCTAATTCTGTTTAAATGTAGTCATTATTTTCTCAATCAATTAATTCACTGTTTGGTGTATAGAATGTAGATATTTTGAGTCAGACCACTAAATACATTGGGTTTAAAAAACTACTTAAAAATGAATTGATTATCATACAGTTGCTGATTAATTTTCTGTCGATCATTTGGTTGATAAAATTGTTTCAGTTCTAGTTGTAATATAATCAGCACATGTCATAATCATCGTATTGTGTTCTTCAGTTATGAGCAGGATGGAAATGTTTGTGCAAGTAAATTGATCTCAATGACATCAAAAAGGTTTTGGTTAATCAAAAGGAAAAACATAGTGAAGAATTATCCTAATTGTAACCTGTCAGACTGAAGTGCTGTGTGTGTTTGTGTGTGTTGGCGCCCATGCCAGACAGAGGTTAACTAATATTGTCGCCTCACTGTTGGCAGTCATAATAACAATTTCCTAGTACAGAGAAAGAACTCGGAGCTTATTATCTGTGAATTAATACAAAAAAAAAAAAAAAATGTGTGTATGATTATTGGGGTAGCAGCAGCAGAATGGCGAGCCGAGGAAGTGAAAGAGGAGGAGGGGGGGAAGTGGTCGGTTTTAAAAAGAGCAAATTGGCAGTAAATAATAGATGCGATTTTGGCACATTTCAAATTTGCAGCAGTGGAAATCAACAGATCAAGAGAACACAAACAGCCCCTGTCTCCGATCCCAGCACCCCCCATCCAACTCTGGCCCCCATTACTGACAACTCCACCCTGGCCGTTGCGTTCCACTGTGTGTGTGTGTGTGTGTGTGTGTGCGCGCGCGCATGTGTGTGTGTGCTGAGAGGGAGGAAGGCTTATCGACAGGCTTCAGTTGCTAATGCAGCCAGCAGCATCACAGTGTAAATCTACACCATCTCTAAAATTACATACTGTCTAATCCATCCTATCCTCCACCACCCTTCTTCCATCCATCCATCCATCCATCCATCCGTCAGGCCAGGTCCCACACCCAAGTGTGACCACAAACCTAAGCTGTTCCCACATGATCAACAATTCTAAATAATGGGACGAAGGACTGACAGAAACGCTAAACAGAATTATTAACAAAAGTACCAAACAACTGGAGAAGTCAGGAAGAAAGGATGTTTGCTTGTTTATTCTGTGCTCTGTCAGTGAGCCACATGCAGACAAGTCAACCACTTAAGGCAAACTTCATCTAGCTGTAATTACATTACATTCTGACAAACACCCCGCCACATTCATTATACATGACGGGCGCCCGGCAACCAGACAGCAAGACATTTGTTACCGTGGTGACAGTGTGTGTAATCCGCTAATGAAGCGCAATTAGTGAGAAACAATCTAACACAGGGGAGACGCAGCGCTCAATCCCTCCTCCTCCACTCATTTCCCTTCGCTTTTTTCTCCCCCTCACACTTTTTATAACCACATCTTTTTTTCTGTCTTTTATTTTTGTGATCCAACCTTTATTAAGCTCTTCACTTTATTTTAATCTCCCACTATGTCATCTGTTGTCTTGACTTTATCAAGGGCAAGCTGTCCAGCGCTGTCCGCACCAGGGCCGAGGGGATCGCTCTATCCATTAGACACACACAGCTCACACACAGCTCACACACACACACACACACACACACACACACACACACCATTTTACATCCTCATCTCTCTTTTCAAAACATCATATAATCTGCTGAGGTCTTCAGGGACACAGCTTTCCTTTTCTTCTTATCTCCCTCCCTCCCACCGTTCTCTGTGCCTTCAACGCAGAGGCAGCATCGATTTCTGAATTACGCCACAATATTAAATAATTAATATACTTGCCATGATTGATGTTTTGCATTAGGCCAATATTAGGTTATCAATCAAAATCCACTTGGTTTAATGTAATAATATTGAAAATGTGTCAGTGCCTGTTCATCCAATTTGTAGTGGAGGCAAGCCAGATAGTAATGGTGGTGTAGCACAAGGCCTCTGAGACACTGTGGCCCGCTTACTACAACCATAGGAGCACATTATAGCCCCGGCACACAGCGGGAGGGGAGGGGAGTGATGGAGGGAGAGATGAAGTGAAGACATGGACGGACAGGAATGAAGCACACAGACAGTGATTCACGATGCGCTGTGACAGGACTGCCATGCTGACAAGGCGTGGCGGTCACATCAAGTCTTTTAGTTTGCCCTCAATCAAGAAACTGAACTTGTGGTGCATTAAAATTTTTACTATTTGCTGTATACAGCATACATAGAAATGTATTTATCTACATATGCAGCCTAAAGAAATACTGTCTTTCCTACAGTTTGACTTGAAGAATTAGTATGTCAATTCAATTGAGCACTGCTATAGCCCAGGAGATAGGGGGCGCAGGTTGGTGGTTCAATCTGTGGCTCTTCCTGTCCGAATAGTGTCCTTGAGCAAAACAACTTTACCTAAGCTGTTCTACAAATGTACAATACTTTAGATAGAGGTTCATCAAAATGAATGCCTCTTCAACCATTTCCTAATCGACTTCAATTAGGAGAACACTGGTGCAACAGGCCCTTTTTTACAGCAGACACTGGCTATATTCACATGCACAGCTTATTTTGGTTTTTGACCTTATTCTTAAAAAGACGATATTCCTAGTGAGCAGTTTTTTTCAGTATTCCACTGGTAGAAGACTTGCTCAAAGTCCCTCAATCAATTCTTCAGCCACATTTTTGAAACGTTAGCATTACCATATTTGCACATATCCAAAAACCTGGCGATATCCAAGTCTTTCAAAATGTTTAAAAGTAGGTGTGTTTCTCTTTCTGTCAAGAAATGTGGGCTTTTCTTTTGGGCATGCATCTCTACCCTAGCCTCGCAAACTGTTGGCTAGTTGGTTTGTGTAGAACGCATCCATGATAACGCACAGAGCCAGCCGTAAAACAGGCAAGAGGCTGTGTACCACAAACTGCAGTAAAAACCCCAGTTAAGACGTGTTCCGAATGCGCTGTATACATGTCAAAGACCGCTCCTCAAACCTGAATAATACCAGAATATCGCACATGTCCTCACTGAAAAATGTTTCATTCGGACAAGGCCTAATCGGGAATAACAGTTCGAGGTGTTTCAATTCCTTTTTCAATGGTGGTCTATGAGGCAAAGAGCTTTTTGGGCCACAGGGGATGTTTTTGTTGCAATACCGTGAGTGGCCACTGGGGAAAAAAGGAAGTGAGCTGACCAGCGTGCCTGGGGGCCTGCCATACATCCATAATAGCATTATAAGTATATAATTGTAATCACATTATTAAAAAAAATAACCCAGAATGTGGTTTGGAAGTGCATTTTATGTGGTTTTTACAGTCCATACTTTTTTAAAATCAATCTGAATATGCCAAAAAAAAAGGGCTGAAAGTTACTTTGGTGACCACCGAACTTGGCAAACTTATTCTTTGCCAGGCAAGTTAAACCTCAACCTTGAACGCAGGTGCAGGACAAGTCAGTATTGAAAAATAAAAAGAGAGAAAAAATACTGTAAGCTCTCAAATATTTTGTGATGCAATGTTTTGACCTTCAACATCAGGCGAAAGAGACAGTCGTCAGTCATTATGTTCTGCATTTTACACGACAAAGATCTTGAAGGTGGACAGGACACATTGCACCATTAAATCTCTGGGAACCTACAATATTTCGTGTGCAGACTACTTCTCTTTTCCCTTCCAAACAGCTACGAGCCAGAAAGATGGAGAGCCTGACAAAGATAGGCAAGTGAGAGAGGGAGGGGTCAGAGACGGAGAGAAAGAGTAATGTACTGTTGTTCCAGGAAATGGTAATTAGTTATCTGAGGTCAATTAAGTAAAACTAGACAAACAAGTGTGAGTGTTAAACTGAGCCCTGGCAAGGTCAATATAACCAATTTAACATGGTCACTGGATCCATCACACTGTCTGCACTTTCTGCTTTCTCATTCCCTCGCCTCTCCTTATTTAATCCACTTCTTTAATCGCGCACTTTTTCCTCTCATTGTCTCACCCGTGCATTCTTTCGGCCTCTATCACTCACAGTACATGTTCTGTTTCACTGTGTCCAAACCTTTTTCTGTCTCTTGCACTCTAACGAGGATCTTTAAGCTGTTGCCTCATCTTACCTCATCTCCTTCCCTGTGTCTCTCCTCACCTGTCATTTCGCCCTCTCCCAATCACCCACCTGCCTCTCTCCTCCCTCTCTCTCTCTCTCTCTCTCTCTCTCTCTCTCTCACTCCCACACAAAACCCCTCACCCTCCCAAACCCCTGCGCTCCTGCTAGCAGACAATTAATTACAGAGCCAGCACCAGATGAGTTGTCATTTGTGGTCAAGTTTCTAATAATTGCATTAGGTCGTCAGGTTTTTCTAAGATGCCCTCCACTCCCTCAACCCCCCCTCTCCCTTTCTTCCTCTCTTTACTTGAACCCTCCTCCTCTCCCCCTCCACCCCTTGACACAGTGGAGATAAATATCTTCAGTCAGTCAATGGAGGCGACAGAGGGACTTAAAATGCAGAGGCAGTCATTTGATTTCCAGCTAACAGAGCTGCCCATTAGCCCAGCACTCATCAGCCATGCATTACCTCTCAGGCCTGCTGTCCTGAGTGGGGAAGCTTTAACCCTTTCACTGTCCACTACCGGCCAGGTTTACCTTGTAATATGAGGCATACTTCCACTGGCTCTCTTCCACTGGCCATATTAACCTCTTTAACTGTCCCCTATATGTATTAATAGCCACTTAACTGTCCTTCGCTAACAACAGCAGTGCGCGGGCAGTAAAGGCAGACTTACTGAACAATCAGAATGATCTTCACAGCTTTACTTTTGTGGCATTGCCCTGATCGCACATTGTATAAATGTGGTGAAATACTACTCAGTTTAAGATGTCAAAACCATAATAGTTTTAAACTCAACACCAATGGCTGTTTATGTCTCTGTAGCGGCTCCATCATGATTTGTAGGGTTGTACCCGACTCAGAATTGTGTCATTCGAATCAGATTTGGCTGTTCAGTGTAAATATTCAACAATTCGGTCCATTTTTTCCAATATAGAGTTCGAGCAGGGTCTGGCTGGAAGTTCAGGGTGACAGCTACATTCATGTAGGTAATATATTTAAGTAAACAAGACTCCAAGCTAAGCTGTGCTAACTACGCTAGCGACAGATTGTAAATGTGTAAGAACATTTCTTCGCCCACTCTAGATATCAAACAAAAGCCAGAGACTGTATTGTATTAAGTTGCCATGAGCTGTAAATTCACCGCTTCTATGCATAAGGCAGTGGATAGCGTTATCTCAGAGCCTGACCGGGCAAAGCCTCTCCTCCTCCTCAGACTCGCCCTCGGTCTGGGCCCACAGCTGCCTGTGCTGGAGCAGCGTGAAAGCGAGGAACGCTCACTCTGCAGCCACATCTGGCTGCACACTGACTGGCAAGAAATGGACAAAAAAGCAACTGCTCAACTGAAAGAATCAGTCGACTGGGAGGAGAATCTGAATGATGATTTGAACCTTCAACTTTCGGGGAGCAGCCCCAATACTCTGCTTATAATGTTTACAAGTTGTGGAGAGTCAATAATCATAACCAGAGGGTCTCACACTGACCTTTAAGCAACATTTGAATCTTCTACTCTAAAAATATTAGCACTGTTAGCAATATTTAGGCTGAAAACTCCCCTTTTTTACATACAAGAATGGCAACTTATCATTATTTTCATTAGCAAATAATCTGACGATGGCACTGAATTACTCAATTTGTCGGACCAACACTTGAAAACCAAAATATATTCAGTTTACTGGCATAACGGAGAAGAAAAAGCGGAAAATCGCCCCTACTGACAGACTGGAAAAAGAGACTACTTGACAATGTTGCTTGAAAAATGAAAGCCTTAAATCAATTCTTAAAATATCTTAAGATTAATTCACTGTCAGTGTGTTTAAAAACAGTTGTGGAATTGTCTTAAATCAGGCTGGCAGAATCAGGCAGTGGTGGACAACTTTTTTACTGGGGAAAGATTACAGACCATGTTGAAAGCACTACTCACATTTTTTTTCTTAAAGTGCACATATCTCTTTTTCTTGAACACCTTTGCTGCAGAAATAACATTTGGCCCACAGCAGCCTCTCAGCCCTCAACCAGATATCAGTCAGAGATAGTGAGCAAAGGGAAGACAGGACACTGTAGCGCTATGAAAGAGACATCATTCATAAGCGTGTGTGTGTGTGTGTGTGTGCGCGTGTCAGCGCGCCCCATTTGCCACAGTTGCATGCCTTGTCAAGCGTGTCATTGAGCATTCATATGTTGTTTGACTGCTGATAGAATGGCAGGCATATTTATTAAAGAGTCAATGTGATGGGGACACCAGAGCAAGCATACTCACACACACACACGCACACAGAAATAAAACACACAATGCACTAATACACAGTCCACATCAGTGACATCTGCCTGTTTAACTAATAGAAGGCAAAAGCTTGATATTAAGCAGTCGAGGGACACACACACATACACACGCACAATAATACAGGGAGCTCAGCTTTCCCCCAGGCCTGATTGCCATCTCCATAGCTCCTTTTTAACAGGGCTGCCAATTGAAATTGAAATTGTATTCTTGTGCGTGTATTATCAGAGCTACCTCTCAGGGTTTTATACAGCTAAGAGGAGGGCTGGGGGGGCACACACACATGCACACACTCACAGGAAAGGATAATGCAGGGGTAAGTCAGGGGCTGTCACTCTTCCATGCAGAACACACAAGAGGGAACAAAACACAGACTTATGCTTCTATGCTTTCTATGTAATTTGGCATGCGCGCGCGCGCGCACACACACACACACACACACACACACACACACACACACACACACACACACACACACACACACACACATTGACGCATACATTCGTGGGTACACAAGCTGCCCCCACCCCTTTCCCCTCCCCAATGGAGGGGGCTCTACTTTAGCATAATCCCAAAATGGTGGAGAAAAGCAGTCCATTAAAAATGGGGCGAACAAATTCAGCACTTTATGTTTCTCTGAAGGGAGGGTTAAGTGCAGTCAATAAAAAAGTCAGAAAAAGGAGGAAGAAGAAAGGAAGAGGCTGATTTATAGCTGGCCTTTCTGCGCTCTGCGATAAGCACACTCACTCGACACACACACCTGTTCATATGTGGCCCTTATCTGACACCTGGTTACAGACAACACACAAGTGAGAGAGAACAAGAAACACTTGTGGGGCGAGAATTTAAGGACTAAGTGTCTTGAAAATTTGCAGCCCACAGACGTGAGTGCATCTCGTGATAACTTAACAGCATCATCATTTATCTTACAAAACAGGTGAACTGTCACTCTGCACCAGGGGTAACTTTTTATTAATAAGCACTTAGAGTTTAAGCACTAACCCCCAACCAAACACCACTTGTTTATCTTACACAGACAATTTCAAGTGATTCAATTTTGCCACCTTTATAAAAATGTGATTTTAATGGCTTGTTGAATTGGGAGGTCATTAAAAACATAACCAACATTAAATAAATGGGAGGGAGCAGAAGGGACAGATTATGGAAATCAGAGTCATGGTACCGGATCAAACAGTTTTGTGTGAGCTAATGACTTTCTGTTTTTTTGAATACTTTACTACTGTCTTTTTTTTCTAGAGCTAGACCGGTAAATCTGACTGAATGAAATATCAACTGCATTGGCTTATTGCAGATATATCGCTGAATACATCAGCTCATAAGTAATGTCTACCACACACTAGAACACTTTGAAAATCCTCCAAGAAGACTTAAGTCTGATGCCTGCTTACATCTAAAGACAATGTGAGTTTTTAGTCACACAATATAAGATTTCGCAAAGTCTTGGGATTCTGCAGGGTCACTACTTGCAAGACTACACCTAGACTCCTTTAAGAATATTTCCCATCCTGCTCCTTATGGAAAATATGACACCAAACTCCCTTAAGAAAATATGACATATTAACAATTCATTATGTGTCAACAAAAACACATAACTCTAAAAAAACAAACAAACAAACAAACAAACAAACAAAAAAGATAAAAGGCATCATATGTCAGTATTCTTGTCAGTTCTGTATCAATATAATCCTTATAGATAAACCATATTTGTGTGGGGCGTCGGTGGCTTAGTGGTAGAGCAGGCGCCCCATGTACAAGGGTGTTGCCGCAGCGGCCCGGATTCGACTCCAGCCTGTGGCCCTTTGCTGCATGTCACTCCCTCTCTCTCTCCCCCTTTCACACTTGTCTGTCCTATCAAATAAAGGCTAAAATGCCCCAAAAAATATCTTAAAAAAAAAAAAAAAACAACATATTTGTGTACAAACTTTACATTTTAGATTTTGTTGCTTCAGTTAGCTGCGCTAATTTAGAGATCTGTCACTAAAATAAGAGCTTGTTGGTGGATCAGATACACACCAAATTAAACATGGACTTATGTTTACTTCACAACTCCGCAATTTTCCACAGTCTAAGAAAAATGAGACTTGTACATGTTCTTGTGCCTGTCCTTCATGTTTACTGTCTACCTGGTTTACTGCTTCCTGTTTGGTGTGCAGCTATTGGTTGTTGACAGTGTTAACGTCATTGAACTTACAAAACTTACAATAATATTTAACATGTTTGATTTTGTCGGTACGTGAAGACGAGATAAAGACTGACACAAACAGCTCAGACTGAGTTTTACGACCACCTTACAACAACAATCAAAATCACTGGAGTGTACACCAACTGATATTAATCTCTCATGATCTTACTCCGGCATTAGAAATTAGTCTATAAGAGATGAAATCGCTCACAAAGTCTTTACTCGTAAAGCCAGCGTGAGAAAAAATTGCAGGACAGAAATACCAAACTAGGTCTGAGGTAATTTAGAAAAGTGTCACCATTTTTTCGTTTGTCACCAGAAGACAAATTAAAGGTTCCACTTAAACTCCCAAATATGGACATCAGTGTTGGCCTAAAATATCCAGAACAGAGTTTTGGGTGACACTTTGTCATCAACCATATGTTTTCTGTCAAATTTTGAATATGCAGGAAAAAAACTACTTTAGGCAGAAGTAGGCAGATGGGGCCTTGTGCCTGTGCTTAGGACCTAGCACATGTTCATATTTATTTTGCCATTAAAGAATCAAATCATGCATCAGTAGGTCATGGCTGAGGAACCATCTTCAACTCATTTTAAGCCAGCCAACTCAACCGATACCCAGATCCATCTGCGCATTTATTTAAACACACATATAACATCACAGACTGAGCGTGTCTCCCTACAGACTGCCCATATCTCCCTCTTCTCAGCCTATGCACACCAACTCAGTGCTGGAGGGAATTGAATGCCGGGGCCAAGTTTTAAAGTAAATTGACTTCTTTTTAGTGTGTTACATAGAGGGAGAGCGGGACAAAGAGAGGGAGAGAAAAAGCAAAAGGGAGACATGGAGAGCAATCAATTTCCCCGCGGTTTCTTCAATAGCCAGCGGTCCTTTTCATACCTCCCAATTAGAACCTTTCCTAATCAGAGAAATACCTCTCCATTATTGAGACGGAGACAATGACACTCCCCAACATTTCCGCCTGCTCCAAAACTCTGTAGATTGCAGTACCGGTACACAAAGAATAAAGCACTGGGCTATATGGCAGGGGGGCGGGGGGGATGCTTGTGTTAAAATCACATGTGGAAATCTTTTGGCTCTTCTTGCGGCCCCAGAAAAACTGATGGGGAACAATGGCAGCCCGGCACAGCATCTGTCATGGCACAATATAAAAAGATGATCTTGGCACCGAATGGACAAAAAAAAAAAAAGAGAAAGAACGAGGGAGAGGGAGGAACACGGGGGAATGGAGGGGAGGGGAAGGGGAGGGCCAGGCGAGAGGTAATTCATTTGCAAATCAGGCCCTGGCGCTCAGGTCTATTTCAAGCTGCCAGTGGGTGCCAGGAGTTAACAAGGTAATCAGTTTCAATCCTGCCCTTCAATTGTACATCACACCCTCATCCAGAGAATACCCAGGCCTTTCTATAGGGGCAGAGGGGGGAAAAAGCAATCTGGCTGCCGGCTGGCTGAACACACAATGCACACACACCTGAAGACAAGTGTGTACAAATACAGGCACCCATGTATTCGCGTACACACACACCTACATAGACAATTTATTAATAGCCGTGTTTCCACAACATGTCCTGACAAGCTACTGTACTCAATTTTGACAGTTGTTTAAGTTGTTTAATCAGTCAGAAAAGCTACATATGTGCAAGTTTTTGGTTACTAGGCTTCTGTATTATAAATTTATTTGAATACATTTAAGTATTTTGGGACACAAAACATTTAAAAATGTCTGAATAGGTCAAAGTTGCTGTAGTCTTGACATCTATTGATCAAAAAATAAAATAAAATAAGGTTAAATTCGGCATGAACGAAGTACTGAAAAATGTTGATTTATCCCAGTCCTTCTGTTTCTCTCCTCTCATCTTATTTCTTACTGTACATATGAATCTGTGTATGTGTCTGTTTGCTTGATTGTCAATTTGCCAGCGCTCTTGCCGGATTTTAAGGGCCGCTGGTGCCACAAAACCACAAAAATATATACAATCATAAGCTCTTTCTAGCAATTTTAAGTTGCTAAAAAGGCACCTGGGAAGACTTGCAGCTCATGTTTGTCATGTGTACTGTAACCCTCTTTGATTTAAACTAAATAACTGGATATTCGAAGTCTTCCTTTTCCAAAAATCCTCTATACACACACAAGGGGGAACAAGCCTGTTCTGAACCTAAAAGTGGTACAAGCAAAACACTAGAAAGAAAACAGCAAGCTAAATCTGCCCTAATCCTTTCTTCCTCTCTCTGTATTCCTCTCTTTAGCCTGTGTCAGCTGTAACCGGCTGGCCGAGAGGCAGTTAGCCCCGGTTAGTCGCTCATCTGCATAATCAATATGACAACCTTATTTTTCTGATGCAAACAGGATTTTGCTGCTGAGCTGTGTTTGTTGATGTGTGTGTGTGTGTGTGTGTGTGTGTGTGTGTGTGTGTGTGTGTGTGTGTGTGTGTAAGTGTGTGTGAGTGCCCAGTCTGCTCCTGGCCAGCCTCAGTCATGGCCCTCTTTAGCCTTAATTAGATTAGGTGCGATTATCCCAGCTCTACCTTACAAGTGTACAGGCGGGATAAAGTGGCCACAAAGGCCAGCCTGTCACAGGGAGCGGGCTCTGGTCTGCAGGTTATCAGGGTCCAGGGAGACAAACCACGTACATTGTTATTCATATCATCTCCACACCGTTTTCTACGATGCCTTTTTCACTTCTCTTCGTGCACTGATCCCCCCCAGCCCCCCACCCCCACCACCACAACCCCTTCCATGTCTGTGGTGTCAAACTGGCGTAATCACTGGCCGGGGTAAGTCTCTCTTTTTTTTCTCTCTTTCTGTCTGTCCGTCAGAAGACAAAACAACATGGCCCCAAGCGCTCTGCAGTCTGGCCTACAGGGAGAGATGTCAGGAGTGTGAGAGTGTGTGTGTCTGTAGACTTCAAGGAAAAGCGGTACAAAGAAAAGTTAACCCAAGTCTCACACTAATGCAAATAGACGAACGCGCACGGCACAGACTTACATGCGCACACAGATGCCAAGGACAGAGTGGCTGCAACAGCTCACACGTGCACCCTGCAAACAAAATCCTGCTCTGAAGACCACTTCATTCACACCAATTCTCGGACTGGGTGTTGCACCTCAACATGTTTTTGGTACCCAAATGCATCCAAAGCACAGTACTGAAAAACTATTAAGCACTAAAACCTGGCATTGAATGTCTGGTCAGATTCATAATCTTGTTTACTTGCTCTGTGATGAAACAAGACCTGATTTACATTAACGCTTTGCCAAGTTAAGACCATTTTATCAAGGCAAATTTCAAGTTTGTCTTTTCAGTTTTCAGTAAAACTAAATTTAGGCCTCATTTGGTACGGGAGCAGAAATGTTTTATAGAAAAAACATGTTTATATTTCTCAAATTAAGATTTAAAAAAGTATTGTATCAGTAGTGGCCCTACTCAGTACTCACTGTGCATCAAAGATCATAACATAGACTATGACCATATAAAAACTCCTCTCAACTTGGCACATGTATACCTGCAAAAATGTGCGTGCCATAACATTGGCTCCGACTGCATTATTCCTTCTGATTAATATGTGTTTGAAAATTTAACGAGATGATTTGCTACTCTGTTTCATTATATGAAATGCTCCACCGTTTGCCCTCAAAACGTTTTCCACACAGAGCCGAGTGTGTACGGGAAGAAAAAGAGGTGAATTATTTCACTCACTGATGATTAGACAGCAGTGCCCAAAGTATTTATACACAACTGTGCATACTTTCCATGCTGTCAGATGTGGGCATAGAAAAGGGCAGAAAGAGAGAGGCAGGGGCACGTAAAAAGGAGAAAAGGGCTGAAAGATAGTAAGAAACTGAGAAAGATGGATGAGAAGTAAAATAAAGAAAGGAAAGTGTATGGGAATGCAGATTGAAAGAGGAACGTTTGACCAAGGCTTCTAGACCAGAAATAAAATGAATGAGTTGGCCGCATGTAAACTGTGTTTTTGGGGATATTTTAAAAATCTATCCACAAACAATTTTTTTCCTGTCCATATTAATGATTCTGGGGAGCATTTAAAGCTAACAAATATTATTTTGTTTTCCATACATGAAGAGTTTTGTATCATGTGCATAACAAACATTTAATCATCACTTGGTTTTTTTGCCAACATTCGCCAGATTGTGACATATTGGTATTGCATCATATTCTGAGAATGATTCTAGCCCAAACCCAAGTAGAGCTGACGTATCATACAACCCTGATTCCAAAAAGGTTGGGACATAAATAAAGAGAACGCAATGATTTGCAAATCTTCGTTGACCTATAAACAATTTAATACAGTACAAAGACAAGATATTTAATCTTCAAACTGATAAGCATCATTGTTTTTTGCAAATATACATTCATTCTGAATTTCACGCCTGTGCAATGTTCCAAAAAAGCTAGGACAGGGGGGCGTTTACCACAGTGTTTCATCCCCTTTTTCTTTTAACAACACACACTTAGCATTTGGGAATTGAGGACACTACCTGTTAAAGTTTTGATAGTGAAATTTCTTTCTCAAGATTCGCAAACGGGCCCCCTATAAAAGATTTATAGACTGTCTTTGTGGAAGAATGGGCCAAAATCCCATCTGAACACTGATTTTTATGGATTCAAATGTAACAATTTCTTAATCAGTGTAGTTTTAATAAGTTAATACCAACATCTGATCTAAAGTTTATGTGAATAGCTGCATTGGAAAAATGTGTAATTAAAAAAAAAGTGTTCTAAATAGAAATTATTGCATTCAGCTTTTATTTATGTTTTACACAGCGTCCCAACTTTTTGGGTCTGGAGTTGTAACAATAAAAAGACTGTATATGCTCTAATGTCAAAAAGTGGACAGCAGAAAAGAGCCATCAGTATGTGTGTGTCTGTGTGTGCGAGTGAGTGAGACACAAGGTAAAATAACTCTATTAGAGAACCGCAGGGACTGGGCTGGCGAGAGAGCCAGACAGAGCACATGAGAGTGAAGGAGAGCAAGAGTGAGTGAGACATTAGTACAAATGAATTAAACATCGGCCCAGAGATCTAAACTTCTGCTGAAAAAGTGGCAGGCTAAATGGGTGGGAGGGGAGAGGAGGGAGAGAATGAGAGAGAGGAGGAAGGCTTCATAACTTTCCGGTGGCTTCTCAACATTCAATATGAGCTGTGTATCGGTGGCACAAATAAGTGCTCCCATCCCTCAGTCATCACAGTTATGCGCGCGCACACACACGCTTGTATGATTGGTAACTGCGCTCGTAACTCTTTTGTTTCATTTCTCTGCGAAAGAAAACGGAAAGAAAAAATGGCAGCCGATGTGAAACCTCCGCTGAGAATGATTGTTATATGCTCCTCTCAAGCAATATTTACTTCCACAACTGAGTCATGGTACTTAACTATATGTCTGGAGCGCTGTTTACCCAGTCTGAAGGAGGTATTCTTGTAATGATCAATGCCATTAGGCAAGACCTGCAGAGTTGTGCTTCTGTCTCAGAGCAGCAGAGGTCAAATGCATGACGAAAGGTACTCTCTGCTAACTGAAAACTCGCCTCTGCTCCTCTATGTTACTTTGTCTGCTCCCTCCAACTAAAAAAGAACATTTCTTTATATAATGTATTCTCACTCTCAGCCTTTCTCATAAAGACTTCAGTCAACACCTTTCCTTGCCCCTGGTGCAGATGAATAAGCACTGGAGTCTGGAGAAAATTAAACATTAACGGTGTGTCTCTTTTACACATCATTCTCCATAACAATCTTCTCTTTTAGCTCCCCTCCCTGCCTTCACCACCACTCTGCTTCCTCCAACCAAAACTACCCGACTTCTCCAGCGAGAGGGAGCGAGAGAGAATATACTGAAGGCAGAAAAACATATTTTGTCGACAAGCACATTTACATAACCCTCCTAAATCGGAGCTGGCCTGTCATGTTTGCTGCTCATAACCTGCTGCTTATAATCCTGCCTGCATCCTCTTCTGATCCATAAAGCTGAGCAGCCAGCCACTTCAACAGCAGCCAGGACTGCCATCACTAGCTGCTGCTCCTGCTAAGACAGGGCTGTAAAAAGGAGGAGAGGAGAAGGGAGGAGAGGAGAGGGGGAGAAGAGGAGAAAATAAAAGAGAGGAACAGGGTAATTGGATTGGGGGGATCTTCTATTTGGCCGGGTCTGGTCTCTGTCATCATGCTCCAGGCCTGGCTTCTCTCAGTGCCTACAGCAGATCTCAAACGCATCAACACACACATAGACACACACACAACTCTAAACAGCACTGAACGGCTACCCAGTTCAGGAGGCAGACTGTCCTGTGCACAGCTAAAGCCTGTAGGGCGTCCAGTGAATTTTTTTTTTTTCATGTGTGTGAGTGTTTGCATACTCCTTTAACAACTCACTAAATGGTTAAACAGATTACAGAGCGCACTAAGTGGATTGTCACAGCTCTCTATCGCTCGCTCAGGGTGTCTCTCCTGCGATTAAAAGTGGCCAGATTTCTCTTTCTCTCTCTCTCTCTACACACACACACACACACACACACACACACACACAAATCTGCACACAAAACAGAGAGAGGTCAATCTCAGGCACAGACAGCATTTCCTGTAGTAACTGACTGTCAGGACGACAAAAGAAAAACTGTTTGTGATTATTTTCCACTACTCTTAAACTTCTCTAAAAATAAATAATTTTTTTTAAAAATACAGAACTGCACGCACTAAACACATGTACATCTAATATTCCCGAATATTCTAGTAGTATAATAATTAGGGACGAGCATGATTACGCTATTTGGATGTCAGTATTTTGAGTATTTTATTGAGTAATCGCTGCTTAATCGCTAACACATGAGCATGACTTTTTTATTTATTTGTTTTACTACTTAAAATGGGTAAAATCGTATTTCACTGTAAAGCTGCCTGCAGTGTATCAGTCCACTCAGCACCTTCTTGCCCTGCTGTCGCTCTCTCTGTTTATCATGAGGCTACTGCTGCAGGAGTGTGAGCTCCACACCAGGGGCAGTATTTAAGAGTCGCACAAACATACACAGTGACAGGGCTAACTGTTAGCATCGCACAGCTAATGTTCCCTAATGGTTATTAATGGGTTTAAGAACAGAGTCAGGCCGTTTCGGTGTCAGTGTGAGTTTGTAGGATCCGATAAATGGCTCAGTGTGAGATATTATCTGCTGCTGGTGTGTTAGCTTGTGCTAACCGGGTGGATGTTGAGCTGACCGAGTGGAGAGTGGCTCCTGACTGCTGAGACAGCCAGTCTGTGCTGTGTCTAGCCTATGTGACAGCAGATTTTTGTTGTGTTAACTTTGAATTTCTGGTTTAGTAGGCTAACTGAAGCCTGGTTCTTTCATAATTGTTATGCCATACTGCACTTGTTTTCCATTGTTGGCCAAGTTGCCTTCCTTTTCTTAGGTAAGATTGTTTTTAATGCAAGTACTCAAATAAAGAAGTTACTCAAAATGCGCATCCTTAACAATAATCATCATCCTCACTGACTGTTTCTTTAGTTTTTTGTTGAGTACAGCAATTATCTTTCCTGATAACATCTGTGGCAAAACTAGGGCTGTACCTGACTCATTAGGCCGTTAAATAGGAAATTTTCAACAATTTGGTTTTGAGTTTGAACGGGCTACATAGTACATTCAGTGTGACAGTGGCTTTCACGTGATATAGTAAACAAGCTAATTGCGCTAACAACGGATTGGAAATGCGCAACAAATTTTTTTGCCAACACTAGATATCAAACAAAAGCCAGAGACTGTGTAATTTTAGGTATCCGTGAGCTGTAAATTCACCACTTTCAAGCAGTAGAGAGAAGATAATGTTAACTCCGTGCCTTGTCCACGCTGACTGTACCAAACAGTAGCACGAAAATCAAGAGCGCTCACTGCACAACAAAATCTGGGGACCAAAACACCCCCAGAAGTACACTGCACAGCACACTGAGTCAAGAAAAAAATAAAAATAAAATAAAAGACTGCTTGACTTGAAGCAATCTCAGTTGGGTCTCCCACTGATGATTCAAATCTCTGACTTTCAGGGGGCAGCCCTAGGTCAAACCCATTTAAAGTTTTAGCAAACTGGAATACAGCTAATCCTTTTCTGGACTAATACAAGAACATTCAGCACATACCTTTCATCTAACTACCATTGATTTTATCCTAGATTATGCATCAGATACTGCCTGTGTTACTCTGCTCGCTCCGACGTCCTGTATCTTTCATCATTCAGGGTTTAATTAAGATGCAGTAAATGACCAAGGAAAATGTTGGTTGATTGAAAGTTGACCTTTTCCTCCAGTTATTTCTCTATTATTTTCTTGTGTCTTGCAGAAGAAGGGCTGATTAAAAAAACACAATGAACATTACCTGACAATCGCTAGTTCTATCTTAGACCCTCAAACCTGGCCTTGATTCCCATGGTAAAGCTCAAATTATACCAGCAGCGAGGGTCTGTGTGACATATATTTCCATCTACACAGCACATGATTGAACACGCTGGCATATGCCATGTGTGCTGTCTGCGTCTTTTTGGAGTATATCTGGCACTTAAGAGTCACTAGCATTCACCTGTATATACTGGCAGACTGGGCAGTACCAATGACCCTTTCATGACCCCCATTAGACCGATGAAGAACCAGGTTTGTCCTGCATCGCTGTGTAGGTATTAACAAGGTATTCATCTGCTTTTGTGTGTGTAAATAATTGTCCATCTAGTGAAGATCGAGTTGATGCAGCCAGGCTGTTTTCTATCCAATCTTTGCTCATTATCTGTGTGGAAAAAAAGCAGCTAATGACTATATACAGCCATGGGCCAAGAAACACTACAGCTGCACCGCTCTGTGTGCGCATGTGTTTGTCTACTGGGACCTGTGTGTATGTATGTGCACTGTCCATCCTTTGCATTTAGGCATCACTCCTATCCAACCACCCAGCCCCCATCCAAACTACACACACACACATCAACACATCACACAGACCTACTCCTCTTCAGCTTCACCCATGTCTCCTCTTGCTCCTGGCCACTAGGCTACCCCCCTTGACGCACACACAAATAATACACACACTTACAGCTCATTGATTTAAGTCAATGTGAGTGTATCCTAACCTTCCGAGGACGGTGTTTGAAGTCTCTCTTACCTCCCCAGACCCGCTCCCAGAGCCAGACACAGCCTACAGTCCTGCAAGAGTGCAGACAAACACACACATACACACACACCAGCAACAGCAGCAGCAGCAGCAGCAGCAGCTAGTGGTCCCATCCACACCACCCATACACACACTCCCAACAGGCTGAGAGGATGCCGCAGGCAGGGGCTACATATTGCAAACACACACACAAACACACTTACTTTCTCTGTGTATTACCAACACTAATGAGCTGATAGATGTTCAACAGAGGCAAAGAAGCAGACAATCATTTCCTCGGAGTGAGGCAAGGAGGGAGAGAAAATCAACAGCGGTGAGCGTGAATGTGTGTGTGCTTGTGTCTGGGGTCTTGTTTTATTTTCTCTCTGCCTCACAGCCTCTAGGCTTCCAGAGGTTAAGGCTGAGCGATGGAGCAAAGCTAGCCAAACTGAGGCCTGCGGGTCCTGCCGGGACCCCTGTGGTGAGGCTAGGTTCTGTTTAGCTTGTCAGGGGAAAACACAGTAATGAGAGGAATTACTAAACAATCACATTCACAGAGAGAGATGGGAATGGGCGGGTTGGTGGGGACGGCTCTGCGGACAAAAGTGTCAAGAAAACGCTTTATTTTAAAGACTTCAAAAAGAAACCCCACCCTTGTAAAATAAGCTATTTTACAAGTGCGAACAATGGATGCTGTTGAAGTGCTGCCCCGCACTAGCAGAGAAAAACTCCTAAATGATTCTTTCATAGACAAAGACATCAAAAAAAGCTTTAATGAATTGTAGGCAGTCATTTCATTTCTTTAACCCTAAGCTCATTATACCAACTCCAGTTTTACATGCACAGGGAAAAGACGGCTCTCTGATGCCATCAGAGGTCTCCACGCTGCCCTCTGTGCCTCCGCTGCCCAGCCTCTGCCTATTTCACACTCAAATGACATGAAATTGAGTCAGATGGACCAACAGTCCTCCTGTGACCTGGCACAGACAAGAAGTTCAGCCTAATTGGACAGACCTCTCTGATTGAGGATGTGGAGTGAGGCAGCCAGCCCACGTTCTTCCACTACCTTGGTGATCGGTTACAGAGGAAAGCAAAGAGGTCGACACTGCCGAAGGGAAAGGGTGAAGACTTCTCTTGAAAGCAGACAAATTCTTTGAGAAAGGAGTTGAGTTTGAGGAGGGTGACGGACATGAAGAAAGAAAAGAGTGAGAGTATGCATGTGTGTGTGTGTGCATTAAAATACGATAAAACCCATCACAACTGGACTCTGACTGTACTACATCCTCACCAAATTCCTTCAAGCCTGATCAAAGCCAAAATCTCTGCAGCTTAATTATGCCAAAACATTTTAAAACAATGACTTGTAATTAAAAAATATTCTCAAAAATCTGTCTGTGGAGAAAGAGCCGTCTGTTAACTGTAGATTCTACATTTCTGCTAATTAATTACAGGTGGGAATTGGGTCTGAACATCAGATGAAGAACGCTGTTACATTCAAATTATACTTCTGTCAATTATCTGCCTGGGGGCAGATGTGCACTTGTCAACACAACACACTGTTTGTTTCTCCTGCTCAAACACTGACAAGTAGTATTCATAATAATCAAACCTGACCTGACTCGAGCCAAACTGAGTTAAGAGAAAGTATCAGGTCCACTTACATGCAGGTTGAGAAACATAGATAAGTTGTGTGTATGTGTTTTAATTAATGTACAACAGCAGGGTCCCTACAGCTTAAGGCAAGATATATTTCAGTTTTGACACTTTTTACTGCTATTTGGAATTAAATTTAAGACCAATTTTTCAACAACCAAAACTGAAGTAAAAAATACATGAACCCAGGGGTGAAAATTAACACACGCTAAGCGCCAAATGCAGGTAGATTATCTATTTGGCAACTAAATCTCGGAAGGCTATCTGCCACATTGGCAGGTAAATGTTTGTACCAAAATAGTCATGTAATAAATTATATATATAATAGCTATTTGACGGTGGCTAATAGCAGACCGACGCTCTGTTTGTTGTGTGTTGCACCTTAATTGCTCCCCACTGCATCAAGGAACCTGTAGGCTTACTCGGACGACGCGTGAGCACGTAGGCATATCGCGCGCCTAGATCCATGATCTGCTTCAAGTAGCAAGCAAGCTATCACCGCGGGCGTCACGTGGCAGATTACCAGGTGTAAGTAAACCACCAACAAAACGAAAAAACACTGACGAGGACGAAGCTGAAGCTGTAATGTTAGAGAAAAAAAGAAAGTTTTGTGAGAAACTTAGGTTCGGCAATAACGGCATTTCAAGAGGCTGGCTACACTACGATGCTGAGGGTGCAGTAATAAGCTGTAATGTATGTCAGCAATATGCTAAAGAAAATGATTTTTGTTTTTAAAAACAGATAGTAACAATTACTTTGAGACTCTTCAATGCAACTTTAGAATAAAAAGATTCATAAAATGCTACTTCCTATGTCTTGGTATTTTAAGACTTTGAAAGATTTAGGGTTTAAGACATTTTAATACCTATTAAAGCCTTGTTTTTAAATTCATTAATTCAATGCCTTTTAAGACTTTTTAGGGATCCACAGAAGCCTGAATACTATGATCATTGTTTTTGAGGACAACAAGGAAGAGATACGTCAGGATTTTGCTCATCTTTGTAATTTGTCTCTGGTATGTTTCAGTGAATCCCAAGGGGTACATGGAAAGACTGTTGAGAAGCTAAACTAATTTGGGGGAAAAAAAAAAAAAAAAAATCATAATTTGATTTTTTTTTTTTTTAAATCACACATTTATTTTTATACGAGCTGCACTCCTCAGTTTCCCACCAAACTGGGTCAGTTGTAGCACATTATCATCCAAATTCTGCAACTAAGACTGTGTGGAAACTAGTTAGCAAGCATGCAGAGACATAAAAATGGATGCAAACTAATGCATAAATGGTTAAAGTGTTAGTTTCTACCACTCCAAGTGATGACAGTATAAATGCAAACTTGACTGCACCATGGCAGAAAAAAAAGCAAAACCTAAACCTCAGCAACTCAAGAATCTATTATGTCTTGTAAAAAAAAATACTAATTAATTAAACAAACTATTCAAAATTATGATGGGTGGTGTTGATGAAGGGGTGCTTGAGCACATCTGACAGGGTTACAGTGGTATGTCAGACAAAAAAAAAAAAGGTTGGGAACCACTTGCATATTTAACTCGGTGCCAAATATACAACAATGCACAATATTGTGTATTGTGAGAGCTCTTTTGTTGACAAATCTATGATTGAACAGAAAAAAACGAATAAACAGTTTTAGGGCTGGTTAAATTATTGAAGGAACCTCTTAGTTCTCTCTGTAAATACAAAGCCAGAAGATTACACAGAGGAAAGCTGACCTGCTGACCCTGTACACTGGTATGGGTAAATACACACACTCACACACACACCAGAACCCTATAATCACCCACTTACCCTTTGCCACTGGTGAAAGGCAACAAGATCTCTTAACAACAGCTCGTCTTTTTCAATCAATTTTGCATGAAAACATGCCGCTGGAGCACCAAGTTGCCTGCTGTCATACTAGAGGAGTGTTAAATGTTTAATGACGACAACACCACACACGAGCGCGCACACGCAGAGTCAGTGTCAGGGTGCCGCTCTGAGGGGCCCCTCTTTCATTCTGACAGACACTATAAAGCTCCTGAGCCTCTTCCCCACCCCGCCATCAACATCGCACTGCTTCACTCCTCTCCTACCACCCAGCAAGGAAACCTGGATGTAAATGAGGTTGGAGTGTTACAGTGTGTGTTTGTGTGTAAGTGGTGCGGATCAGAGGCTTACATAAAGACCCTACCCCCCATCACCTTTAAGTTTAAAGGAAGAAGAACAGGAAAAGGCAGAGAAAAAAGGCGAAGATAGGCAGGATATACTGCAGGAAGTCTTGTTTTAAATATTCCTGAAACATCTCACTGCTTCTGCCTTTCTTCTGTTGAAGAAACTCTAAACTCCTGTGGGAGAATCTGGGGAATAACAGGAACATCCATGTCAGGCAGATTTTGGACGCTGATAACAGCAAATCAAGGTCCACAGGTCGACTAATGTCATTTAAATTTTACTCATTAATTTCATTGTAAGTGTGATGATAGAGACAATTAAATTCTTCTTTAAAATCTTTCAGCATATCACAAAATATACATCAATTTAAAATAAACCAGAAGTTGCAATATCGGAGCCCAAAATATACAGGTTCCCCGATTGCCTAGGGCAAGTGAAATGCTACGTTGGGCTACTAAATCAAGCGAATCACTTGCTCACTTGGGTAGGTTTTAAAAAAGAAATTTTTTTCCAGAGCTGATGATAGACGTTGCTGAGGACTGAGCCATACTGCTTCCTTCCCATCTTCGTTAAGTCCCATCTTCAATTATTCTGGAAACAGGAGTTTAGGGCGGTGGCATTAAGCCCCGTTTCCACCACTTTCGGTATGGTACCTTTAGAATCAAAAGTAACCCTTTGGACAAAGTAGCTAGACCCTAGTTAGCTTAGCGTTTCCACTGCAAACAGTATTCTTTCATGCTCCGCCAAGCACTCACTGTACTTCCTTTTTTATTAGTCTGCACCTCGTTTATCATCCACAGAACGAGGCTATACATCGACATTTTCAGATCAAAAAAGATCAGGCTGCAGTGAAAGTCTTTCTTGATGGGATATTTCAAAATAGCGGGTTTGTGCATTTGGTCCTTCTCAGGCAAGCTCAGGGGGTTAGTGTTGCCGAAGTCACAGGAACAACGCTCGATGCTTTTGAAATGATGCTTTTTTTTTTCTCCAAGTGAGGATCAGAATATATGCAGTTTAAATAATCCAGTTGAAATGAATCTGTATGTTTAAACGCTTGAAGATCCACTCATTACTAAAAGTGTATGTCATCCAAGAGAGACAATAAAAACTGATGGAATAATCAAAGTTGTGATATTGGAATTTCAGGTGTTGATGGATTCCTGTCGTCAACTTATACCTTGAGTAAAATTACTCCACCTTAAAAGTCACCAGCAGTCGGCCCAGCAAATTAAGCTATTTTCCTCAGTCTACAGCTGCTGCAAGAGGCAGCAAAACATCCTTTCATGTTATAGTTACAGTTCACTAATAAAACTCTCCACAGTATGAACAGTGGTTACATGAGCTTCAAAACCAGGCACAACTCGGCCCTGAGCAGAGTGACCGTCCGCTATTGACCAATCAACAAACTGCAGTGTTCACAGCTCCACCTTTTAGTACTAGATCTGTGTGCTAGGTACCCCAACAGAGGGGTGACCAAACATGGGGACGGTACAGAACGGTCCCATTGGTACCATCCACAACTTTTCACAGTGGAAATGTAAAAAAAGTGTACTGAACTGAACTGTATGGTTATGGTACGTATGTTATTTGATAACCATTAATCAATACAACAATGTGTAAAGGTGCAAGTAAAACTTGACTTTGGGCAAGTATATTTCTGACCCTCTGGCCCATCCAGGCAAGTGAAAAACCACTGAACCCTGAATATGGTGTATTTTTATGTAAGAAGCAGATCACTTTAACTTCCTGAGGCAGAGCACATCTTTAGTGATTACCTAATACTGTTCCAGCAGATGTGAAACTCATGTTAAAACAACCAAAACAAGTATATCTTTTAAACAGTCCACCCCCTCCACCCACTGTGATTCTTTTTCTTTTCCACTGCAATTCTTTCTGTAACTGATATTTGTGAATTACAGAAGCAACAATCCTTAAGACTGTCATTTAATGCCTACTTGAAGTGACAAAAAACCTGCACATTATTATTTGTTACAAGATTATTATTTGTCTAATCAAAAATACCAAAAAAAACAAACCAAAACAATGTGCAAACAGTGAATAAACCATCTTTAAAGCCCAGACAGGAGGATAGACAGTTTGAAATATATTAACACTGCCACAGGTGGAAATGCAAACACACGCACACACACACAAACTTACTAAGTATATGAGCTCTCAGCCGCACACACAGACAAGCTAAAGCGGGGTCAGAGACAAAGGCAGAGATTCCTATCGATGCTGAAGGATATTGAAGCCTTAATAAGAAAATAGATATAGTCTGCTGGCCTTAACATTTCACTGTTAGCTTTATTTGTTTTACTGATACGCATCTAAGAAAGGCAATATGTAATAGCTTCAAATAAATGGAGCACTTTTCCTTTAAAGGCAAATTTCCATGTTCTGTTCACACAGAGAAATCTTGAGCCACAAAGTCTTCACTGATGACCACTGAAGCCTCAATATGGATGAAGCTTTTTATTATCAACACATCAGTTCTATCTTCTCTACTAACAAGTACTTAACTTATGACTTGTGGATTATTTAGTGAAAGACCGTTTACATTTACAAACTGTGTAGTTACAAAATAAACAAGAAACCATAGCTTGAATAATATGCGAATGCTTAACCCTCATTTCTAATTGTGTGCATGTTTTCTTCAGTTATATTTATGCGTAGTGCTTGCTAAATACATAAATTGAGTTGTGTTTTCTCAGTTAAGATTCCCTGTCAATGATACATTTTCTCAATAATTAGCTTTTACTTCTCTTAATGAGATACAGCACACACACACACGCAATTTCTAGAAAGAGTGCTGTGGCGGTTTGACAGTGGTGCAGTGTTTTTAGATAAGCTTCTTATGGCCGTTGCTACAGTGATAATTTTCATCATTTGATTCCACTGTTGCATCAAGAACACGTTCGAGGAATGGAGATCATTTTCAGTCAGATCAAAAGGTCGTAAAATCCTAAATTGCCATTTGACTATGAGTGCATATTTCTGTTAATAAATCCAATAAAAAGCCTACAAACTACTGCCTCAAAATGTTTTCTTTCAGACAGTTTCATACGCAAAGTATTCCTTTGTTTAAAAAACAAACAGCAGCGTCATCAACACCTGGATTCACCTTTGAATGTGTACTATAATTGACTTTTCAATCAGTGCAGTTAATTGTAAAGTTCTCTGTTAACTGACACAGACTGTGCCGTGAGTTTTACCATGGTTTACCTGGGGAGCCGAAGTCTCTTAAACTGACGTGTAGCACAGCAGCTGGTCCGCACCACTCATGGGATCCATAGTCTGATACACACATCTGTGCCATTCAATATGACAGACAACAACTGGGTACCAGTCATATTACAGTGGCCCCAAATCACATTAGAGCACACCGCGCTGGGGAGGGATTGAGGGTGCTATTCTGGTAGAGGCAAAGAGAGGCCTCTAAGGTCGTTTGACTCGTAGTGGAGTGTACCACTGTTTAAAGATCCACTACTCTAAACCTGTTTCTAGTGTGTATTACAGCCTTTAGAAGACGTAAGATTGCAAAGGAAGATGTCATTTGCCAGCATTTCTCACCTCAATAAGGAGCTCTCATTTATTGTGTTTTTTTCTTGGTATAAGTACCAACAACATCAGAGATGCATATGATGTTGTTATGTTTCTAGACTTATTGCGGCTGGGTGACAAGAGAGTGGAAAGTGGAGTTAAAGACATCAGACATCATCTGGTGACTGAAACATTTTCTAAAAACTGAATCAGCACTTCTACCTACTATCTATTCTTATATCCCTGTGACGTCTTCTCTTACAAGAGGGAATTATATCACATTACAAGGCCAGTGGAGCCTGGTGCTTGATTGCAAGGGGAAATGGAGGAAGAAAGGGAATGATGGGTTGATGGATGGAAGGATCAAGTGATGAATGGACAGACGGAGGAGCTGAGACTGAGCTCCATATTTACGTCTGTATTATGCTGACCAAAATGGTCGCCACTTGTGGAGCCTGCAGTTTAGATTGAGCTGGGCCAACCCAATGCCTGTTTGGTGTGTTTCTGTTTATCTGTACACGTATGCTCGCATGTACGAAATCATTCATCACTTACCCCTTTTTGTCTCCTTTGTCTTTACTCTTGTCCTTGTCTCTGTCTCTCCCTCTGTCCCTCTCCTTCTCTTTCTCCCTCTCCCGCTCGCGGCCCTTGCGTCGGCTCCGGTCCCGCTCCCTGCTGTAGCTGCGGCTCCTCCGGCGACTGCGGCTGCTGCTCCTTTTGCGGCTCTGGGTCCCTCGCCGGCTGCGGCTGCTGCTTTTACTACGCGAGCGCCGGTGGCGAGAATGAGACCTGGAAGAGATTAAAAGGTGACAAACATAGTTTACAGCTGATAATTCATCAAACTAATGTTTCTCCTAAATGAATAAAAAGTGGAATACTGGTAGTTTCTTCCACAAATAAGCCTTCAGTGTTAAATATCACCCACCTGTTCTAAGTTATATCCACTCTCTGCCTTGTCTACCTCTACTTCAGCTAATTATTGCCTGTATTACCCAGAATGCCTTTTGATCACTCGCAGAAACTGTGGCTGAGAATGTTTCACTTAGCTGTCAGTTATGCGTGTGTGTGGCAACAGTGACAGGAAACAGAAATAGGACTAGTAGAAGCAAAAGAGTGTGTTTCCACTGAGGAAACACATCTTGTGGATGTATTGCAGTGCATGTGATTCACAGTTGATTTCTCCCTGCAAGATTTTAAGACAGTATTGCAGGGCTATTCAATTACAGATTCAATTGGGCTGGATTTTAAAACCAGAAAATGTAGATGGACCAGACACTTTCAGCAACCTATTAAAATCTTTTTTTAGGTTTTGGTAATGTCAAATGCAAATGAATGTAGTAAAAAAAAAAAATAGCACTTTTGAAATTACAAAAAATAAAGGTCACATATCTGATACAGAAAAATAAAAAAAAGTGAAGAAACAGAATAAAAAGAGCTATCAATTCTATTAAAGCACAAGAACCATAACAACCACAACAATAAAAAGAAACCAATAACACTGTGTTGTCCATGTGCAACTCAACAGAGGTAAGAAGGAAGCGTAATGGCTCACTTGTTAGCTACTTCCAGACACTTCATGTAGGCTAGTTTCCATATTTTGTCATAGCGGTATATCCGAGTTATATATGCTGCGGCACACAGAGGGTGGTTCTGGGCTGGATGTGGCCTGCATTGTAAAGCTAATGCTAATGCTAACGCTTTAAACTCAAGTAAACCAGCAAACATTTATTCCTGTCTTTATTCTAGCACATACCTTTTATATGCTGTATAAACCTGCTGACAATAAAAGGCTTTTTTTTTTTTTGCTTTCAACATAGTTGGATTTTTGTTCATATATGAAAGACATGCTGCATGTGAACTCGGTCTCACTCCAAAGTCATCAAAACCCGGCACTTGGGCAGTGACTTGCTGCGTCAGAAACCAACGAAAAAAGGCATCCTTTAATGTCGACATGATACGCAGCTGACTGCTGTTATAGTTTGACGGCTCGCTGCAGTGTCGGGGGGAAACGCAGCGGGTCAAGACGGTGAAAGTCCGAGTGGGCCTGGCAGAAGGGGTGGTTGATGGGTCCAACAAACTTTCACCCCCGAGTGGTGTTTGTGTCCCGTAAGATTCTAAAGCCAAACCCTGTTCTTTTTATCCCAAACCTAACCATGTGTGTTTGTTGTTGAAGGGGGGGGGAAAAAAGCAATTCGCAGTGTTGTACCGATGTAGTGCTTTTATTTTGAAAGAGACCATGCATTAAATTTCCTGTGAAAACAGAAGTTTATCTTCAAAGAAGAGAACTTGACACGGTGTCCCAGAACGTCAACAACCATTTTGAGGGTACCCAAAAGTCAATGACCAAAACATCAATATGTGACGAGGAGATGAGCAGAACTGGAATTGAAACGAGAATCGACAAAATTGGTTGATAATGAAACATAACTCGATACCCAAAACCATCTTCGTGGGGATGGTGACATTAACACAGAAACACTCATATCTGTTAACAGAACCTAAAATAAAACTCAGTAGGATGAAACATTCCAAGAGTGGACAAATTCATCTGTCATTGGATGGAGCTAATAATATAGTTATGTGCAATCACATACACTGTCACAAACACACACACACACACACACACACACACACACACACACACACACACACACACACGGCCACAGTAGAAATGGAGCCAATTAGAGGCGGGCTCAGAGGAAGGCCTGTCCTCGGTATTGATCCTGACACTGGCCCTCTGGTCTCAAAAAGATTAACAGCAGGAGATTTACTTTGTTAGTTATGACACACAAACATATATACACACACAGTTACACACACATCATTTAAACCTCAACAAAAAGCAAATTGAAAATGTAACTCATGACTCAATATGGTGCTATACGCACAGAGACACAAATTACCAAAACATAAGCGCTTATTTATGTGCACATGACGCAGACAAAACCCTTCAACATACTTGGCTTGCGTGTGTGTTTGTGTGTGTTTGTGTGTGTGTGCTGGCATCCTGTGTCAGTGTACATGCGTGTGTGTGTGTGTGTGTGTGTGTGTGTGTGTGTGTATGTGTATGTGTGTGTGTGTGTGTGTGGCAAGGACCATGATTTGAAACCCCAGTAGAAATCGGCAGCTGAGATGCCGTTATTTTCCATCATCTATCATTTTATTGATTTGTCTATAAAAACAGTCAAACCTGCTGTCCACGAGCTTTATTGCTTTCCCCCCTTTATTAGTTTGCAGTTTGGGACATCCAGAGCTGTCTCTCTTCCGACAGAAAACTAATCATTTTCTTCAGACGCCTGTCACCCTCCTAACAGACAACACTCTGACAACTGTTGCAATCAATTAGGCTGGGGCGATTCTGATCACTGGAGAGTAGCTGCACTAGTTCAAGGTCTCCAAAAGAGAAAAAAAAACCTAGTTCTGTTTTTCAATACCACAAAAGTGCAGCACACAAAGACCAATAACAGTAAAACATCACCGTACATTTAGCACATACTGTGATGTACACAGCATATGAATCAGTTTAAAGTTTAGTTTTATGTTAACATATTGTTCCAGTCAAGTGTTACAATCAGGTTAAAACCTATCATTTTCATTACTGATTAATTTGCTGATTTTTCACGATGAATCATTCCCCAAGAATGCAGAAAATACTGAACAAATGTGAATTATAGTTTCCCAGAGCCCAGAATAACACACATCTTCAAATGTCCTACAAAACAAATAAAATATTAGAAAATAGTGAAAGGTTTTTGTTCAACTAACAGTCCAAAACTCAAAAATGTGCAGTTTATAATCAGATATAGTGTTCTCAAAATTATAAAATTATTGATACGTAGGGATTTGGAGTATTTGAAACCATTTCAATGCTCATTTTCCTCAGTATCAATACCAACAATACTTTTCCCACTCTCTCTTCTCTCGAACAGCGAGTTGACAAACACGCTCTAGTGACTCCATAGTCACGCCTCCTCTCACTCACTCACAGCGCTGTCTTCTCGTCATTCATCCATTTGCTCCCCTTGCATACAGGCTCTGCCAGCCTGGTTTTGTTTTGTTTATTTCCTTTGAAATGTGTGAAAATCTCAGAGGCTTTTGAACGTGTGCACTACTGCGAGAAGAACATTGTTTTCATTAATGTTAAAAGGTTTTAATTATTGTTAACGTAACTACAGTCATTCTGTTGTTCGCTGCCACAAACCAAGAATAGAATTTTCACTTTATAGCCGTTAAATTTATCTTTTCATAAAAATTTAGACTGTTACACCCTCGAAGTCAATTTTTCCTTGTTGTAGCAAAAATGCTAACAATACTTTTCGAGGTATTGTGCTGAAGTTACAAACTGGAGTATTGTGACAACACTAATCAGATATGACAAAAAAAAACAGCAAATCATCAGATTTGAGAAGCTTAAATCATCCAATGTTTGGAATTTTTGCTTTCTCAGGTGCTCATTATCATCAATTGATTCATATGGAAAAGTCTTTTAGTCTGATTAATATGTAAAAGTCTGATTAATCAACTGAACAAAAAATTCATTTATTAGTATTCTGTTAATCGAGTTATTTTTGCAGTTCTAGGCAAAACCAGTAAGTATTTCCACATTTTTGCTTAAAAAATGACCTCAGTGATGAATCAATTGTCAATACAGTTGTGGATTAATATTCTGTCAAGCAACTAATGGATTAAATTATCTTTTAATGCCTTTAAATGTCCCTTTTTATTAGATTTGACAGCTTGCTTGTAGCTTGTCTGCAAACACTAAGCACTTTAGCTTTATTTTTATAAATAGATTTTTATTTCTGCCTGTATTCTTTTTATGTAAAGCACTTTGAGCAAATACACAAATATTATTTATAATTATTAGTATTAATATTCTTATTAATCGACTGATCATTTTTAGCTCTAGTTACAATAATACCACAGTGATTTGAGCAGCTGTAGCACTCCTCTTTCTCTCCAGCATTAGTAACTTCTCCCACAGTAACACCAGTCTCATTGCATTTTGCAGAGCAGATACTAAAGCAGACACCCTGGAGTGATGATCAGAAATAATTATTATGAAACATCTGATTCAGAGGCAGAGGTGAAAGCAGTCATCAGTCACAGGACATTTGATTTAGCATGTTTAATACAGTGTTTACTGGGGCTACGATTAGGCTTGTCAGAGAATCACAGCTAATGGAAAAAAGCAAAAGAAAAACATTGGCATTTTTGGGGTTTGGAGTCTCCAGGCGAGATAATCCATCAATGGCCCAAACAGACCTTGGAATGAGTGAATCTATGTGTTGACAATGCCTGCGTATGTTTGTAATCAACAGTACATGAGGGGGAATACAACAGAGTTGCAGTGTTCCAAACCAAAGTCTTATATTTACAGCCAAGCAAATTGTGGCCAGAAGCAGCAGATGCAATAAACACAATCTCTCTCTCTCTGTTTCTCTGTCTCCCTCTCCCTTTCTCCCTCTGATGGCAAAGAAAACAGCCCACTTCTGGGGTGTGCAGCAAATTAAATTTACTGTAGTTAATAGAGTGAGCCTATGCTGCTAAATGTCAATTTCCTGACCAAGTCCTTCCCCTTGGAGAATGATTAGCTAATTTGGGCTGGGGATAAATGGGCTAATGCAGGACACACACAGATAAACAGCCACAGTTGGACCCCATGCCAAGCCCTTCCCCTGCTTTACATTTTATTGGCCTTATTATCTCCAGGGAAAATGGGTCCCCCTATGGCCTAAACATATTTTCATTTCTAATAAAAGGCCCTTGCTGGTTGCCCCCACATACAAAACCCCCCCGCAGCCTCCTTCCTCCATTCCTCCCTCGTTTCACTGTCCAATCCATTAAATCGGGGCTCTGCAATTGGCTGGGACCGTTTTCCTGGTGAATTATCAATAGAGTAATTATGCTGCATGTTGGGAGCCGGGCTGAAGCTTATCGCCGCTGACCCCCCAGTGCGCGCCAGGATATGATCCCTCACCATAGCCCATTGGGGTAATTATGTGGTCGGGTGTGAAGCTGGATGGTGTGTTACCCTTATCAGTCTGTATTCTATTTCTGTTTTCATTGAAAATTGGACATTAATGGCGGCTACGCGATACCACTAGTGTCAGATACAGGTGAACGTCTCCAATGGAATCTGACCCCATTTAAATCATTATTCATGCTACGCAGGGAAGGGACGGGGAACACGTGGACAGACACACACACACACACACACACACACACACACACACACACACACACACACACACACACACACACACACAAAGACACCAATTATCCTCACTGTTCCTTTAACCTTATCTGCACCATATTCATATTGTTTCTTCATTTCCCCAGCCGCCATGCTCTGTTGGGAGGACAAAACAAAGTTCATGTCCATATTGTATTTGTCCTGTGGCAGTAAACACCACACAGCAAGTGATGTTCTCACTGATGCCCCGAGCAGCGTCCTGGTCCATTAGGCCAGTGTGGCGCACCAGTGATTAATGGCTACGTAACTTTAACCCTATCGAATTTCAGTGGACGCTGGCAACACTGACCCCTGTCTGACCAGAGTCTTTATTACCAACAATACACCAAAAGCTGGACAAGAGTCATCATGGGACGCAGGAGTTATCTGTGCATATTCTATTTCAAGCTGAATAACTATCTACAATGCACTTGCTAGTAAAATCTGCGCACAAGACTTCGTTCACACTTTATTTTAAGATGGTAATCAGATGGTAATCGGACCACAAGTGGACAGCCAAGACACATCGCCATCCACACCTGTGTCTATCATGCATCTACAGCTGACCACGTGTGTGCAGATTTTGTTACTGCCTACATCACTTGCACTAGAAGGTCAAAGGGACCCACACACAGTTATTTTGTCCACACTCTTGTCAGTCATGTTAGCCAGGGCTCCTACAGCTTACAGCAAGTTAGGTTAAAGGCTTTTTTAACGCCACTCAGACTGAAATTTAAGACCAAAACCAAAGAAAAATAAAACATGAACCTACATCAACAGCTTAGGGTTAAAGGGTTAAAAAAACATGGGTGTTAGCAATATTTTGAGATTCATAAAATCCTACTTCCCATATAGTGTGCTGGAGACAAACAAAGAGCTCTCTAGTCTATGTATTAACAATATTTGAAAGTCACAGTGGTCCTCCATGATTACAAAATGCAACTAAATGGTAGCGTTCTGGTGCCCTGCAGATGAGACACACACCTTGCCTATCGCTCAGGAGAAAGCAATCTGGATGGTCGGAGGAGAGTGTGTGACGTATCATGTTTGTGATTCTTTCTTCTTCTGAGTGTGTCTGTGAGAGGGGGAGAGCCACAGGAGAGAGCGAGAGAACCAAAACGCTGAAGCCAATCTCGTGTCGGTTGCTTAAAAAAAACGACATGACCATTTATACTCGATGTTAGTGATATAGTCGTAGTGTTGTCACGATACCAAAATCTTTGTTTCGGTACCAATACCAATATGAATTTCGATGCTTTTCGATACTCTTCGGTACTTTTCCTAAGGAAAAGTCCTTTTGGATACAAACCTTTAGAACAATAAATAGTAGGGGTGTAACAGTACCAAAAAAAAATCATCAAGTGTAAACAGTATCAAATCAGTTAAAGAACTACAACTTTTTGGAGTCCAAGCTGTAGAGGCACTGCCTCTATCATTATATAATCTTTGTAAAATGATCAGGTAGTATGCCTTCACAGGAAAGTACAGCAGTAGACACCCATTAACACTTGAAATATGGACAGAAAATTGCAGTGTCACGTTTCAGGTTTTTTCAGAAAGATCGGAGGGAGAGAAACTGTCTGTGAAAAAGTACAAAAATGGACAACAAAAGCCAGCGGAAAAGAGGCGAGCCCAGAGGTGTGCAGGATTGATCCAACAACTACTAATTGTAACTAAAAACACAATAATTACAATATGCCTTGAAACTGTGTAATGTTGGATCGACTAAATAGAGATAGTGCCATACATACAATTTGTTATAAATATATAGGTGGTGCTCTCCGGCCTAAACAAAAAATATAATGCAAAATTCGAGATGAGGTTAAGTGCTTTTGTAAATACTGAACAGGCATTTTGAAACCCTACAATTAGTATCAAATCTTTATTTATTCACTGTATCTACAATTTATTTTTCTACACAGCCTTGACCGAGCCACACCGCTGGTGGTACAAGTATTGGTAAAACCTTAGATTTGAGTATCTCCAGTCACACACACACACATACACACACACACACATATACATACAAACACAAAGACTACAAAAAAGCTTGCCAGTCGACTTTTCCAAGCAATAGACAGATTGAAAAAGAAACGGGCCTATTGAAAGTGAGAAGATCCACATTTGAAGAACTTCATTAATGCGCTGTTCCCCGCCGAGTTATTTCCAGTGACAGAGCACACAGCAGCAGCTTCATGTTCAAGTTAAAAGTCACTTTTCTTTTTTCTGCCATTTCAATGTGTCTAAAAGCACCTTGAGTGAGCAATGTGCATTTCCTGCTGCCAAAAGACGTGGAAAACAGCTGTTCCTGCCTGACGCTGCCTGCTGAATGGAATGCAAATATGTTAACCATCCAGAATTTATTACTTTTGAGTGCTCTTCAAACGCAACGGCAGACACAAGTTTAATTTATGATATTCCTCTAATTATGAGAGCTGTTGAAATCATTTCCCAAGCTGCTTCCTCCTTCCAAGCAGCCACATTATCTGTTCCCTCAGTTCACAGTACATGCACGCACGCACGCATGCACACACACGGACTCAGTCATCCACCATGCACACCCACACAGAGACATAAATATACATACACACACACGCTAAATAACACACAAGGAATCGCTGCAAAGTAGCTGATTGTGAGCACAATTAACACAGCAAAGACAGAGCATGAAAGATTCACAGAAATGTTTTTTCTTCGTCCCCCTCTGCTTCATAAAAGCAATGTTTAGATTTGTCATAATCTTCAGTTTGCTTTTAATTTAGCAGTCGTCAACACAAACGTCTGCAATGCCCTGCTATGCTGTGAAGCAGAAATGAGACCCCATGCAGGCCACCCACTCACTGCCCCCCCCCCCATACCCACCCAAACACACACACACACACACACACACGGTTACAGCCACAAGCCACAAGGTCAAGTCATTTAGCAGAGTTCAAAGGCCTTCACAGACCCCTCAGATCTATATGAACCTACAACGGCCAGCCAACGATGAGGGAAAAGATGACTTACTGCGGCAAGATGGGGTTTCCATGTGTGTGTATGTGCATGTGTGTATATGTGCATGCCCGCGTGAGTGTGTCGCTGCTGTGTTGATTACCCGGCGTCTTCATTGGCGCATATGCCCAGTGTCACTCAGCCTCCTCATCGCAATCCTAAACTTGGCCGTCTGGTGTGCACCCGTGACCTTTGACCTCCGTGCAGCCGAAGCTCGACATGACACCCATTAGCAGCTGGAGCCGAGGGAGGCCCTGGCTCAGCCACTCAGCCCAGACACAAGGTCAAGTGAAGGTCACTCTGAGACTAGGTGCTAACTTGCCAACTCACTCACAGCCACTCACGCAATCGAAACCCACTTTTTTCCCTCCTTCCATCCATCACGGCCCGGAACAATTAGTTACCCCAAGTTAGGAGAGAGTTGTTTTGGTTGTCATTGCCTCCATCTGTATGAAGGTGGAAGGCAGGGAGGGAGAAACAGTTGAAGGACTGGAGGAGGAGGAGGAGGAGGAGGAGGAGGAGAGGGAGCGCAAACTACACAAGGAGAGACAATAGGTGAAGGACAGCAGGGGGGCTGTGGAGGGAGAAATAACAATAAGATGAAGGACAAAAAAAAGTTGGGGAGTCAAGAACGACCAAGGTAACAAAAAAGTGGGAGAATGACAATGAAAAGAAAAAACGATTGGGACTTACGGAGAGGACAGAGCAGACAGCCGTGCTTCACATCAAGCTGGCTCCAATTAGCAGGTGTGCTCTCAGCCGCTCGCTCTCCCTCTCTCTCTGGTCAGGGAAGATGTATTTTTCTGCCTTTTATACGCATGTATTTATGAAGTGGTAGGAGATCTGAGGGCCCTTAGCATAACAGCCTTTTATTGTTTAAATGTGGACTGCTCGGCCCCGTGTGCTTAAGTGATTTAGGAACCTCACAACTCCGGTATAAGAAAAATCATAAACGCTGAGACAAACCATGTGGGTGGACTGTAAAAGGCACCGAGGAATGGGCCGACAAAAAGCAGACACACATTCCACTACTAAAGGGAAACTACACTTAATTAAACACCCAAGACACAACTGGAATAGCGCCCTGTAAAAAACTATTAGTTTCCCCTCTTCAGTGGAATAACATAAAGTTGTCTTCTGACAGAACAGAGGCTTGTCTCATAAAGAAGTTTCTAAAAATCATTTTTTTTAAGAACTGCTGTCAAGACTGAACAAGGAGAAGGAGAGGGAGACAAACGCAGAGAGAGAGAGAGAGAGATCAAGAAATGAATAGAAAGAGAAAATACTCCACCTTCTGAGGGGGGGAAAAAAAAGACTCTGCCCTCCACTACATCTGTCGCTTCTCGCGGTCATAAAGAAGCCAGATTTTATCTTCTTTTACCAATCGATTCGTGATAGGGTGATTTTTGTGAAGCATAGCTGCACTGCGACACAGATCCCGTTTTGCAAACAATAAACACAGGAATATAAAAAGCTTTATTTAAGCTATATTTGTCTAAAGCTTCCACAAAATCCCAAATTCTTTTCTCCTGTCTCCACAGAACGTTATTGCTGATGCACCCAACCTCAATATAATTTCTATTTTTCTTATCTATTTTATATAATCTAAATCTTTTTAAATCTTTAGCAGAAATGGCAATAGTTGATTTGATATGTGCTGCTGAAAGCAGGATCCAAATCATGCCACATGTTACAGTGATGGCATAAATGTCATTCATCACACATCTGCAGTAGCACATGAGAGACGGGGGGTGCGCGCTTTGTTATCCCACTTTTTCTGAGTGTCAATATCCCACAGAGTTTACAGAGAAATCTGGCAAACTTCCACTCCAGCAAAACTGTTGACTGCATTTAAAATAATTACATTTTTTCCTGCTTTGATTTCGAGCCAAAATTGCTACGTCGGGCTCTCTGTTCAACCAGTCACAGAAGTGTTCTGCTCTTTGTTCAGCCAATCATACGACAGTTGGCCACGTATCCTTTGGGCGATCCATCTATCTCCACTTCCTCCTCATGTCCTCGACTCTGCCAAAACCCGAATGGATAGACAGAACAAAAAAGGAAGACAAATTTCAAATAGAAAAACTCATGCGCATGCTGAGAAAGTGTTTCATTACTTTCAAAAAGATTGTCAAGGTTTCAGTCAAGGCGCACATGATCCTTGTTTCATTTCTCAGCCATTCTCTCTCATTTTTCTCTTCTTTTTCCACAAATAAATTACTAAACGTGTGAGTGAAACCACATGCTTGTGTGTGTGTGTGTGCGCAGCAGTGTGTGTGCTTGTGTGGTTCCTTTGCTTGTCCAAAGTGAACTGACAAGTGCAGGCAGTGGTTCCATTAGCTGGCAATTTGCTCTCAAGTTGTCCGTGAGGGAGAGGGGGGGAATGAAGGAGTGTTTTTTTGGCAGGACGACGCACATGGCTCTGCTTAGGACGAGTTAAGTGAGGTGCTCGCACACATAATCCTAGGCCATCATTCAAACACTCTCGCAACACATACACTCTCAAACATGCAAGGACTTACATGTGAATAGGACGCAGCCTGAATGGAGATCAGTGCCTCCAATAATGAAAATTTTCATTGTAGACATGCATATATTTCCTTGATAAACGCGCTGATAAATGTGAAGTACTGTTCTGAATGTGACTTTGCCAGCATATTGTAAAGACCAGCTATAAGTCTGCACAAGCTTCCTCTGTGTCCCACAGAACGATGCTGTCCATATGGTTTGAGCCAGAGCATAAGTAGAGTACAAGGTAAACATGCCTGACTGAGGTTTGTCCATGCATGCTCTCTTAGCATGGGTCTCTACGGACTGGCTCAAAACCTGGCCACTGAATCACACACTGCACATAAACATACCTCCCTCCCTCTGTGTGTGTGTATGTGTGTGTGTGTGTGTGTAGCATGTTTAAGAGTGAAAAGAAAAACTGTGGACAGACGGTGGCGTTTATCTGTGCATAAATTAAGAGCAGAAGCTGTTAATTAAAAGGGGGAAAAATAAGCACAGATAAAATAAAACTTTGCTAATCGGCTACTTGGCAAGGTGACCTCGGAGTGCACCGGGCGCCATTCTAAGACCCGCTGTCCTGCTGGGCGAGTGGCACAGGGGGGCAATGTGCAGGTCCGGCTATGAGCAGCAGGCAACTGGTAGAGCCCCCCTCCTCTTTACTCTCTCTCCCTCTATGTATCACCGTCTCTCTATCTCTCTCTTCCCCCTCCTTCTCCGCCCAGAGCGTTATTAGACCCAGGGCTCTGCTGCGGCTCCAAACAGCTCAATGACAACACACAGGGCCTGCCAATTAGAAATAATTAGACAGTCATTTCAGTGGCAAGTCTTTATAAGTGCATATATAACGATGCAATGATGCTTATTAGCCGGCCTGAGCCGGCGAGGACCAGGGCCTCAAACGCTTTGGCGCTGGAGAAAATAATTATGCCAGTGATCACAAAGCGAGCTGCACATCTCTGTACTTCACCTCCACGCGTTTCAAAAATCCACTTCATTAGCTCCCGTAATTAATCCTCCATTAATTGCAGGAAAAGCCCAGTTTACCTCCCTTCGTTTCTAATTATCATCTTATAAATAGTTATGGTTCTAATTAATGTGTTCATTAGGCAGGATATTTCTCTCAAAGCCTCGCTGGGAGCCAAAGGTCCGGCTCGGCTCTCTCTGAAGCCTAACCAGCCAGAAGGTGAGGCCATCCTGCCTGCATTTGCTTTTATTTTACTACATTCAACCTCCTAATTGGCATTTAAAACCCAATTTGGAAGAACTTCAAGAAGCTTAAATAGGAGAGAGAGACAGAGAGAAGGCAGGAAGGAAAGAGAGAGAGATACATTTGGTGTTCATTTTCCTATGCCAGAGCTAAAGCGTTTCTGTCTCTGTCTTTCTCTTGGTCTGGCCAGACGAATGAGGCTTTTCACTGTCATAAAGTGAACACAATGAGGGCTGATTACATGCTATTAGTCTTCGGCATTGTAGAGGTTTTATTTGCTAAACATTGCAAGTGTGTCTCTACCAAAGTAATGACAGTGGGAGTGCCGTACTTCTGCTAGGTTTCTGTCATCAAACAGCCAAATTCTGTCTCCCATATACACATATAAAGTAACTAGTGAGCGTTTTATGACACTTAAATTAATGACAAAGATTTGTGTTCATTCAAACAGCTTTCAAAAAGAAAAAAAAATAGCGCTCTCGATGATTAGAGCTGGAAACTTAAAAAAAAACTTGAGTCAACTTCTGTTAAATTCAAAAACATATATAGCGAGAACGTTAAGGATTTATACTGTAAAAATAATTTATACAACAGTTATTTTAGATACACTGAATCATGCATCTTCAAACATGCTTGAGCTCCGGGTAAAAATTATGTTTACTGCAATATCTGGGGAAAAAAGCAAACTGTGATTATTTCACAATTTTACGACTAAACTTTTATTATCTGTTAATCATTTTTATTTAAGAGTAAGTATATGAAATGCTACTTATAAACAAGAGTGTCCATCAATGAAAAGCCATCTTATATAATAAATTATGAAGATTAAAACAAAAATTAATTTCAACTAATTTGTCTATTTTACCAAGATATTAAATGCTAACAACGGTGCGGTTTAAAGACCTTTTCACAGAAAACAGGTTTTATCTTCCCACCTCCACACTCAAAATGGTAAACAAGAGAAAATACAAATAACTAGAAAAGAAAAGCTGTTAGCTTTTATTAGACACTATTCAGATTCTCGTTATCTTGACAGTGATTAAGAGCTACAGTATGTCCATTTAACATCCCACTAATTCATCTGGATGAACAGGTAGAAAAATATGCACAGGTGACTTCACACACCTTTGATGTCTGCGGAAATTACAAAATTTGAGAGTTGTAGGAAAAACAAAGTCGCCTCTCTTTATAATCATAATTACAAGAATGATGAACTCTTGAGTGTGGATGTTCTTTCCTATTTTCTGATTTAAACACAAAACCGTGCGCTTGAGTTATTTCTGATGCACTTATCAGAACACCCGAGAGATTCCTATGTTTCCCTCCTTCACACTATGTCGAAAAACACAACTTACTTTCAAGTCGAGGCTATAACATAACAGGCTTTATGTGTCATTACTCCCAGTTTGTTAACAGATGGATAAAAAAGAAAAGGGACAACTCTTTGATGTTAAATTCATCTTTGTTTGGGACCATTGGACTAACTCCCTCATTTGATCGTCCGTGTGAGAGGACTGGTGTGATGCCTTTTGTGAGGTGAATTTTGTGTGTGCGTGTTACAGAGTGCAGACTTTACAGCTAGGTTGCTACCCAGGGGAGTAGGCTAGTGTGTTGTGAGCCTGCAGGATTGAGGGGTGCGGTGGAGTGAGGTGGTGGGGTGGACGGCTTGGCAGAAGTGAGGGGCGAGGGAGGAGGGAGGGGGTTTTCCTCTGGCGGTAGAGGGGAACACTGCTTGCGGCGAGGCGCGGATGAAAGAGGCTGTCTGTGTCAGTCACTTATTCCTCCCTTTGGTAAATAAAGGTTTCTGACAACAAAGCCAAGCAGCGCTTGACTGGCCTTTACAGCAGATGAATAAAAAAGACAACACAGAGAAAGAGAGTAAGACAGAGAGAGAGGGAGTGGAAAAGAGAGAAACACAACAACAAACGCGTTTAGATCTCACGACTGGAAGCATGTTGATTTTTATGGAGTAGAGAAGACGCAGCCGAACTAAACCAGGTCATCTTTCAGTTTAAATCAACACTTTGCAAGTCCAGTAATGGGGGAAGAAGGAAGAAAGGGCTGAATGTCATCCTGTGGAAGGGGGAGAAGAAAAGATGTTGAAAGTCCATGGGATAACAGACAGATGGAGGAAAAACAGCCAGGAGCCTGCTCTTAAATTCCACTATAGCATACACTTGACTAACCTGAGACCACTGTAACCTGTGAAAACACTAAGTGAGATACTACAGCAAAAGAAAAAGTATTTAAGATTTGTTCATATCATCTTATCTTATTTCCTATCCGTCAGCACCACCATTTGAGTTCCCTTATAATGTCAGGATCTCAGCGGTTTGTTGAGGGAACCAGATTTCACTTGTCATGTCCTCAAAACACACTCAGGGCTGTTTCCCTCATGAAGCCAGCGACACCCAGAACCACCTGCTACATCACACACACTCTAAACTGTGTGAATAAATATATGTTGGACACAAATGCGCAGAACAATTTCCACCCTGTCACCTGACATGGGAATTGCTGATCCAGGTGCAATGAAAAGCTGGGAGGCCACACTGCTCACCCACAATAAAGTCACTGATTTCCCTCACCCCTCCTCTCTCTTCTTGGACTCAACTGCCCTACCTTCCCTTCCCTCCCCCCTCAAAGACCTTTCCACTCCTCCCTTCAGTTCCTCACCTCAACCCTCCCCGTTCCCAAGCCGCCCGGATGACCTTGCGCACGCTCTGTGTCGGTGCTAGGCAGGAAAAGCTATCTAGCAGATGTACGACACCTCATCTCATACGGGGGAAAATTGCTGTGTGAAATAAGTACCAGGCCATCGTTCAACCCCTGCACACACACACACATGTATGGACACACACACACATGCCTAGAGTCCTTCTGTGATCTCCAGTGCAGAAAGCAGAGCTCATGTTATAAAACTAAAACATCTACATACTCGTTCTAGAGTGGACATGACAGGGTGGCCTAGTGGTTGTCTCATAACCAGAAGACCGAGGCATTGAAACTAGCTAGCTCTGGGTGCTGGTCTTTAGTCAAATCTGACCTCTGACCTCTCTGATGGAAGACAGCAGAATGTGCCTAAGGGGATCCCTAAAATTACATCCTATATTTCATGTCAGCCTTAATGCAGAAGACTAGAGCTGAGACCTAATCCGAAGATCTAGCAGATAAACCTGGGGAGTTTATTCATAACACTTGCATATTGCACTGAAATACTGCAGTGACATCTTGTGTGAAGCTAGAAATGTATGCTTTCAGAAAGTTCAGAGACATCAACAATACACTGTTGATGTCTCTTGCCACAATTTTATCTTGGACTGACAGTAGAAATACAAAGCCAAAATGCGGCCCCTGACTGTCTATCCTGGCCCAAACTCATGTCCAACCTAAGCCACAACCTCCAGGGCTTCAAACTGAAACCAAGGCTAAGTGCAAAAAACTGCTGTTCCTCTAATGGCCACTTGAGGCTGGCTCCAAAAGCGAGTCAATCCCCATAGACCCCCATGGTAAAATGTCAAACTTTACAGCAGGAAATTAACATGTTTACAGCCCGATACAAAAAACGGTTTTGGTGTCTGTAGCTCATTTCCCCGTTCATTACAACTGTACGTGGGGGTGAATTTTTTATAACTCACCCATTTTAATTCTATTAAGACTTACAGTTATGTATAATAAGGGTGCGGTCACTGTGAGTGACAGGCACTCTGCAAGGCATCATGATCGAATCCACCCTTTCCTCCTCCCCAGCTCCACCCTCTCATCCAAATATGGTCAGCTTGAGTTACTTCCGGCTCCAAAAACCCAAGATGGCGACAACCAAATTGTCAAACCTGGCTTCAAACAGGAGTCCACAAACCAATGGGTGGCTTTACGATGGCTATGTCTATTATTTTCATAGTCTATGGTGCCGCCCACAGTCCTTTCCCCTTGCTCTAACTAAGCATCAGTTCCGAACTCATCCCGGCCTCTGTGTCTCCAAGCTGGCTGAGATAATCCTGACTCTGGTCTGATATCCTCGCATGGTGGGTGGTGCATTTAGCTTGCTATCTATCTCCTCTAGGGGAGAGACAGATAATTAGAGGTCTCGCTCTCCTTAGAGTCATGACAGCAGCCCAGTGATGAAGCCGCTCCAGTGTTAGCGGGGCTAAACCCTGACGCTAGCACTCTGCCCTGCTAACTCAACACACCCCTGAAATATTAATGAGGAAAATGTAAGCATTTGTGTGTGTGCCCTGCAGTAAACACTCACCTATGTGAGTGCATGCACACACGTGTGAATAACCAATGGATGAAATGCTCAGCTTCTCTTTGATGGGTCAAGTGGTAGATTTGTCGCACCTGCCATTCCTCCGTTTCTTCCAACAGTTCCTCTAAAATGAACTGTTAAGTGAATGAAGGACTGACAGAATGACTGACTGAGCCACACGCATTTAACCCCTGCTGCGGACTCCCATAAAAGCGCGGCACCACACCGCTCCGCCGAGCTCACCTAAAGACGTGCCTGTGATCCGGCTGTGATGAGAGGCTGCGTCGTCTTTGTTGGATTGGGTACACATCAGATCACTGTACGCTGCTGCTGCCATGCTCCACTCTGCTCTCCCCCAGTGGACTAGGCCGTGACACCCCCCCCCCCCCCCCGGCTCTCCGTGAACATGCATTCACGCAAATCTGCACATACATGCATACACTCAATCAACCTCACACATGCTGGTGCGCGCACTGGCAGGCACACGCACAGCCTAATATGCCTGCTCACATCAGAGAGAATAAACATTAATGGCAAATAGGTAATCTGCTCCTCTTGTCTGTTTTACATTTCAGGGCAAGATTGACTGCCTCTGGGGGACCTGGCCCTTCTCTGATTGAGGGCAGGAAAAAAAAGGAGAAAGAGAGAACGAGAGGAGAGAAGGGGGAAGCAACGATAGATGGTAAACACATGATAGAGCATTATTCTTATTTCACGTATCTCTTTATTTTTTATTTATACATGAGAGATTGAAAAGAAGGTAATAATATCCCCTCCTTTCAACCCACGACGGCCCCACTATAGTCCTAATCTTCTCCCCTGCAATATTCTGATGCAGACGTTATTATTCTCATTTCTTCTGAATAATATCCCTCTCTCAGGCCTATCTGTTCTCTCTGCCGGTGCTCGCTTTGTCTCTCCCCTTCATTTTCCTCCTTTAGGATCTTCTCCGCTCTCTCCCTCACTTGCACTAACTCAACCTATTCTCTCCACACTTTTCCATTCTCCGCTAACTTCTCGTCTCTCCAGACGCTGCACTCGGCCTCTTCTTGCCTCTCTCTTTCATATTCTGAAGGTGGTGCTGGGGTTGGCGTGGCTGGGGTGGGGGTGGCAGGCAGCACCTCATATCCTATCTGCGTATCAATCATGAGGTCCTGTCCACTCAATCCTCCTCTGATCCATCAGCCAGCCTCTCAGCCAGCTCAGGCAGCCTCATCCAGACACACACACACACACACACACACACACACACACACACACACCACTGACTAATGGCAGACAGGGCACCTGTGCACACCAACCTGCTTTCATCCTGCAACCACAGTGGATACAGAATGTGCAGTGTCCCACAACAGAGCTGTATAGTACATGATTGTAACACTTCAGTTGCTCCTAGTACTGAAGAAAACACTCAAAATACTGACTGCAAGATAGTCACATGATTTGTCATAATTAGTCCCATTTAGCAGACTAACTAACAATTAAACTTAGTTATTTTATTCATTAATAGATAACGCATTTGGTCTTTAAAAGCCAGAGAGTAGTAAAAAAAAAAAAAAGCCTTTCCAAGAGCCCAAAGTTATCTTTTTAAATAGCTCACTGTTCCAAATAAAATTCTAAACAACAACGCAATTAATCAACTAATCATTTCAGGTCTAGTCCCATTTATTATTTGACACAACCAAATTTCCGTTGGACTGTTCAAAGCTAAAACAGGAGCACACATGTGGTGGCCAACAACAAAGTTTCGCAGACACAAATTGCAGCTGCCATCACATAACTACATAAATTCATCATCAATGCCATCATTTTGCACATCCCCACCTCCAACACCGCCTCCACCTCATAACACCCCACCACGCACTCCCACCAACACCAGCCCAACCCACCTGCTCCTCGCTCACCGCTAAGCCGATTACACAACGCAACCCTCCTAATCACAGTACAGCGTTTGTAAACACCGATGTCATCGACTGTAATTCTAAATCTCCCAAATCCCTTCCACCCTTCATCTCACACCACACCAGTAATGCCATTTTCGACTGATGTTTTAATCGCCAGTGCCGCTGTGAGTGACTGCCACTGTACCACAGAGAGTAGGCAGACAATGTGTGAAAACCTGTTTGGACAAATTCTCTCCATAAATGGCTTTGGTTCACAGCGCAACACAGACATTGTGGCTTTTTTCTGAAGCCCCAAAATGTTCTGTGACCACAATGCTGAAGAGTTGAAGTGTGGTGTCTTTTCATGGTGCCATCGTCCACTCTTACGTCAAAACGTCTCTGTTGCATCATCCATTCAGCCTGACACCTCTGTAATGAAGATATTAAAACTCCTTTTCCTTTGTGATTAAAATGATCTCTGCTCTCCCCCACAGCCATACACAAGTAAACAAAGGACCTCGCTCACGCATATATTATGACAACCTTTTCTTCAATTGTACGTCTGTGCATGTTTTTTATGTGTGTGTGACAATGTGTGTGCGTGTATGTGTGTGTGTGTGTGTGTGTGTGTGTGTGTCAGTGAGAGTGAGGGATTTAAAAACAGCACAGTTTACTGGTTCATTAGCACCAGATTAACTATGCTAATGACATGGACCACCACACACAGAGACGTTGCCTTTATGTTTCTGAAAGGGATACACGACTATGTGTGTGTGCGTGTGTGCGCCTGTGTGTGTGTGTGTTTGTGTGTGTGTGTGACAGAGAGAGAGAGTGAGAGAGAGAAGTGTGGTGCAGGTGTGTACACATTAGTCTTGCATGAATAAGTCCCTGACAAAAAAACGAGTCAGCTCCGCCAATAATAATCATAATTCAACAAAGTATGTATGGGTAATGGTGTTTTAATTGCATTAATGAGTGAATGGAGAGCTGCTGCCAGAAGAGATTTGGGAAGGATTGAACTGGTGTTGCAATATGACCTGCTGTCTCTGCGGGTCTCTGTTTCATTAATACTCACACAGTGAGACAGATAGTCAGGGCAAACCGAGACACGAGTTCTCGCACACGCAACATACTAATCCAGACCTGAGACGCAAGTTTCCATGTGGCTCCGTCTGATGACATAAGACATAAATACGAAATGATGTGTTTGTTTACGCTGAAATAAACTTCCAAAAGTCTTATTGCTTTTGTAATAAAAAAAGTCTGCAATGGCATTCCACATACTGATTTGTAATACAAACACTCAAAGAGTGCTTCAAGGCGATTTTTTTTTTTTTTGGTCACTCCTAAATGATGTAGCCACTGTTCATTCCTTTCAACTACTACATACCTTCTCTTTCATATAAATACAACAAACTGTTCTTTTTTTTAATCTTCTATTTCATTTTGTTTTTACTTTTTAAAATTATTTCTATGTGTGTCTTTTAAAAATAAAATAATAATAAAAAGTACATAATATTCAATACATATATATTTAAAGATATTTTTAAATAGACAGATATTATTATTATTATTGGGTTAGGATAAGGGGCATTTTGCCAAAAGATGGTAAAATGTTGTGTGGTTACACAATCCAGAAGTTGTTCAGCAGAATAACAGTTAAGTGAGCTGTGAAAGTGTGTGTGTGTGTGTGTGTGTGTGTGTGTGTGTGTGTGTGTGTGAGAGAGAGAGAGAGAGAGAGAGAGAGAGACAGAGAGGGTCTACCTCCTGTCTCGGCTGCGTGACCTATGCGAGCGGTGGCTCCTCCCTTTGTCTCTGTCTGCGCTGCGACTCCTCCTCCTGCGAGACGAACTGTGAGATGAACTGCTGCTGGAACGTCTTCTCCTCCTGGAACACACAGACCGAATACATACAGTTCAATAACACTTGTATTATTAGTGGGATACTTAAAACAAAACATCAATCAGACAGCAGAGCTGGGGTTTTGACAATTATTTTTTTTTGTGATTCTGGCAAATCAAAAATAGTTAAACATGTTGGTTCCTGAAAAAATGTGGTTCCCAAAAACTGCTGAGAATTAAGATTTGTTAATGGTGACTGATCATCCGGCATCATTGTGTAGTTTCTTTTAATTTATTATCCATAATATAAAATCAAGTCAAACAGTTTCCATATCAGCTTCCTCCACACTTCCCCGCTATGCTCCACCCCACCATGACAAGCACCATCTCTATTATTCTCTGTGTTCATTCACCATCATCTGAAATTCTTCCCTCTCCTACATAAGTGGATGCTGTATTCCTAATTTGTTTTGCTGTTCATTTCAAGAGCAAATATGTCCTTGTGTCCCAGACAACCTCACCTGCCATAAGCAGCGCTGACGGCTACTTTGCATTAGTGAACACGCTCATCCGCAGCCGAGAGCAGCGGGGCCATGTGGGCTGCCCTACAGTTCCTCCACAGGGGCCCTTTGGTGCTCTGCTGCTCTTTAATGTGGCTACAGCAGTGTGTGTAGCGTCTATTTTCCAAACACCACTCACACCGAGTTCCTATTGATATCATGTAGCAGGAGGCATTTATGGGGGTGAATGTAAATGTAGAAACCCCCCTCCTCTACTGCGCAAACAGTTTGAGTAATATTCATTATTTAAAATCCCTTCTTTTCTTTCACCAAAGCCAAAAATACCCCAATCTTTTTAGCACACACACACACAAAAAAAAACACACATACACGGTCCTATGGGAGCTCCGCAAGATAGAGGAGAAGAGGAGAAAAAGGAAAGCAATTCAAATAACACAGAGGCTGAACTATCAAACCAGATTTGTACCACTTAGAGCAGCGCAGGAAAGATCCATTAGTATTCCAAAGGCTGGATCCCATGAGCAGGGCCTTATGAAATAACTTCCACAGCCCTCGTACAACCACTTCACACATTACACAGAAGAAACACACAGTAGTGAGCTGAGGGTTTTTGGAAGGTGGCGTTAGCTTACACATTCTCTCAAAAGCCTGCACAATTGTAACATAATAAAAACATAATGGCTCAAAAACATGGGAGGGGGACGTGCTGGTTAACACAGACGTCTTTCATATGAATACAACAACTAGCAAGTTGGATTTTCTCTTGTTAACTTACACACACTGACTGCTCGCCCCCCACTCGCACTTGGTATCTCACACACATAGCCATGGACACAGTTACTCTCTTTACACATAAACGTGAATCATGTGGTCATGATGTCACCAGCTACGAGCATAAGCACTCCTCTGTTATACTACATGTGAGGTCTCGTTATTCCATTTGTTTGTATGCAAGTTAAAAATGCGATAGACTCTGTGCCGTCATTCATATGGGCCTATTTAAGGAGCTCAGTTCACACACACACACACACACACACACACACACACACACACACACACACACACACACACACACACACAAGGCCTTGGTTAATTGATCACAACGTATGGCTAATAGATGAGGGACTGTGGTCCCAGGGTTTATGCTGCCCACCCAACCCCATCCCGTACAGACAGGCAATGACTTCCAATCAGCAGTAATGGACCTTGACCAAGCCTCATAAATAATTACCATCAACTGGCCTTGTCTGAACAGCCACAAACATTCAGTGGCAGCTGTGGATGGATGGAGGGTGAATGAAGGAGGCCAGATTCAGCCACTAGCCACTTGTAAAGATGTCTGATTAGTACAGAGCCTCTCCTTTCATTGACACTGCTCAGTAACAAAGTATGGTACTTTGGAAACATGAGGAGAAGCTTATAAAACCGGTAAAAGCTAATAACCTTCAGATTTTGTTAAATTTCTGAGACTGGACACAAATTGAGCAGTCAAAACAGCAACATCTACCCAACGTTTCTGGCTATGTTTCATCTTTAAAATAACCTCAAGCCAAATCACAACGGTAAAAGTGCTAGTTTCACTTTTTATAATACTGCCGATATTCTTGACGAAAGTCCAGATGGACCGGACCGCTAGTAGGACTAATAAATTGTGATGCTGAGCAAGAGCAGTGTTTTCTTAAGACTCAAGTGATACTTTTCAAGGCACCAACATCTGAGAAAGCTGGAAGTGTGAATATCTTCTTTTAAAAAGATAATGTGGGATGTCTGACATATGAACAACTAAGATCATTTAGGCTAAATCAAAATGCAATTGTTACATTTCATATCTAGGTATTCTTAGAGTCCATATCTAGCATTCATTGTAAATATCACTTACTGAGAATAAACATTCCACCCTGAAAGTGTCTTCAATTATCCTGAGCAAGGGCCGACACTAAAAACACCAGACAGAATTCTTACTTAAGACTCATTTGAAACTGAAAAGCTGAAATATAAACATCTGTAAGTTTAAAATCAGAATACATTACGTGTTTGAATTGAATGTAAAAGAGGTTTACACGACATGCAAACTAACTTATGTGGAATTTTTCAAGTTTTTCTGAGATCTCCATGTTTTAAATCTAGTTGAAGCAGGAAGACAAACATTTTCTCTGGGTTCTCCGGCTTCCTCCCACAATCCAGAGACATGCATGTCGGGTTAATTGGTGTCTTTAAATTGGTTGTAGGTGTGAATGTGAGCGTGAATGGTTGTCTGTCTCTACGTGTCAGCCCAGCCCAGTGTCAGCTGCGGTTAGGGAAAATGAATGAATGAATATTGAGGAAAACACTGAATTATACAAGATCAAAACTAAAGAGTAATTAAAGGGCCAGTGTGTAAAATGGGTTGAAAACAGTGACATCAGTGGTCAAATTCACTCACTCGCTCACCCCTCCCGTTGGGTGGCCTCGTAGGGACAAAAAGCCTGGCACACGACTTTTTCAGGAGTAGGTCTATCTAGCGACGAGGTAAATGTTTATTTAGAAATCTTAACCATGTTACGATATTGTAATGGATCCCTCACGAGCAGGAGACCAGAGGAGCATTCGAGAAAAAGGCCTGTTTATTTGAGCACTCCAGAAACTCCGGTAACACTCCACTCCGTCCCAAACTCTGACTCTTCTAGCATAACAGACACACTTCATAACTTTACACACATACTCGTTTACCATACTGAGTGGGGACCCCCCTCCCCTCTCTGCTCCGCCAATCTCCAGCCTGCACACTGACTGACAGCGTAGCCGGTAAACAGAGCTCAGCTGTTTATTTAGCCTAGCAATAACTCCGGACTATAGTAGCTGCAATGGACGACTTTGAACATGATTTTGAAGAGTTTCTTGTAGCGGACACAGACCCAGAGCCATACCTGTTTGAGCCGGAGCATACAAATGAGGAACTCCATGTGTTTGATGCTGAGCGGGCGAGAAGAGAGGCTGAATGGGACAGAATGGGATTTGGTGCTACTGCTACCATCGTTGGGGAGATATATCATCAGGAGGAAAAGCGTCGCAGAGAGTGCATCACAAGGAGTGAAGTTGCGTCTTCTTTTCCTTGCAGATGACGGTTCGGGTTCATTCTCTCCTGTTGCATGGTAAGTGTGGTCCATTCGCAAACTTTATAACTAAAAAAACTTTTCACTACTCTCTATCCATGAACTACTAACACACTCTGCTGTTTCCTCCTCCTCCTTCCTTCCTTCCGCAGTCTTCGTTGGTTCATTTATACATGTGAAACGCGTTCTCTGGCTGGCTGGATTGTCCGCTTGGTCTGCCGTACATACATGGCGGCGCAAGATGGCGACCTCTCTAAAGCAAGGCCCTTGCTATACATATATATATTCATATACATATATATATATATATATATATATAAAGCATAATTATAAGGCTACGAAAACCAAACGAATTTTATTTTATAGCGATTATACACTTATATAAACATATTAATGGGTAGAATATTCAGATTCAGATTGACAATAAACCACGCCAAATATTACACACTGGCCCTTTAAGTTATTTCAAAGTAACTGCATCTCTCCCTTCATGCACATGGGTTTACCCCTTGAGATGCACAAATAATGAATTTGAAGCCACAGCTATATATCTCCATTCTTTTTCCACCTCAAAACATTAACATAAATGCTATTTCCACAGTAGAATAAAGCCAAGGTATAAATAATGAAATGAATGATGGCTAAATTCCATTGAGCTTATTTGGTTTCAGGGTCCTGGTGGTGTGCATGCTGGCTCAATGTCACAGCTTACTGCAATACTTTCCCTACTACAATTTCCTGACTTTGTCAAAATGTCTGCTACGAAAGAGGACGGCCAAACATTGGCAGTAAAGCTACTGGACCTAAACTAATAATGCATTTTAAAACTGACTGCAACCAGTAGAATGGAGAGAACTCTGCTATAACTGGGTTGATGCTTCACTAAAATGACATCAGACACCTGAGGTTTAACAGCTGTTAAACTGACCATGGCTGCAACATCAGAGGGTTAGTCTTAACATACATTTTAGCCTCTGACAAGTTGTAAAAGGAAAAAAAATAAACATAAGGAGGCAAGAAGTGTGCACGCAATACTTTCAACCTTTGATTCACTTTGTAACCACAGAGAAGATTGACCATTTGAGTCGGGGGCTTATTTTCTAAGCACTTAACAGAACACCAAGGGAAAACTTTTCTCACATGACAACGAGGTGAAAATGCAGCATCAGCACCAGAGTAGCGCCCCTGGAGATTAAACTGTCCTGCTGAAGTGTCCTTGAGCAAGACAGACTGTCACCTACACAATCCTCATCCCTTCTGCCTCTCATTAGAAAAGAAGAGTGTGTTATACATGCACCCTCACCTCCTGTCTCTGTCCTTGTCTCTGGAGCGAGAGCGGCTCCGGCGACTGGACCTCCGACTCCGGCTGCTGGCCACCCTGCTGTCGGAGGATGAGGACGAAGAAGAGGAGGAGGAGGATGACCGGCGACGCTGCTTTCTCTTCCTCTTGCTCCGACTGTCATCCTCACTATCAGAGGAGCGGCGACCCATGCTGTCTGACTGTCAGCTGGCAAAACACACACAAGAGAAGTGTTACTGATGAGCTATGTCTATTTTAGCAACAATTTCATACACGCCTAAACTAAGAGTATCGACATGAACATGCTGAACTATTTAACAAAACAAACACAACATCGTATTCACAAAATATGTTTTAATGCGGTTAATAAAACACAGAGGTCTCATATTGGATATGGCTGTGTAGCTAGCTAACACGACATGTAATTTAGCTTATCCAAGACATTGAGGGGTATGAGTTACGTAATAAAAGTCCCCGATAAAGCTATAAAAACGACAAAAGTGTTGCTGTAAATACAGACGACATAACATTATATTTCAAAGGAATTTCCAAGGAGGCTAGCTAGCATGCTAACTGTGCTCCACTAACGTTTGGCTGTATGCTAGCTCTTGTTTTGACTGAAGCAGCCTCGCCGTTAAACAGTAACAATGTCTCACGCTGCGGTCAGTAAACGTTACGTGAAATACAAAGTATGGCAAATTAAATGACGGTTTCATTGAAAGAAAAGTCCCGCTCCTCACCTTTAAATTGTTGTGAAGCTCCACAACTCAGCCATGCACTGCTCAGCAGACTCTACTCGTCAAACCGGAAAGCATCGATGGAGTCCAGACTGAAGAATCGATCACAGAGCAGTCGATCGAGGGGCTGCTCTCATCTGGGTTTAAATGATGTGTTCTCGGTTTGCTCTAAATGATATCTCTAGCCTAAAATGAGCCTTAAATACTGCAATATTTTTGTTGTCACTTCATGGTAGTCTAAAACTATTTAAAATGATTATTTATATGAGCCAATAATAAAGAAGCTTGATTTTATAAGAGGTTTGAGGGTGCATCTTGTTGGTTCAGTGAGCCAACAGGCAAAGGAATATATTTCCATTATTGCAGGACTGATGTAAGGTATTTGAGGGAGGGGGGATAAATTTGTCAAAACTGAACATTTGTGCTTTTTCCAGCATACCCAATTCTGGCACTGACTGTCTTTCATAAATCCAGAAGGTCAAATAATGGAGCATTTTCTTAACTTATTATTTCTAATCGTTATATTGTGTCTCGTTTTGCAACTGACAATTTTTAATTTCACTCTCCAGCCATTTGAAAATATTCCAAATTTAAAAGGGCTTTTAATGTTTATTCATGTACATCAACAGTCTGGGCTACTCATATTCCGTTTTGATCTGCCCTCACGCGCACCACAAATGATCACATAAGCAAATGCATGTGTGAGCTGTAGGTCTGTCAATGATCATTTGCATGAGGTCGTCCTCTCAAATAATAAGGTTTTACACCAGCATACACACACAGACAGACAGAGAGCTGCAAGGGCAGACAGAGCATCCAAGCAATTTTCAGCAAAGTATAATAATTAATTGACTTCATGAAATTCATAAACACATAAGGAGACTGAAGGTGAAACGACCACTGTTTCGCTGGCAACATGAATGAGTGATTGAATCAATAGCATGGCATATAGGAATGGCTGATAGAAACAAGTTAATGGGGTCCTCACTGCAAATAGAGGCTGCTTACTGTAACACTGCGATTAGGAATTCATCCTGCTCTCAGATGCAGCAAAAATAATAGTAATTAATGCCTAAGGTTCAAGCTGAAACATCGTTAATATTTAATTAGGGGAATTGCTGGAGCCCTTGTGTGGAAATAGGGCTTCATATAGATTATCAATAAACACGCTTAATTTTGCATCAAATTCATCCCGACGTTTTCAAAATCCCGCGGTATCCTGTTTCTGCTTTTGCCTATATGTTTCCTCCTCTCCTGACTTAATTGCTCCCTCTCTCTGTCTCTCCGTTCACTTATACCTCCACCGCGAGTCGAGCATTGTTTATTTATTTTTTGCAAATATAAGGCAATCATTTCAGCGGGAAAAAGCCAGTTGAAAAGCTTAATTAGTGGGCCCAATGGCAACGCATCGCGAGAGGCATTATAATTAAACGCTTAGCTGCTATTTAACATCCTAATGGCTTAAATAGTCCGCAGAGAATTAATATTAAGCGATATATAGTCTCACTAATGATGACAATTTAAAATACATAATTGTTGATTAGAAACATGCGTGGCGTGGAAATATGAAATGATTTGTCTCGTGTCTTTTTGCACATTTTAATAGTGCATGTGCAAAAATATTATTATTAATAATAATAATTACAATAATAATATAAAATTAGGCTTAAAACATCGCAATTATTTTACAATTTTTTGCTTTTTTAAATTATTAATACATTTTTTTTTTCTTTCTTTTTTCTCGGTAAACTTCTGTGTCACATAAAAAGCGACGACATGGCTTCGCACAAACACGCCAAAAACTTATGGATAAACGCACCAGGCCTGAAGCCAACTGCATGCAACTGGGGGTTCAAGACAAATATGTTCACTTGAGCTTCCTCGCAAAGCTCCTTGTATGAAGTCGCTGCAGCTCCTCTCGGCATCCCCAGCTGCTCCCCTTTTACCTCTCTTTTCTCTCCGTGTCATCGTTGACTGTGACTTATTTTTCCCCCAGATCACAGATATATAGCCTACTGAGGAAGGACTCCTCATCCATGTGCCTCTCTCTCTCTCTCTCTCTCTCTCTCTCTCTCTCTTTCTCTCTCCCCTCTCTTGTCATTTTCAGATTTTTTTTAAGCCACACCCCTGCAGAGAGAGAGGGAGGAAGAGAGAGGGAGAGATCCATGACCATCTCCCGGGTGTTTAAAAACTAACTCAGGACAATAGCAGCGAATGAGCGCTTAATTAAATTAATTAGTCCTTCTTGTCAATCTCGGATTAATGGCCAATAGCGACGGTGCTGCTTAATGTTGTTTTTTTTTTAACTCCTCTTCCCTCTCTCTCCCATATCAGTGAAGGGGAAGGGGGGCTCATCCCGGCATCCTGAGGGGAGGTAATTTGCACGGATCAAGGGGGCAAGGCGCCGCAAAGTATAAATACTGTGACTTCAATAGAGGATCACCAGCAGGTTCCCAACTCCGCTACCAAAGGAGGGAGGAATTGGCTGAGAAGATATATTCTTTATATATTTTTTACCTTCTTGCAGAGTTGGCAGCAGCAGCATCACCTCGTATCATTTTTCAAGGGGTCGACTTTAAAACGAGCCACACCATTGATGTCTTAAGCTGTCGTGGAGCAAAGGGAGAGAGTGTGTGAGTGTGTGTGGTGGTGGTGTGTGGTGGTGGTGGTGGTGGGCTTTTTTTTTTTTTTTTTTAAGAGGAGTGAAGGCAGTGATGGAAGAGCTCACCGCTTTCGTGTCTAAGTCCTTCGATCAGAAAGTGAAAGAGAAGAAGGAAGTGATTACCTACAGGGAGGTGTTGGAGACCGGGTCGACGCGAGCAGGGAGCAGGGAGTCTTTAACCGCGGAGCCGGGGAGCCGAGAGGAGGCTGCAGCCGTCACCCGGAACGTTGCGCTCTCGCCGGGCAGGGAAACGGACATGCTTGGCCCGGAGAGAATCAGGGACGCCGGGAGCCCCAAACTCATAGACGGTAGGACTGCATGGTGTGCTACGCACAGTCTTTATCAGCAGGGATGTCTGGAGGAGACTTATAGAGGGAGCAACCAAGTCCAGGGAGGCTAATCGAACATCATGCACTGATCATATCCATTATTTTATCCGCGAAACACTTAAAACATCTTCAATTCCGCTTATGATTATCATCCAAACAGATATTTCAGCAGCACAAATAGTGTCAGCCTCCATCTAAGTATTGGCGAAGGGGGTTTATTTATCATAGTGCTTTCTGCAACTCTTTCTCTTACTGTTAGTTGTTGCCATACAGCACCGTCAAAAATGCTCCTTTTACATGCATTTTACCAGGCATTATTCCTCATAATATATTCAATATTAATAAGATGACTGCAGCTTTGTAATGTCTCACTGTGGAGCAGTTTGAAAGTTTCAATTCACTGGAAAAGGCCTAACCAAAAACTATGATAAACACAAGGGCCTCCTGAGGCAAACTAATATCAATTCTTATATAATATAATATGACTTTTAAACCAGGTGTCTGGCATTTGTTATATCACAAATTATAAATGTGACATAGGTGCTTTATAGTCCTTGATTTGCCTTAAGTTTTCAAGCCTACTTCCGATTGATTAGAAGACATAACAATGTGGGTTTAATAATCCATGTGTCAGTTATCGCGGGAATCTCTTTATATCTTTTTTCAGCTAAAAGAAGGTGCATGAAACACCTGACATGCAGATCACTGCACATGAAAAGGTGGCAATCGAGTGCTGTCATTTCTCGGTGCACATGCATGTCTGTTTTCAGGCGTGAAAGCACATAAGTCACCTAATACATGGCTTGAATCCAGACCTAATGGTTCCACATTAAAATAGCCTCTCAAATTAGGTGGAGTAATTATTGTCGTGGCTGTCCAAAAATAATTTAGTGCTTTTATATATATAATTGCATTGCAAGAATAATAGGGAAAAAAAAAAAAAACATGGGTTCAAGACATCATTAAATCACATTTAAAATGGCAAGGATTTAATTTAAAAGGCCAGTTTCAACTGTGTTAAAATAATTTATAGACTTTTTTTTTTTTTTACATTTTAAGAAAAGCTGTTTGCTGTGATTTATTTATAAAAACCTAGACAAAATGTGACAACACACGCAGGACAAGACATCCTGGAGTTGGGTGGCTTGTAAAAAAAAACTGACATCTGTTCGTCATGGGCAGAGTGGTTAAAAGCGGAGCTGCGACAAGCATGTATCAGACATCCAACAGTGGGCACAGCGTTGCATATTTATAAGCAGTTAATAATTAAAGAGCTTTATGTAGCTCTACAAAACATCCGAGGTCTGATAGCTCTGTGATATTTGAGGGCTGGGAGGGCATGTCTTTCTTTCTTTCTTCCTTATCATGGAGGTTTTATTTCAATTGGTGGAGGTCGATAATCGTTTCAGGTCTTACCTTAAACCTGGGGTCGAGTTTGCACACCCCTTAGTTTGGCTCATTTTTACTGACTGAAAGATGCTGTATCAAACTGATAACTTGTGTGAATTATACAAGGTATTATTTTTCCAGATTAAAAACACACTGACAGATTCCATAAATATGTGACTATGATAACCCCAGACTTGGAGGTCACAGAGCTGATATCCCCCTCTCTCCTCTCCCCTTCAACAACACAGGCAACACGGACGTGAAGGAAAGGAAAGAGGACTCGAAGCCTTTAGAGGACGAAGCACAGACTAAAATCAAACAGAGGAGAAGTCGGACTAACTTCACATTAGAGCAGCTCAACGAGCTGGAGCGGCTCTTCGACGAGACGCACTACCCGGACGCCTTCATGCGGGAGGAGCTTAGCCAGCGACTGGGACTGTCGGAGGCCCGAGTACAGGTAGGGAGAGACGATTCAGCTGATGGGAGGGGAAATAAAGAAAATTAAAAAGTAATTACGAAAATATCATAATGATAATAATAATAATATAGGCCTAGTATTAATAATAAAATATAGTAATACTAAAAAAGGTAATAAGGCAGCATGTCTGGTTTGATAATGTGACACAATCTAAGTAAATTATTTTAAATAAATAAATAAAATAAATAATCAGTGTTATCATTTTCATTTACAGCATTACTATAACCATGGCAACATGAGTATTTATGTGTACACAAGTGTCAGAAAAACTGGATGAGTGACCCACGTGCTTACATAGAAATAATAATTATGACAGACTAATAATAATAATAATAATAGAAAAATATATATTTTAAAAGCATCCATATTTCTCCCATATTCTTTCTTTTTTTTCTAGGAGGGATTTTTACTAATATCTTCACTGATTTTTTTTTTTTTTTTTTTAATTATAATCAGCCTGCAGAACACAGTCTGAGGATGATGACATTTTGTTTTTTATGGAGGTTTTTCATGTTGAATTTAAACGTGCACTTGGCGGACTACAGTAGGCCTGAATTTGAGGAACAGTTTAGAGGAAACTCCCATGGGTGTTTCTCATTTTTAATAAGTTGGAAAGGATTTTTAAAGAAAAAAAGAAACAGAGTTCACCATTAAAAACGTTATGTTGTCATCATTTTCTGATTATTTTTGCTTGTTTTGATTATGTCTCACTTAGGGCTGAGTGTCCTTTAAATCTTTATTGCCCAAATCCACGGATACAAATAAGCCTACGAATATTTGCCCTCAGTTTCTGGGTGCATGTTACCAACCAAGGCCCCATGTTTGTCAGAGACTCTGTCGTTTTTCATGGGGACACACCATCTGCGCAGAAACCCAGTAAGGCTTCAGCCAGTCATGGAGGGAGGGAGTGTGCAGGGGGGGCTCAGACATGCCTTGTGTAATGGGAGCAGGGGGACAATGAACATATAGACAACTCCTCTCATCTGATTTAGTCCATCAAAACCCTATAATATCTTATTCCAGACTCTTTTATCCCGCATGCCCCGGCTCTGGGGAGGACTGAGCATTTGTCTCCATATTGAATATGGCGGTCACTGTGGCAAAAAAGAAATCATAAAACGGGGCCTAAAAGATCCCAAGCTCACCCTTCACCCCCCCTGAAAAAAAAGTTAAAGCCAGCTTTTTGCAGGGCTCTCCCGGCCTGAACTGGAATCTCACCAATAAGGCGTATTGTATCCCGAACAAGGAGCACAGCTCGGGGATTTGCATAAATTATGTATTATTTTCTACCCAAATCAAGAGCAGCTCTCTCCCTCTTTCCCCTCTGTTAGACTATTATATCTTTTTACCACTTGCACTGCAGAGACCACACATTTATTTCTGATTTTTTTTTTCCTTTTTAAATATCTGCCTCAATCAATAGCAGCAGAGCATTTGCTTTTATCATCGCGATAAATTATAGCTGAAGCGTGCACAAAAGGACTTCCGATTGACATATACTGTGGTCAATAAATGAAGCCGGCTGACAGCCAAATCAATATGATATTTCAATCATGCTTGTGTGTGTGTGAGTGTGTGTGCATGTATGTGGACCTAATGTAAGGGAGATTGCAGATTGACATGTTGTATTGTGGGCTAATTTAGCCCGAGCTTTGTCTGGGAGATTCAAAGCAGATTATCATAGAAACAAATCGTTTAATCTGTGTTCCAAGGCGTTTCTCTGAAATTGACGCTTGTCGATTTCAACAGAAGTGAGCTGTCTTTGAAGCGGTTGATTTTTTTTTTTAATGTGTGTGTATGTGTATGCAAGTGTGTGTTATAGCGGTGATTAGACAAAACTGCGAGGCATTTAAGCGTTTCTCTGACATGGATTTTTCTGCAGATAAGGGTAATTAATTTCAGCGGTCATTTAATGAGAGGGAGATGGAAAGAGAAAGAGGGAGATGCTCTCAGATCGCCTTGCTCTGATGTCCAAAACCGTAATAGCATTGCTGCTATTCGATATCTGAGAGTCCATTCAACTCTTCGGGGACACTAATCTATAGAAAGATGAAACCAGCGCTGACAAGGTTATTTATTATAGTCCAATAGTCCTGCACATTTCCAACAAGAGTGTTTCTATTCTCCTAATAAGCTTGTAATGCCCACCCCTCTTTTCGCAGATTTTTTTTTTTTTTTTTTTTTTACTACTTTCCATTTTCACTTCTCAGCTCCAACCCCCTACCGTCCCTTGTTGTAGACTAAATGTAATAATTCAAATCTGGGGTTAAGCAGTGTCATTAATATTTCAGTGCTCCTCGGGGATATTGTTTTTCTGCGGTTGTTGTCACTTTGAGAGGCATTACACACGGCCTCACAAGCAGCTGCCAATCAGTAGGCCTAGGTCTCTAATTAATTTCTGTCCCTGCAGGTTTGGTTCCAGAATAGAAGAGCCAAATGCAGAAAGCAGGAGAACCAGTTACATAAAGGTACGCTTTTATCCATGCATGCTCCCACAAAACTGTACTTCTACTCTTTTCTATTCTGTGGGCTCTAATGCATGCAACATCTTTAATCTGAACTCACTGTTACTGTTTGGGACTTTTCATTTGCAGTTAATTAAGCCATCAGAAGCACTGTGATGCCTGTTTATCTTGGATGTTATTAAAGTTTACTGCTCACTGCTCAGTTACCCAGTCCCACAGTTTGCTTCTTTGTGTGTCTTTTAAAAAAAATATCCTCCTCACAATTAGGCTATCATCTGTGCTTTTTGCAGGAGTCCTGATTGGAGCAGCGAATCAGTTTGAAGCTTGTCGTGTAGCGCCATATGTCAACGTGGGGGCTTTACGGATGCCATTCCAACAGGCAAGTTACTTTGAAGCGCCCAGTCTTAAAACCAGACCAATCCCCGGACTGCTGTCTTGGCACAGGCTCTGCCCAAGTGCTATGCAGAGACTCCAGTTCCAATGTAGGGGGTAACTAAACTCTTATTACCACACTGACAAAAACACTGTGCCAACACAGCGTAGCCTGTACAACCTAATTGGAAAATTCCCTCTATTGTTTTATGGCTCATTTAAATACTGGAGCAGGCAAACATATTATAGCCTGGTGTAAAATAAGACACCCACCAAGGGCAGTAGTTTCTGGATGTTTTCCCTCTTCACCCAAAAGTGTAATTTCCATGGTGTGTTTTTATATTTTAAGCTGTGCACCTGTGTGTGGGGGACAGCAGAGTCTGGACAGAGTAGTGAAATCATGCACATAATTTATGTTGCATCACATTTTTAGTGAAATCCAGTCCTCACTATGAGCACCATGTGGCCTGGTCTGGGTTTATTATCTTGTAGGCAAAGGCCCAAGATTCCCAGAGGCAATGAAAGTTTGACTTGAGATTAGATTTCATGCTATTGATGTCCAAATAAAAACTCACATTTGACCTTTAATTCATAAGAGCTGCAGCAGTCAGTAGTGTCCCCTAGATGTAGATGGCACCCTGTGATTTGAAAATGAACCCTGAGGTGCAGATGATGCCACTAGGCCACCCTGTCTCCTTATAGGAGTAAAAAGTTGAACCACATCTGCAACAGTCACACTAGTGAAATGACCCTTCAGACATCCCACTGCAAAGTTAACGCATGTTCTCCCCCTTCTCTCCCCATCCGTGCGTCCCGTCCTGTAGGATAGTCATTGCAACGTGCCGCCCTTCTCCTTTCAGGTGCAGGCGCAACTGCAGCTGGACAGCGCCGTGGCCCACGCCCAGCACCACCTGCACTCTCACCTGGCAGCGCACGCGCCCTACATGATGTTCCCCGCACCGCCGTTCGGCCTGCCCCTGGCGACGCTGGCGGCCGAGTCCGCCTCCGCCGCGTCCGTCGTGGCCGCCGCCGCCGCCGCCAAGAACACCAGCAAGAACTCCAGCATCGCCGACCTGAGACTGAAGGCCAAAAAGCACACGGCCGCGCTGGGACTGTGACGCCAGGGAGACGGGGCGACACGAGGCGCACACGCGCTATCCGCCACGTCCTCGTGACAGAGACACTGAACATGAAAGTGACAACAAAAATAAAAAATAAAAAAAAATCCCAAGGACACAGTGAGAAAAAAAAATATCAAAGGACGATATTTATGTTTTTTCTTTTTTGAAATGAAGGACGACGAGTATAACTATAAAAATATAGGCTATTTATGAGACAAAGAAAAGACAGTGAGAAAGAGACTGTGACGTGATAGCCTACACAGATGTGATTTTGGACGCCAAATGAAAAGGCGCATGGGATGGATAAAGCTACGCAGGGTCCCTCTCTGCAGCCGCGTGGCTGAGGAGGGCGACAGGACACCCTGAGGAGGAGGTGGAGGAGGAGGAGGATGCAGCTGGGACGGTCGATACTTTGTCAAACAAGGCGAACCATTCTGCAGTTGTCCTGTTTTAATATTATATTATTATTGTTATGATTTTGAACCTATATAGAGGCTGGCCTCGGTATAAAACAATTTCTCTGTAAAAAGGACAGAGCAGGAATCCTTTGACAAAAAAAGACAATATTCAAAGTGTTTCTCCCTCTTTCTGTTTCTTGTCCAAAATTCAAAATGCCCAAGCAGTGTTTGCATGAGCCCCCACCCTCTCCCTTTCTCTCTTTCCCTTCTCCCCTCTCTTCCTCTTCCTCCCCTCTCTGAGGAAGGGCAACTCTCACGTGAATGTTTGGCCTATATTTGACCTTGTTTGGACCTCCTCTGGTGAAGGTGAAACTCTAGGCGACGCACCAGAAATGTGAGATTATAATATATGTGTAGGCTATGCTGAACTTTTTTTTGGTCAGGATAACCCGATCTAGTGTCCATATGAGGTGGTGATGTGTCCCCTTTTAAAGGAGCATTATGTCATCTGAACACACGAGCAAATGACAGTACACACATGAGGACTGTATGCGATCCGGTACGGGCACGTGTAAAATATGTTTATACACAAGAAACATGCATTATTTTTATTATTTAGTGGCTTTATGAATGCCTTGTGGGGAATTTGTTCATTTTGTATTTTACTTTATTTCCGTGTATTAAAAAAAATCATGTGCTTTCTGTATGTAATTTTGATGTTTTTATAACAGTGGAAGTGATCTTACCTGAGGCACGGGTTTCTAAAAAAAAAAAGAAAAAGAAGAAGAATACTCATGAAATTGTTTTACTTTTTTTCCATCACATGTGAAACGTGAATCCACCTAAACAAAATGTTTTCGTTCCTATAATAAATTAACTAAAGTTTCTTTAACGAGTTGACATTATTATTTTTTTTACATGCGTAATTGGCCCTTAACAATTTAATTATTATCATCTTTATTATTATTATTGCTGGTAAATCTTTGAGGGCAATAGATTTTTAATAATTCATGCCTCTAGCTATAGGTCTTTTGATAACGTCACAGTTGTGACAGGCCCGTTTAGTCAGGAACATGGGTGTCTGTTGCTGCTCCCATGCCAAACCGATGCATTATTCATAATCTGGTTATGGAGCGTTTGGAGAGGAGGACTTGTAATTTCCAGTACAAGCTAGAAAAACTGGCAGATAAAGGGTGAAGAGAAAAGGACCGTTCAGTGGCTCAAAGATAATTTTGTTTTTGCAGCACTTGAAATGCACACAATTACATTTATTTATTTATTTATTTTCTAACAGGGTTCTCATTTAGATTTGAAACCACTCTGTTATTCTTGCAATAATTAAATAAACTAACCCCAACCGCATAAGAATTGTATAAAACAAAGATGCATTTTGATTTAATTACACTCGCAGTGTGTTTGTGGGATAAGTTTGCCTTAATGCCGGAATTATCTTTTGCAAAAATATTATATATATTTTTTTCCACCAGCAACTGTGAAGATAGTGTCAGTCATAAACATTTTTACATAAAATAATATAGGTTAATGGTATTCGATGTAATACCAGTTACGAATCCCCCTGATCCTCATTGAATCTGGCCTCCTGCCCATCTTCACTGAATTTAAATGTTGCCGGTTTATGTGTCATGACCTTAAGTTTGGCATTATGCATAGTAAAATATACAGGCAGCTCACAAAGTAAAACAAGGCCAATGTCCTGGTAAAAAAAAAAAAAAAAAAAATCATTTATTAACGCCTGCGTCACTTGACTTACAAATTTGCCTGATTCATTTCCTGACATCTTAACCGCCTCTTATTGAACATTTAATAAACACCTGACACGGCAGCCTATAATTATAGGCATCCAGATCGCATTACCCCTTCCGATATTTCCACACAAAACACAATGTCTTTAGCTATTAATTAATACTGATCTCACAGAGTCTGCACTAGAGTCTGGAGTGTTTGTGTATCTCGCCGTTTGGGGCAGGATTTAGACGCCAAAACTATTGAATTATTGATTCTGAGCCTCGCCAGTAATGGAGGAGACGGAACTGGGAAACTGCTGAGCCGGGAGCGTGCACTGCTGCCCCTGCGATGGAGCAGAAACACCGGGGTCGGGGGCGCGCCTGTCCTGCGACTGTAGCCTATAGAAGTGTGTGTGAGCGGAGACCGCAGAGTGAGGTCAAGTTCATCACAGTGGTTATGTCACATTAATTACATTGTTCAGACATTATTTACGACATGTTCAGGTATTTCATGTGGAAAAGTTGGGCCTGAGGCGTCTAATTTTGTTTCAAACCCTCCTTTGGAATTAAAAAAGAGTGATTTAAAGGTTCAGGAATTATTTTCTAATCTCATGCACTCTTATTATAGTAAAATGAGATTGTAAAAAATGCAATAAACTACATGTGTCACTGCTCATTTTATTGAGTACACTACAAGGACATTCCTGTATAGGATGGAAATAATGAAAACAAGTGATTTTATGAAGGGATGATTAATTTCCAGTAATATTTAGTGTCACCTTAAGGACTCATTTACCCAAATTGAGCTCTTTGCATTAATACAGTCTTAATTTTGCAGACTTTAAAACATTTTCCTACCCATGCACTCCATGACTACACTCCACAGACTTGAATCCTGCCCTTGTGGCTTGGACCGGCAGCTATCAGCATGTCCTGAGGTGTAGTGGTGGAGTGGAGGGCCTCCGCCCTGAGGGGCCCAGGAGACAATGAGACGGGGACACACAAGTGTTCTCCTGATTAGACATGGAGACGACCGGCGCTCTCACTCTCCTCTCAACACACTCTTAAGACACACACCCCCACACAGCCAGCCGGGAGCCGGTCATGCAGGCTCTCTCTCTCTGGCTTCTTCCACACTGTCTTTTCCTCACGCCCGCTCCATGCATTCCCCTAGTCTCTCCCTCCCTCCTCAACTCACACACACTCACACACATACACACACTGTCTCTGTTGTAATGGATTATTGTACACCATGCTGGAGGAGTCGAGAGTGGGCCAATTCTATTCAAGTTCATCAAATGAATGAAACCAACACTGGACATGTATAAATCCAAATGCATGTAAGCAAACACACCCACCCACACACACACACATACACACACACGGATCACCATAGCCTGGTGAGTCACAACAGCACTCCACACCATGGAATCCTTCATATCAACTGGTGCTGTCTTGTTGCTATATTTACCCCACTACAACCCCCGAGACAAATACACTACTCTCTCATTTCCCGCACTTGGCCCTTTATCAAATTAGGGCAAGTTAAACAATCGCACAGAGCAGTTTTTACTGACAGCAGAGCCACTTTTCCTGCATGTGAATGGCTGTGACTAAATGTGATTGTATATAGGCTACTGTTTGTATCTACACTTGTGCGTGGATGAATTCATGTGAGAAAGTATGTGAGAGAGCTCCCTTTCTCTTCTTTTCTCTCTAAGGGCTTGCCTTTGTTACATGTTAGGAGTGCTCAAAGAGCAGGGCGCACACAGCACCGCACCAAAGACAACAGCCATCAGGAGCAACGGCAGATAAAAGACCAACTTCAAAGACATCAAATGGAGCGAAAGTGAAAAAGAAACCTGCTGAAAACTCCCTCCAATAGCACTCAGGCCAGCAATTAGGACGCCATATCACTGCCTGTTATCACATGCGTGCACCGTATAGGCCTGGGTGGCTAACCGCAGCACTTGGTGTGGGTTGCACTCAGCGGAGAATTACAGCATTCATAGAGCTCGACTGTAACACTGGATTTAATTTCACTGTAGGATGAAAAGTGGGTGTTCACACAGATTTGACCCCTGCCACGACCAGGGAGGCTTAACTGTGGTGATTACAGACGGAGAAAAACAACAGTCTCTATCTCCAGCTCCTTCTATTCAGCAGCTAAATAGAACAAAACAAAACAGAGGTCAGAACAAAACAAAAAGTCTAATTGTTTCACTGTTTCCTGTTTAGGTGCCCCAGGGCAATCTACACATTTTTATGTACTGGGTGCATTTTATTTGTTATTAATTCATTTCCAGTTGCAGCTGGTTTGCAGATTAGGGAGATAACATAATGTATAACTCCCTGCCCTGGGAAGAAGACATAACAAGGGTGTATGTGTTGAGGCCTGTGGGCATTAGTAGCTCTGAGGGGGTTTTATTGTTTCCATTGGAAAAAAGGTGACATTTGGTGCATTCTGGATGCACTGCTGGGTGAGTTTGTGTGCATTTTTGAGTGTGCATTGCGGTCTCAGAGCAAAAGAGAACAAAATGAAATGCAAAGACAGAGAGAGAGAGGGAAAGAGAGAGGGAGAGTGATGAGGGGCACACAGTAAATGTTAAACATTTGGCCCATGCCGCTCTGTATTTACAAGCTGGTAAGATCCAATCATCTGTGTGTGAGTATAATCGAGTACTTGCTTTTCAATCATCAGATGTTTGTACACAGACTCTTAAATTACAAAAAGCCTCTTGGAAACACAGGCCTAACTCATCTCATATTGATTGTATTCACGCTGTCTGTAGTTTACAAAATGTCATTTTAAAATGTCACGAAATGACAAAAAAGCCGACAAATCACCCAATATTTGTATCAGGATGCTCAAGTGTCTTTTTAATGTGGCTAAATCCGGGGAGGTCCAGGATCATTCATTCCGGGTTAAACGCTTTTTCAACATTTTGTCCAGGGAGGCATTTATGACCATTTATATATCTGTCAACCGCATTTGAATGCTCATTGAACTTGTGACAGACGTGTGTGGTCAAAGCAAAGTTTAGATGCGATGGAAAATAGCCCCTGGTTTTCAGTGCAAGCATCAATCACCTGTGCACTGTAAATGTTATACTCATAAAGCTGTTAGTTGTTTTCACATAGCCATAAATCTGAGTATGTGCAGTACAAAAATCAATACATCTTAGTGATGTTAGAAAACATACAACTCTATGATGGATTCGCTGGCCGCAATTTACTTATACTTTTTCACTCAGTAGTTGCGTTCAAACACATCAAAACTTTATGAGAAATGCATTGTGATCGTGTCAGAGTGCGACCTAAGGAATCTGTAAACATTAACAACATGTTATATTCATCATATGAAATTGCCCTGAACTATTGGAAAACCCATCAGCAGGCAAAGTTTATTACGGGGAGCATCCAGAGGAAGCTGACAATGTGCCATATTCAACATGACGATGTAAAGTTGATGATTTATGTTTGAAAATTTAAGATTTGGTCTCTTTAGACTCATTAAATATGCAAACCATTCTGTAGTACCCATCTGTTCAAGTTAGTTTGGGACATATAGGGAAACTATTTCTCAAAGATCAGACAACTTAAATCTGTTATTGACTATTTTCCACAAGCACGTTGTTTATGCTGTCTGAAAGCAGTTATTGCTGTGTAAAGAAAGAGAAGTATAAAGAAAACACTGTAAAAAGATTGGCGAAGTGTTGCACATCATCCCCCATCTCCCTTCCCTTGTTTCCTGTCAGCTTTCTACTGTCACTTTTTAGTAGAAGTAGCAACACTGCAATTTAAATATAATCTATCTACATTAAAAAAAATGTCACTTAAAGGTACAGTGTGTCAGATTCGGTGGACTCTAGCCATGAGTTTGCAGAACTGAAGGTGGAAGAGAACTATAATGGCCAACGTGAAAAACGTGAATGGCCCTGTCTGGAGCCAGTGTTAGATTTGTTCGTTCAGGGCTACTGTAGAACGTGGCGGACTCCATGGAAGACTATCCGCTCCATATGTAGATAGAAATGGCTCATTCTAAGGTAACTATAACACACCGATTCTCAAAGTGAAATGACTATTAGAGACCATTTCTGCCAATTGATGCCCCTTAACACTACACACTGGATGTAAGTGTAAGAAGTATGTAAGTGTTGTTAGCAAAATGTCAAAGTATTAAAAGTAAAAGTACTCGCAATGCATGAAAACCCCTGTGACTGTTGTTTTATTGTAACCTACATTACTGGATTATTATTATTATTACTGATGGCATTCATAGATGTACATTTTAAGGGGCATGCAGGGGAAATATCTCCCTCAATATTTAGAAAATGTGCATTTGTCCCCCTTTTAAAAACATTAAAGTGACAGAGGACCATTATTTTGACAAAATTAAAGATAGTTAGACCATAATTTGATGCACACATGGCAGGAATTGGTGC